>NC_092041.1:81661684-81980965 GCF_003086295.3 Arachis hypogaea
TAAAACATATACTTACCAATCCATACCAAATCAACTCAAAACTCAACCATTCCAATCATCAATCATTTTCAAACCTTTTTCAATCATCAACCTACCAATTCCACCATATTTGACCAAATCTCAATTCAATAATCATCCTTCTCTCTCTCCATTTCCAAAGCAAACAATCAATCACCATATTTATTCACATATCAATATCATACTTCAAAACATGCTCATCAACAAGAGCTTCAGCCTTTTCATCAATTAAACATGTCATTCCATAACCACATACAAATTTTACATGCTTTGCCAACAATTATCATCACTCACAATCATTCAACAACTACATCAACATTTCACAATCCACTAAATTCATACACAACAACACAATTCATTTCAATCCATCAACAACATTAATAGTTCAACTTCTATCTTAGGGTCTCTAGTCTAAGTTTTTACACCACATTGCATTTTAGATACAGAAAACTGAAACCATACCTTGGCCGATTCCCGTTTCACTCGGAACACTCTCTAATTTCAATCTTCAAGGCCTCCAAAGCCTCACCAACAGATTTTCAAGCACCAAGCACCTCTCCAAGCTTTCCAAAACCACCAATTAAGCTCTAATACACATATATATAATGCCTAAGCCACAATATCACACCCAAACACAGTAACTTAACACCCAATACCTTAAAAATCATAATTTCAATAGGGTTTGAGGTCTCTTACCTTACCCAAGGATCAAGGAAGTAAGAACAAGCCTTCCTTTTATGTTAATTAGATCCTATAACACAAAGGAGCTCACAATTTCAACATTGTTGACCAATAAACTCGAAATCAAGGGCTAGGAACCCGAACAAGAAAATGTGGCTTACCTCAAGTTTGATTGTATGAGTTTTGTAGAGTTCGACGCCACAGTTGCGTAGCCGCAAACGGTGCATCAATCAGAGCTCGGAGTGAAGAGTTATGTCACTTTGAATCAAACCAAGGGTTTGCTTCTCCTTTCTCCTCCCATGGCTGTGTTTCAGCGTGTGTGTTTGTTTTGGAGAGGGAGAGAGCTGAGCTCTCTCATTAAATAAGGGCTTGGCTGGGCCCTTAGGCCCAACTTGGGTTCGGTTGGCCTGGTTTGGTCTGTTTGGCCCAATCTTGGGCCGATTTCTTTAAAATTTGTATTAAAATTCTCATTTTAAATTTTCTATCACATTAAACCATAAAACCCTCATTTATTATTTTCTAAAATATATTTTAATTTATGAGTTAATTAGTCATCAATTAACCGGGTTTTACAAATATCATCCACATAGACTTAAACAAGAACAAAATGATCATTAGATTCTTTTATATAAATAGAGTTGTATTTGTGGTACCTCTTTAAAAATTATTTTTCAATAAAAAAGAGCTAAGTCTTTCATACCATGCTCTAGGTGCTTGTCTCATACCATAAAGGGCTTTAGATAATTTAAAAACTTGGTTTGAAAAATTTTTATTTTCAAAACCAGGAGGTTGTGCCATGTATACTTCGCTATCAATGATACTATTTAAAAAAGCACATTTAACATCCGTTTGAAAAATTTTAAACCCTTGATGTGCGGTACAAGCAAGCAATAATCTTATGACTTCCATCCTTGCAACCGGTGCAAATGACTCATTAAAATAGATTCCTTCTTCTTGATCATACTCTTGAGTTACGAGTCTTGCTTTGTTTCTTGTTATGCTTCCGTCTTCTCCCAATTTGTTTCAAAAAATTTACTTTGTTTCCCTCACTTTCTTCCCATTAAAGTTTGGTATTAGTGTCTATACTTCATTTTTTCTCAAACTGAATTAGCTCTTCTTTTATTACTTTAACCCAAGATGGATTATCAAGAGCTTCCTTCACATTTTATGGTTCAATTTGAAAAATGAGTGCAAGATTGGTTTATTTTATCCTCTTTCTATATGAGGATCTAGGGGTAATACCTTATGAAGGATCTCCAATAATAAATTCTTGTGGATAAATCTTCAATATTTTTTATTCTCTTGATCTGAGAGTCTTAAGATCAGTTTCAAATAGAGTTTAGTTTGTTTGGCTGTCCTTTCCAAGATTTTTTACATCTTCAGAAGATAAAACAGAAATGTCTCATGTAGAATCGACTATCACAACAGGTTGAACTTTTTGCTGCAGATAAGAATTCGTTTGAGCCAGATTCTCATTTTAAAATCACCATTCTGAGCACCTGCATGGTCATCTTCCAAAGAACTTGAAACAACATTAGCATTACAAAAAGAAATATGTATGGATTCCTCAACAATTCTGAAATCTTTGTGATAAAATCTATAAATTTTGTAAGTTGTGGAATATCCAATGAAAATGCATTCATAAGTCTTTGGATCAAACCTTCCCAAGTTATCTTTAGTGTTCAATACAAAACACTTGCATCCAAAAATATGAAAATATTTAAGATTGAGAGGGGTTCCTTTCCACTATTCATAAGATGTTTTCTTCAAAAAATTTCTAATGATTGTTGTATTCAAAATCTAACACGCCATGTTGACCACTTTGGTCTAAAGAAACTTAGTGACTTTGCTTTCACATAACATGGCTCTAGCCATTTCTTGAAGACTTCTATTTCTTCGTTCAACAACACCATTTTGTTGAGATGTTCTTAGACAAGAAAAATTATGTGAAATTTCTAGTTCATCACAAAAGACCTCAAGATCATGATTTTTAAAATCTTTTGCGTGGTCACTTCTAATAGAAACAATTTTTAAATCTTTTTTATTTTGAACCTTTTTGCTAAATACCTCAAAATTCAAAAAAGTATCATTTTTATGTGCAAAAAAATAATCCAATTAAATCTAGTATAATCATCCACAATAACCAAGCCATAATATTTACCACCTAGACTTTGAGTTCTAGTTGACCAAAAAAATTTAATATATAGCAATTCAAGAGGTCTTTTAGTAGAAATATCTTTCTTTTATTTAAATGAGCTTTTTGTTTATTTTTTTATTTGGCATGCATCACAAGTAATGTCTTTGTCAAATTTTATTTTAGGAAGATTTTTCATTAATTCTTTCTTTACTAACTGGCTATTTGAAACATGCTAGCATGACCTAGCCTTTTATGCTATAGCCATTTTTCAAAATTCATATAATTAAGATAAGCTACATTTTGACTTTTAAGATCATATAGTGTGAGACCATATACATTATCGCATCTTTTAGCTACAAACACCACTTTATCGGAATATTTATTAATAATAAGACATTCTAATCTTTTAATAATTACCTAATAACCTAAGTCACAAAGTTGGATAATGCTCAATTCATCAACCAAAAACACATTATCAATGCAAGTAGAAAAGTTCTTACCTACTTTACTTATGATAAAGATCTTTCCGTTTTCATCGTCACTGAATATCGCAAATCCTCCATTATACTCATTGAGTTTGATAGAGAATATAGACTTTTCGGTCATATGCCTTGAACATCCGCTATCAAGATACCACATGTCTTTCTTTTTCTTGGATGCAAGGTATACCTACACAAAGCTTCAAGTGATTTTAGGTATCTAAATTAATTTGGATCCTTGGATGCTAATCTTCCTTAGTTTTTCAAGGACATTGAAATTTTTTACCACTTTGTCTACTTTATTTTCAACTTTTTTTTCAAGAATGAAGCATTGATAAGATGAACGACCATGGTTTTTGCAAGTTTAACAATGATTCCTCTTTGCTGATTTTTGAAAGTGATAAGAGGTTTGAAATCTTTTAGTTTTAGAGGTTGAAGCTTCAGTTTCAGCAAAAGAATTTTCAAAAATAGCTTTATTTTTTGTCAAAATATCACAACCTAGATTTTTCAAATAAGGGTTTTTGACTAGCTAACAATTTGATCAAGTTTTCAGAAATTTGAGCAAATTGCTTTTTGAGCAAATTGTACTATGTCTTGGTTTAAACCTTTAATCACTTTGTGCAATCTTTTATTTTTCTCAATTAGATCTATTAATGCATTAATCGAGTCTTCTCTTTATTTTTCTTATTTTAGAATTTTTAATTTGGGGGTTCTAAAATTCAAGAATGTGTACATAATATGTAGATATTTCAAACAGTGTAGAAATTATATCGAAGCACCTGATGCTAGCGTTTGGTAAATATCAGGTTATTTTCTGACATTCGTCTTCTGATTGCAATGACAATACACAGTTGTGATTTTTTGTTCTAAACCTTAGAGACAAAATCTCATAATTGTATATGATGCCATTGGAACTCTAGCTGAAGCTGTTGGTGGGGAGCTGAATCAGGTATCTTATTTTTAACAGTTTCTCATGGAAGGTTTCTAGATCAAGACTATCTTTTTTTATCTTGACTGTTAATCTCACATTCAATTCATATTCATCTTTCTCTTTTGCGAGTACTTTTAATCATGTAGAAGGTTTCATCTTTCAAGTTTTTTGGGTTGGAGAAAAAAATTGATGTTCAAAGAGAAATATAGGTGAAGCTTGTAAATCAACAGTGTTATTGTAGTTTAATACTTGGTGCAGGAACGTGATTTCGAGTTATTAGAATTATTGATTGTCCTTAAATTGGTTCTTAATTAACCATCTCTAACTTGTACCGATACCCTTTTATGTGTTGGAATTCTTTTTTGGTTATAATTTTAATAGCTTTTGGTTCTTTTAAATAATTTGTGCCATCTCAACAGCATTCTCATGTTTCATCAGAAGATGCTGTTAGCTATAACTTTAGGGAGAAAAAAATACATTTGAATTTTGAATGAATAAATTATGATGTTATGTACTTTGAAGGCATTTATTTCACATTTCGATGTTTTGGTATAGGTCTTATGTTTTTTGTCAATTTTATAACTTCAACGGTATGCTTTGATTTTCAGTTCTTACATGCATCTCTAAATATTTTCATGATTTAGTTGTAATAAATCAAAATAATTAAACTGGCAATGTTCAGTACTTTCCTTTTCTATTAGCATGATCTAAGCAGCTTCTTAGTTACACCATTGGTTTAAGTTTCAGTTGCTTTGAAAGTTGTGGCCACATTTAATTCATCTTAGTTGGTGCTATTTATGTTGATAATAAGCATCATTATACACCTTTTCTTTTTCTATACAAAGTTCTACTACAGTCAACTTAATGATATAATTTTTGCTGCATTTTATAATGATTTATTTCTCATACTGAAATTTAAGCCAAGCAGCTAGTATGTGTAATTCTGGTATTAGTTTAGAGTACAGCTATGTGGCTGTATTTTTTCAATTATTTTACTAATGTACTATATTATCTATACAGGAAATTTCTAAGGTTAAAGAGGCTATTTTTAATAGCAAATAATGCATGCTGGATGTACCACCCTAATATTCAAATCCTTATGCTCGAGTCATAAGTCAATAATATTAAGGTGGTATGACTCAAGGTGGATTATAATACATTAACGTATATATAAGTTGAAAGGAAGTATTAAACGAGAAGGCTAAAAAAGAGAAAAATAAAATCGCAAAAAGTAACACTCTCATATCGATAAACAGAAGATAAAACATATTCGGATAGCGAAACAGGATAAGGTATACATAATAAGAAAGAATAGAATAAAAACAAGTATATATATATATAATATCCACTAGTCACGACCTGCGAAGTTTAGGCCGACTAGAGTATAGAAATAAAATCAATTTGACAACAATATTTTCTATCTCTCCCAAAATATATATCAAAGTCTCTATAAACAAGTTTTCCAAATGATAAATACATATAAGTAAGTTTTTCAAGATAAATACGGAGAGATTCTAAGTAAAAGTAAAACAGGAGTCTAATGATCTTCACCATCTTTCAAATGAATCACAGTTTACTGCTGAGCTCCAAGACCTGCATATGAAAAATAAGAGATATATACAGAATGAGAACCCTCGACCCATGGGTTTCCAGTACGGTAAAAGTGCCAAATAAATACAATGCACTATAACAGGAACTCATTAAGTATCCTAAGCTTCCTTTCATCAACTATTCATCTTAGGTTCTCACTAATCCATAAATAGGCAACTATCATAAGGAAATACTAAATCTAATTCATCTTTCTCATCTTTCTCAACTTTCCAACCCCCCAACATAACAGAACCAAAATCATAAACAGAACCATCACCAGCTACTTTGTCTCAGTAATTCTATATCAATACCTCATATCTTTACCTGAAGCTCAAATCATCTCATTTAATATTCATCATTATTAATCAATCATTTCATTAGTTTATTTCAACAAGGACAGCCTTCAGTGTCAACCGACACCGGCATGAGGGATCTCTCAGTTGTACAAACACAAGTAATACAGACAAGTAAAACACAAGTAGATTCAAGTAAGGCAAATAGCACATAAGCACATAGTATGGCATACTCAATTAGGCAAACCAAATACAAATAAGCAAACCCAAACAAATCAAACATATCCAAATGATGTATGCCTACCCTATGGCTGATGATATCATCTATCGGTTATATAGCCAACCCGACATGTCCTGGTAGCTAACCATTGGACAATCCCTGCAAGCGCGCATCTCCAAGCTCAAAAATTATAATCATTCAATACATATATATCTCCATGGGGGAGAACTCATCCGGAAAGGTATAAGTGTCCGGCCACACTTACGACGCAGGGTAAACAGAATCTCAAATCTCAAATCATTCTCGACTATGAGCAAGTGGGGGCTAACCACTGCATCTACCCTAGGAGACTCAAACCAAACCCAGAGCAAGTGGATCAATGCCACTGTATTTACCCAGACAGGTGTAATAGATTTAGAATCAAAGTCAAATATCAATTTCATAATCATTATCATTCTCATCGTCAATCTCATAGTAATCATCATTCTTATCATCAATATCATAATCATCATCATTCTCATCATCAATCTCATAAACATCATCACCATCCTCATCAATCTCATAATCATCATCATTCTTATCATAAATCTCATAATCATTATCATTCTCACTTCACATATTGTTCATTTCTCTCAATTTTACTAAATCAACTCACTGGACTTTATCCCTAACTCTTCCATCCTCAATTCCACCATGTTTAGACTCATATCAAAGTTTATAAAGGTTTAGGAGCCAAAAGAATGGTTAAAATCTATAAAAATATATTTTTCCAAATTCTGGGAGGTGTGCATACGCACAGGATGAAAACTTGGGTGTCCGTGTATGCATGCAAAGGCCCGCGTACACATAAGGTGAAAATTTAATAAGTCGCATACGCATGCATGGTGTCGTGTACGCATAATCCCAATTTTGGACCATTCCGCGTACGCATGCAATGTCCGCGTATGCAGAGGTACTTAGCAGAGGCCAATGCCCCCGTACACATGTCAAAAGCCGTGTACGCATCCATATCAGAAAAACATAAAATCTGATATGTTGTAGAAATCAGTCCAATTTTCAAAACTTTGTAACATTTTCCACAAAATTCTCTTTTCAACCATTCTTAAACCGTTGTAAAGATCGATAAATGAATTTTAATAAAAATCTAATTTTGAAAGTTTTTCAACTCAGAAGACTGAGTTACGGCTCGCCGAAGTTGGCCAAAAATCTGTCCAAAAACACACATTTACCAATGTTTCAATGATTCACTAGCCTCAATCATTTTCAACCAACAAAATGAACCCAAACTAACTCAAGTTACATATTCACAAACAACCAATTCCAAACCTACTCCTTTTACACATTCCAACTCAAATACATCCATTCTACATTTCAAAAACCCCATTTTCTACTATTTAATCAATTAATCAAATTCTCATACATTGCATACCAATTTTTGATTCAATCTTATACATTATCACACAATTCAATCATCACTTACCATTCTTACCTTTTTTTGGCCTCCACCCAAAATTCACGGTCTCTGGCCCAAAATTTACAATTTCAATGACTATTCCACAAACCAATAATCATTATCCAATTTATCAAATTTCTCAACACACCAAACATGAAAATTCACACAATTTTCAATCCAATCATTAATTTACACAATATATCAACTACACATGTCGATACCAACCATTTACACAATCCAAACGTAATCCTAGGGGTATCTAGCCTAGGATTTCTCATCACACTACACGGTACTTAGATGAAACTTAAACCGTACTTTAATGACGGCGGTTCACACCTAAACACATCATAACTCAAGCATCCAAGACTCTCTATCATCACCAATAAGCTTTAGCCACCAACACCTTGTTCCAAGTGCTCCAAATACACCTAACAATACTAACACAACCAATTTCACATATACATTAATCTAGGATTCATAAAATTTGATAAACCATGAGTCTTGAGGTTTCTTACCTTAACCCTCTGAACTTTGTGATGAATATCATTAATGGCTCATACTAGAACACTCCTAAACAACCAAAATCATAAAATTACTCAACACCCATAACAAATTTCGAATTTAAGGAGAAAAATCAAAACTGAGCAGAGAACAGTGGTATACTCACCACAATACATTGATAGAATCGAAGATGATGAAAAGAGCAACGTGTGGCCGCAAACGACTCGTCAATCGGAGCTCCAGAGCAAAAGTTATGTAGGTTTGAAGTTGATGGTGGATAGGATTTCATTTCTCCACTCTCTTCTCTCTTCACCACCGAACCTCTCTCTCAAAATGGGAAAAAATGGGTTATTTTTTGCTGAAAGAGTTCTTATATAGTGTGGACTTGTTCCATTTAGGCCCAGATCACTTAATTTAGCCCGTTGACCAAACTTTGGGTCAAAACCTTTAAAATTAGTGTTTTAATCGTGCTTTAAATATTTTTTTACTTTTTAAATCATAAATTCTAACTTTTTAATCTCTCTCACTCATAAATTATTTTTTTTAGTTACAGTACTAGATCGGTCAAATTTTCATTATGCGTTTTCACGCAAAGAACTATATTTTGTGACTCAAAAAAATTCATAGAGTCTAAATATCATATTTAAATTTCTAAATTATAATTCTAAATTTGTCTAACCATTTTTATTCATATTTAATTTATTATTTATTTAATTACAATTTAATCGAATTTTACATTGAACTATTGGAGAACTTCCAGTAGATGTAGACATTTTATCTGAATCAGTATACATTAATGTGTACTTTTTCTAAATTCTTAACAAATTTGTCTATGTTAAGATATGTTCAATTATGTTCTATTCATATCTCAGTTTTTTCTCAGACTGAATATGATATTCTGTGTGGACCTCAAAATCAATCTCATCGTCTGAAGTATTTTAGATTGAGTATGAGTTAAGTCATGGGTTTATTTTAAATTTAAGAAAATAAAATACTAAATAGATCCAAAGCAATATATAAAAGGATAATGTGAAAAATGAAATTGGACTAAGTGTAAAAAAAAAATTTTATAGTAAAAAAAAGTAAAAAAAAATAAACATATTATATACAATGCATGATGCTCTAAAAATTAGCTACAATCTTTACTTTTTACCCAATTTCATTCTTCCCCAAAAAACTTCCCAATATAAAAAGGAGACATCAATCTTTATTTCTTGACCATGTTGGTCAACATTTGTGACAAAGATCTCATTGAAAAAGGTAAGTGTGATGCGATAAAAGTATTGTTATTATACTAATCAGCACTGCATTGTCGTGATTGGTCTTTCCTTATTATGCTTTAAAACTTGTTAGTTGTTTATATCTTCTTTTCCATCAACACTTTATATCTAGATGTCTTACATTATTATCTTAACAACGTTTATATCAATAAGCTAAGTAATATAAAACTTTAAATAATTTCGTATAAAAATATTTTACACAACATCGTCCTATATTCTATATTGTCAAATGGGGGAAAAATTTAATACATAGTACAACATAATTTAATTTTTAAATAGAATCAAGGATCATAGCCTTATATTTGCTGGCCCCTTCAAGAATGTGCCAAAAATAATTTAATTTGGAGAAAATTTCTCTTTTGCACTGATTTCTTGATCAAGTAGTTAATTAGTGTAGAAAGTGAATTTTTCATTTTGAGTAATATTAAAAGATTAACTATTCTTTTAGCTAATATCACCAAATTTTTTTAAAATTAATTTGTTGATCTTAAATTTTAAATTCTAAATTATAAATATTTAATCATAAATTACAAATTACAAACTTAAACTCTAAATTTAGTTAACATTGACTAAAATTAGTTATTAATGTTTTTATTTTTGTAAAAGGAAATATTTAGAATAAAAAAGAAAAAGAGATCCACTACAACGCATGAAATTGGACACAAACATTTCATGATTGGAACACACATATAATAATGTTTTCCAAGCATTGTCTTCATTCCACTGTAACATCGCACGTAAAAGATAACAAGTGTGTCTGTGTGTTAGCCAGTAGTGCTCTCCTTGCTAGCATTATTAATTTTCCAACCTAATTCAACTTCACCTGAGAACCCGACAAATTGCGGAAGCGAAACAAAGGTATATCAAAACCATGCACACACATTTAAGGTGGCTTTTTAAGAACCTCATTGACCCCATCATCATCATCATCATTATTAAAACCATGTTGGAGAGTGCTACATGCTCCATATGTTTATTCCCTAGTGGAATCTAGCATACCCTACTCCTCAAAAGTCTATAACCCCAAAGTGAGAAAAAGATCATTCAAAAAGGGAAAGTAAAAACAAAGAAACACTCTCACACTAAAATGTATTTAATGTCTATATCTATCTATATATATACTATGCTATCACTGTAAATAAATAAATTTTATAGATATGCTTCACATATTAATAAAGCAGTAATTATTAGTTTCCGTGCTATCTTTCAATCTTACAGTTTCGTTCTAAGTTGAAGTTCTATTTAATATTTTGTTAATAGTCAATAAATTATTGTATACATAAAACAGAAATTAAATTTTAAATATTTATTTAAATTAACTAATAAACTAATAAAAAAATGATAAATAGATTCCTGACTTTTTGTCCTGGATACATTTTCGTTCTTAAGCATTTGAAAATACTTTTAAATTTTCGACTTTCACAAATTTTGGATGGATGAGTCCCTCCGTCCATAAGTCACCGTCAGACCCAACGAAAAAAGTTGACGTGGCTCTCCCCTCTGCTTACCTGGCATCACAGCTTCTCACGTGACACATTAGTAGGATAGAGCTTTTGAAAAATGGACACATAAGTCCCTGTCGCTCAAAACGGCGTCGTTTTGTGTGCTACCCTAATCCTGAAATTCATTTGAGACCTTCTTCAATGACACTGAACCTTGTTCTTTTGATGGCAATGGTAGCCACCAACATCCTCTCATGCTATCACCTCTCTTCAACTCTCCAATCGACAAAATTACCCCCTCTCCCGCCGCTGTTGCTTCTCCCGAACCGCGCCGCACAAACCCTCATCCCCTCTCCCTCAAGCCCTTCCCTTCCCCAATTTCTCTGTAAATTGGGACCATTACCCTTGCAAATCCTTCGATTGCTTCCACCGCCAAAACCCTAACCTAGGCTTCAACCCTTCCTCCAATTCGTCCAAGTTCACAACCTACCGGTATTCGACGGAGTGGTAGACCTTGTGTGGTGCGGGCGTGCCGTGAACCAGTGGATTCCGGCAACGATGATGGAGTTCTTGCTGTTTGATGTGGATAGGGTTTTGAGAGGTGGATGGTACTTGTGGATTGACAGATTTTTCAGCAAAGGGGTGGGCCTTGAAAAGCTGTATGCGCCATTGATTGAGAAATTAGGTTATAAGAATGCACAATGGCAACCTCCACAACGCACTCCTCCTCCGAAAATCCCCTGAGTTCATGCGATGGCAGACGAGATTCTCCGTCGCACTGGACGTCGCGAGAGGGTTACAGTTTTTTCACTCCTGCGACCCTCCGGTAATTCACGACGATATCAAGCCCAGTAATGTTCTCTTGGACCGGTCCTTTGCGGCCAAGATAGGAGACTTTGGACTTGCGAGGTTCAAGACGGAGAACAGGTTGGAAGCTGAGGCTTTAAGCTACAAGAGTAACGGTGCCTCTGTTTTTGAGGAGCAATCTCCGGAACGACCAATTCCATTGCCTGATGCAGTTGTGAAGAAAAATGGGAAGGGTGTGGGAGGCAATTTGGTAAATGAAGAGAACAGAGGTTCATCGGGTGCTGTGTTGAAGGATTATGTAATAGATTGGATTAGAAATGACGTTGGAATACAGAGACCCAAAGTTGAGTTGACTGCTTCTGCTGCTTCTACCAATGCAAAGGATGAGAACAACAACAAGAAGAAGCACAAGAGTAATAGCAGTAGTAGTAGGAGGAAACTGGAATGGTGGAAATCTTAGATGAGGACGGTGATGTTTTGAAGAAGCAGAGAAGAAGGCCTGTGAGGGAATGGTGGAAGGAGGAGTATTCTCAAGAGCTTGCTTAATTAATATATGCTATTTTGAGACAGAGGGACTTTTTTGTCCATTTTCTAAAGCCAACCTTTCACTAATGTGCCACATGGGCAACCTAATGTAATGCCAGGTAAGTAGAACGGAGCCACGTCAGATTTTTCCATTGAGTCTGACGAAGGTATTTGCATGGAAGGACTAATTCGTCCAATTTTTAAAGAAGTGAGAGACCTAAAAGTATTTTCAAATGCTCAGGGATAAAAACGTTTGCGAGACAAAAGGTCAGGAACCTATTTATCCTTTTCTCTAAATTAATTATTAAATTAATCTATATTAATTAAAAATATATATCAGTCAATTTTAGTCAACATCACATGATAATAAATTGGCAAATAAATCGTATTAAGCCCACTAAAAATATATTTATGTTGATTTTGAATTTGAGATATTTCTTCTAATTTGGATGTTTTTATTTTTAAGAATTTTAAATCTTTTTTTTGTAAATGTTGGTGGTAATGTTGATTTTGCAATATTAGCTCCCAAGATTTTCTTTTAATGACAGAAACAATCATTTTTACATTTATTATTTGAATGCTCATTATATTTTAAAATAAATTATTTAATTAAATGGCAACATATATAAATTCTTTGACAGTTTTAATACATGAAAATAAAATAAAACAAAAACAAATTATATGGAAGCGATCCTCATATACATTATTGCCTTCTCAGACTCTGCTTTGTTAGATCCCAACATTTATTATTTGGAAGGACTCGTTACCACTTGCTCTCTACCTTTATCTTTTTCTTTTCTTTTTCCTTTTCCTCCTTGGTAACATAAATTTCTTAAACTCGAGAAATAAATTTCCCAATATCATCCTTATGAAATTAAAGAAACTAATTTATATGGAAATAGACCGTTCCAAGTTGGTCACTGAAATATGTTGTTGGACCTAGCTATATGTGCATGTAACATAGATGATGAATTTAGGAGACAAAAACGTCGTGATGATTGGTTGGTGATCACTGATTAGATCCCCATTTCTCTTCAATTATGCTCCACTTTTCCTCAAACACTCCTATTCCCCTGCCACTTGGGAACTATTCATCAACTTGTGCTGCTGCCGTCACCAAGGGCATTTTTGCCATTTTCACACGCTACTATGCTTGAATGCTAAAGATGAAACAAGAAATAAATGTTCACAATCATTTCTGAAAAATTATGCGTAAAATAACTTAGTTTCTTCAAGATACAGACTAGAATTAATGAAGTTGATTTTTATTTAATTTTCTCTTCACGTTAATTACTAATGTATCATCTTATTAAATAGGTCATATAAAACGTTAGAATATGATATGTGACCAATTTTATTTATATTAAAAATTATTTAATTACAATTATGAAATGCTAACAAAAAGATTAATTTGATTGACGTGTGTATCTTTTAAGAAAAAAAAAATAAGATATTGAATATTTATGAGATCAAATTAACTTATGTAATGTGTTTCATAGACTATACGTATTCTTCTGTTTTTGTTTTTACGAAAGAACGATCCGACTTTTTACAATTATAAAACGATAAACCGACTCCTAACATTCATTTTCGTCACTACTCAACTAGGCTTCTCTGTCAACTTTGTTGTGATCTCCGAATGGTAAAATTTTACGTGGTTCTTGTTCTTTAGAAATTGACGTGTCGCCTAACTATTAGATTGAGAGAAATGACCCCTTACCAAAATTTTTAACTCAGACAAATAGCCCCTCACGTATGAAAGCAACATTATTTCTTCTTTCTTTTATTCTTTTTCTTTCTCTTCTTATTTGTGAATGAAAATATTTGCCAATTATTGACTATTGTTATGTTTGTTCGTTCTTCATAATAGACCATGCAATAAGAATGAGATTAAGATTATTTTTTTAGTTTTAGTTTCAAGCGTCATTATCATCCATCTTTCTTTGCGTGTATTATCCATTACTAATATTATCTAAGATTTATATTAGAACCTAAAGCTTTATAATCATGCATAATTAACATCATGAGGAGTTTAATGTCCAAAAATTTATTTTCTCTATCTGCTAAATAAAAATGTGTATCAACATTATTAATTCATGGTAGGATTAATAATCAAAATAAAGTACTGTTATATATGTTGATTAGGATTGATCACCAAAGAATATATAAAAATTAACATTTCTTCCTTTTTTTTCTCTTTTTTTTTTCAATTCTATGGTTCAATTGGATACTCTCATTCTGTAGTAGCAACCACTAATGCTAATATATAGAGGCTTTGATGAGATTTTACAAAAAAAAAAAAAATGGGTTTTGCTGAATAAACAATAACTTTTGTGAACAATGAGTTTTAGAATTGATCCAATAGAATAAAAAAATACTTCATCCCAAATTAACTCCTAAACTCTAACATTAGGATAACCATCCACATACCTAGTGAATTGAACATCCAATCATTGTTAACTGTGCATGAGTAAATCGAATCAAAAGAAATAACCATCCAATTAACAATCAACATAATCAACCATCCGCATACCTATTGAATTGAACATCCGACATATTTATTGTTTATATTGTGTGAAAACAGAAGCTGGAAAGAGGGTTGCAGAGTTTGAATGATGAAGAAAAATAGAAAGGAAAAGTGGAGAGAAGGTTCTGAAATCTGTTTTGGTAGAGAGAAAAAGTGATATGGATAAATTGGGAAGCTAACAGAATCAGTTAGCAAATCCTGCTTTATATACCAACTTACATGATAAATATCTTAGACTAATTGAATATGCTAACTAGTGACTAATTATCAATTATAAATGCTAACTAAGTTAAGTATGCCTATCTGCTATAGCTAATACATTCAGGTAACATGCCCCCTCAAGCTGGCAGTGCTTGGTTGATGAAAATCAAGCATGCCAAGTTTAGACACACATGAATCAAAAGGAGCAGGGGATAGAAGTTTGGTGAATAGGTCCGCCACTTGATCTGTAGTGGTGATTGGTAGAAGATGAAGCAGGCCGCTGAGAAGCTTATCTCGAACAACGTGACAGTCGATATCGATATGTTTGGTACGTTCGTGGAATACAGGGTTAGCTGCAATATGCCTGGCTGATTGACTATCACAGTACAGGGAGATTGGGAGTTTGTGATCTATGTGGAGGTCCTTCAACAAGTAGCTGAGCCGTTGAGCCTCACAGGTGGCCACAACTAGTGACCTATATTCAGCCTCAGAAGACGATCTAGAAATAGTAGATTGCTTCTTACTCTTCCATGAAATGAGTGAAGAGCCTAAGAAGAAACAAAAACCAGTAATGGAGCGTCGCGTGTCAGGGCATTGTGCCCAATCTGAGTCAGCAAAGCCAGAAATGCGAAACTCAGAATCTGCTGCAAAGAATAGCCTCGAGGCCGGAGCTGTTTTGATATAATGAAGGACACGATATGCTGCTTGGAGGTGAATATTAGATGGTTTGCTGAGAAATTCACTAAGTTTACCCACTGCAAAACTAATATCTGGACGCGTGTTAGTGAGGTACACTAATCTGTCAACCAATCTGCGGTATTGTGATACGTCAACGAGTAGCGTTCCTGAGTCCTTAGAAAGCTTGAGACTGTACTCCATTGGCATGCTCGCTAGTCTTGTGCCTAATAGGCCACACTCATCCAAGAGATCTAGAGCATACTTCCTCTGATAAAGAGCAATTCCTTTGGCAGTTCTTGCAACTTCAAAGCCAAGAAAATATTTCAAATTCCCTAAGTCCTTAATCTTGAATTGGTGATCAAGGATGATCTTGATGGATTGAATCTCAGCGAGATCATTTTCAGCAAGGACGAGATCATCAACATAAGCAAGTATTACAGTGAAGGAGGTCTCGGATTTGTGTTTTGTGAACGAAGAATAATCATTCTTTGATTGTTGGTACTCGTGAGCACGGAGAACAGAGCAAAGCTTAAGATTCCACTGCCTACTAGCTTGCTTGAGTCCATAGAGGGACTTGTCAAGTTTGCAAACCAAATCGACAGAGGAGAGCGGTAATTCCGGGGGGGGCTTCATATATACTGTTTCCTTCAACTCACAATGAAGGAATGCAGTGTTTACGTCCAATTGGTGGCAGTGCCAACCCTTGATTGCAGTGAGAGCAAGTACTAATTACACAGTAGTGATCTTAACCACTAGACTGAAAGTGTCCATGTAGTTTAAACCATATCGTTGTGTATAGCCCTTTGCAACCAGGCGTGCTTTGGACCTCTCCACTAATCCATCAGAATTGAATTTGACTTTGAACACCCAGCAGCAGCCAATAGTTTTCTTCCCTGGTGGTAAAGTGGTGAGAGTCCAAGTTTTAGTTTGCTCAAGTGCCAGAAGTTCTGCATTAATGGCATCTTCCAACAGTCTTTTTGGACGGCTTCCTCGTAGGTTTTTGGCTCATTGTGTGTGGAAACAGCAAGAGAAAAATTTAATTGGTTAGTGGACAGAAAAGAGTAAGATATTAAATCTGAAATTTGATATTTGCATTTTGAAATTGGCATAACTTGTTGAGCAGTGTTATTATTTGCACAGCGAAAGTCATTTAGATATGCTGGTGTTCGCCTAGTCCTACTAGACTTCCTAAGAGGTGCAGGGTGAGGTGATGCATGAGTGTCCACGTGAGTATGTGAATGAGACAAGGATGAGACTTGTGCATTAGGAATTGAGCTTGCAGTGTTATGAGAAATAGAATCAGTGACGGAAGTCGGTTGATGCTGATGCAAAATTGGAGTTGAATGCACATGTTGGTAAAACGAAAGATAATCATGATATGTAAAAGGGTCTGTCCATGGGACATGTAATGTGGTTGTGACAGCAGCAGGGTTGACATCTAAAGAGGCAAGTTTGGTTTTGAATAGAAACTCATAAAATATGACATTTCTAGAAAGGAAAGTTTGCCTTGTTTTTAGATCATATAGAAAAAATCCTTTGATCCCTTCTTTATATTCGAGAAAACAATATTTTTGAGCTCGTACATCTAACTTCTTTCTATTTTGAGTTAAAGTGGATGCAAAGACAAAACAACCAAAAACTTTGATGTGGTTTAGATCAGGTAATTTGCCATGTAATTTTTGAAAGGGGGAAAGATTTTGTAAAATGGGACTAAGGACTCTATTGATGAGATGCACAACGTGTGCCACTACTAGATCCCAAAAATCTTTGGAACATTTGATTGAAAAAGTAGAGTTCTAGTCACCATAAGAATGGGTTGGTGCATCCTCTCAGGTATCCCATTTTGCTGAGGGGTTTCCACACATGACTTTTGCTGTAAATTTTTTTAGAAGCAAAGAAATTATGCAAGTTGAATTCTGGACCATTATCTGATCTGACATATTTGACGATTTTTGAAAATTGGGTTTCAACCATTTTAATGAAGTTGGGCAGAATTAATGAAACCTCAAATTTATTTTTCATGGACTTAATCCAAGTAAAACGGCTATTGTCATCGACGATAATAAGAAAGTACTTAAAACCAGAGGTAGATACAATTGATAGAGGGCCCTAAATATCAACATGTATTAAATCGAAAGGCGAGTCAACTATTGAACTATTGATAGAAAAAGGAATTTTCTTCTGTTTTGCAAAATGACAAGTTTTACAAGCTAAAGCATTATTGTTACATTTAATGAAAGAAAAATCTTTTTGTAGTGTTTGCAAAGCTGAATTATTCAAGTGTCCTAATCTGCTGTGCCACAGTTGTGACTGTTGTGTAGACGAGATCGTGTTCTCACAAGTGTGATGTAGTGTTTGTGATGAATGCTGTGCAATGCAGTGAGCTACAGTTTGATCATTTGAGTGACCCAGTACATATAAATCAGTGCTGCTTTTAGCTGTGCCAATCATCTTCAATAGATGGTGATCCCAAATCTGGCACCATGTATGTGAAAACAAAAATAGACAGTTCAATGCCTTTGTAACTCGTGAAATTGACACCAAATTGAATTTAAAAGTAGGGATGTAGAGAGCATTCTCTAAGTAAAAATTTGTATTAAAAATCACTATACCAGCAATGGTAGTAGTAGCAATGGAGCCATCAGGCATGTGCACAGTAACAGGTTTAATATTTTTGAAAGATTGAAAAACATTTAGAGAAAAACAAACGTGATCAGTAGCACCTGTGTCCACTACCCAAGTATCTGATCTAAGAAATTTTTGATTGACAGATAATGATGCAGCTAAAAGGGTACCTTTGGTGATCTGTAAGTCTTTTGGCTCAGTTGATGTAGTGATTTGGTTGATAGTTTGATTAGATTGGGTTGACTGTTGTAAGATGGACATTAAAGCAATCCATTGATCATTGGTCAAGCTATAACTTGGATTCTCACCATTTTTAACAGCAGTTGAAGGTAATGCACTGATTTCATCATTCTCATCAGTGAAAGTGTTATTGATGCTTCCACGTTTCTGCAAATGCGGGGGAAGGCCATGCTTCTTGTAGCATGTATCAACAATGTGTCCCATTCTGCCACAAAAGGAGCAATGCTTTGTGCTATGAGATCTGCCTGGACTTCTTCCTCTACCATTCACACTCCCTCTACCTCTGCATCTGCCTCTGGTGGAATTGTGACCAAAATTAGCAGCGTATAGAATTTGTGAATCTGGAGTGTCAATTGAAGGGCTGAGCTGGCGTTCTTGTTGGGTTGGCATTGCAAACATAGTATCCATGTCAAGGAGGGGTTTCAAGAGCATAATTTGGGTTTTGGCAGTTGCAAATTGATCATTGAGGCCACGCAAAAATCTTGCAATGTAGTCTTTATTGCGGTACCGTCACATTTCTTCCAACCCACAGATACATTTTCTAGTGCAGGTAAAACACATGGGAATCGGCCTGAAGTTATCAATTTCTTCCCAAATTGCTTGCATCTTGGTAAAATAGGAAGTAATTGAAAGATCACCTTGTTTTGCACTATACAACTCCTCATACAATTCAGAGACATGATACAAATCTCCCTGGTAATAGCGTTTCTTTAAATCATTCTACAGATCTGAAGCCACATTTCTCCAGATGACACTCTGAAGAATATCGTGTGAGAGAGATAAGTGTAGCCAAGAGAGGACATATGTGTTGCAATGGCCCCAAGCCGCATACATTGGATCGGTAACCTCCGGTCGAAGGAGAGAGCCATTAATGAAGGGAATTTTGTTCTTGGACTCGAGCACCATTGAAATCGAGCGGGACCAATTGGTGTAATTTTGAGAATTGAGGCGAAGAGAGATTAAAGGATTACCAGGACTTTCAGATGGGTGCAAGAAGTATGGACTGTTCTGATCAATAGGAGGATGCCCCGTTCCTGAACTCGTGCGATTCTGCAGTTGAGTGAGTTGGAGAAGAAGCTACGAAAGAGTGTTAATATCGACATTGGAAGCTACAGTGGAGCTGACGTCACTGTGAGTGGAATCCATTGAAGAGAAAAAGCAAGAATGTGAGGAAAATCCAAGAGATGAAGATTGAAGGTGATTCGATACAAAAATAGATCACGATTAATGAACAAATTCTGTCGAATGAGTTCAAAAGAAAGGGAAAGAACGAAGAAGAAGAAAACAATTCCAAGACATGATTCTCTAACTCGCTGATCAGAACACTGTTACCGAAACCCTAGAGATTCGATGAACAGCTCTCATCAGTCTCTACTGTGTGAGTCTGGAAAGTATGTTGGATCTGGAGGTAGATAAAGAAGCTTAGAATATAAAAGATGCCCGAGGTTATTTCCAGCGATGATACCATGTGAAAACGGAAGCTAGAAAGAGGGTTGCAAAGTTTGAATGATAAAGAAGAATGGAAAAGAAAAGTGGAGAGAAGGCTCTGAAATCTGTTTTGGTAGGGAGAAAAAGTGATATGGATAAAATGGAAAGCTAACAGAATCAGTTAGCAAATTCTACTTTATATATCAACTTACATGATAAATATTTTAGACTAATTGAATATGCTAATTAGTGACTAATTATTAATTATAAATGCTAACTAAGCTAAGTATGCCTATCTACTATAATTAATACATTTAAATAATATATTGTTTACTATTTTTATTGTCTACCTATACTTTTTTAAAAGAATTCACTTTGTGAGTTTTTATTTACAAGTCAGTAACTAATTAAATGTTACTACTATAAAATTAAAGAGTAGAATTAAAAAAAATAGTGGTACATATATATATATATATTTAAGATGAATTGAAATTAAACTCTAGAGTATATATCCGATAACATTTCATTTGGCTATAGATAGTGTACGGCCTCTGTAGGGTTTTCTTGTGCCTTCGATCTTCGGTTTCTTGAGTTAAACCCCAAAATGGTCCCTGAGATTGGCGTTTTGCACTGAAATCGTCCCTGGGATTCCAATTGCACCAATTACGTCCCTGAGATTGAAAAAAATGCACCATAGTAGTCCCTGACCCATTTTCCATTAACGACGTGATGACATGGCATGATGACGTGGACTGTAAGTGACACGTGTCACTTCATGATTTGGCCACGTGTAATGGTAGGATGATGTGGTGACCGGTGACACGTGGCATGCTGACGTGGATAGTTGTGCCACGTGTCACAATGTTATTTGGCCACGTGTCCAGTAATGCCACGTGTCGCAACAGTATTCGTCCACGTGTCATCCATTATGCCATCATTATATTTGCACCAAATTAGTCCCTCACTTTGCATTAAGTGACTCATTTTAGTCCCTGAAATTGAATGTCGTGCACCAAACTAGTCCCTTCACCAATTTTTTCTCATTTTTTTTAAATTTAAAATTTTAATATCTTGGATACACTAATTTCAATTCTATTTTTTCATATATCGTTTAAATACAAGTGCTTTATAAAAAAATTTAAGATTTTAGTTTTAATTATATAATTTTTTTAATAATTTAATATTGGTAAATTTTGTAATATATAAGTATGTTATTATAAAAAAAATAATTATATGATTGATTAGACACATTTTTTTCATAAAAAAACATGTGTTTTTAACAAGAAATTAATAATTAAAATAAATATTTTTTTCTTATGAAATACACATTTTCGTTATGTATAAATGAGTTAGATTGAAGGCACTTCAACCACCCTCACTACCACTTTTGATCTCTGCAGTCTAGACGAAAGAGGTCGGAGATGATAATGAGGCAAGAAAAAAAATATTTTATAAAAGTACTGAAAGAGGTTGGAGATGGTAGTGAAGATGCTTGAAAAGCCTTCACGTTAACTCCAAGTCGGCAATTAGAGTATTCGCAAGAGAAAAAACATTTTATAAAAACACTTTTATTTGAAGAACGTGTGAAAAAATAGAATTGAAATTAATGCATTCAAAAATATTGAGAATTTTGAATTTATAGAAAAGAAATGAGAAAAAATTGATGAAGGGACTAGTTTGGTGCACGATATTCAATTTCAGGAACTAAAATGAGTCACTTAATGCAAAGTGAGGGACTAATTTGGTGCATATACAACGATGGCATAATGGATGACACGTGGACGAATACTGTTGCGACACGTGGCACTACTGGACACGTGGCCAAATAACATTGTGACACGTGGCACAACTATCCACGTCAGCATGCCACGTGTCACTGGTCACCACATCATCCTACCATTACACGTGGCCAAATCATGAAGTGACACGTGTCACTTACCGTCCATGTCATCATGCCATGTCATCACGTCGTTAATGGAAAATGGGTCAGGGACTATTATGGTGCATTTTTTTCAATCTCAGGGACGTAATTGGTACAATTGGAATCTCAGGGACGATTTCAGTGCAAAACGCCAATCTCAGGGACCATTTTGGGGTTTAACTCTCGGTTTCTTATTATTATAAGGTTTTATGACGGTATTGTTAATGGTGGGACACGAAACAAGCATGGTAACGTGACACAAGCAAATACATTGGATAATGCGTGCTATATATGTTTGATTTGAGAGCATAAAGTAAGCCAAAGGAAATCTAGTGAATATATATAACACGTTACATGGCTAGCTATATAACATGTATATATAATTGTTTTCTCATCATTGGGATACACCATACATCTGTATGATAAGTATAGATCGATAATTATGTACATATATAGAGATCTTGTAAAGTAACAATTTATATACACTACCGCAACAAAAAATACTTTTGGTAACAAATTTTCAGTAACAATAACATAATAGTTATTATATATTTTATTTATATATTTTATGTCTATAAAATTTTGTTATTGATAATTATATAATTATTATTAAAAATTTTTACCAAAAAAAATATAAAATAATTAATATCTGATTATCAATAAATATACTAATGATTATTTTTTATACTTTTAAAAATAATATAAATAATCATTAAAAATAATTTTTCTAACAGTAATAATATAGGTTTTACCGCGTACTGTCATACATACATAGTATACTCATTTCGGAAATTTGAATCGTACGTATTATAGCCGACAAAATCTCCCATGAAGTTGCAAAAGTACGACATCTCATATTAGAGATATACACTTAAAAGTATTTTATTATTTTTTGCCTGTGATCTATTCATTTTTTAAACGATCACAATTATTACTGCAATCATCGTAAAGTCTGCAAAGTTAACAAATAAAAATATTGCAATTATTATTTGGGTTACACTGCAATTGTAAATCAGATTAAATTGTCAAAATGATTTTTCAGATTCATGATCATATATTAATTTTATTTTGAGATTTTAATTGCATTATTTTCATTTCTGAGATTGAACTTGAATATTATAGTGGTTCTTCAATTTTTTTTCAATAATAACTCTACAAAAAAAAGTGATAAATAAACTAACACTTTCTTGTCACGCTGAATAATAGTGAAAAGAGTATTAGAAGATTAGTAAATTTTGTAATTTGTAGTAATTAATTAGTTATTATTAATATTTTTAATGATATAAAATTATATCTAATAATATAAAATTATTCATTTTTTTTTACTAAATTTGAATAAAAGTGCTGATTTATTAAATTTTTTCTAACAGTGAAGCTACGTTGTTTGCCTTTGGTGCCCTCAATCAAACCCAAAAAAATCCAATTTAGGTGCATGTGCATTACATGTCCACAACTATCAAAAAGGACATCGTTTTTATTTTGATTTGGTACCAGAAATAAACGAACGTCATTTTATCGTTGTCCGATCCAGTTACTTACTGCCAAATAGAAATCAAATTAGAAAACTACTATAGTGATCATAATTTAATTTCAAAAACGACAATAATACAATTAGAACCTCAAAAATTAAATAAATGAACCGCGTCTGAATCTCATCAGAACCGGTTTGGGAATGCTAATTAATGATATGAAGAGGTTCTTGATGAGACGAACTTGGCCCCCGCGTGAATGGAGAGTCCTATCATCATTATCTCTTTTTTTATCTTTAATTTTTATTTTTCTCCCTTTAATTTGTTAGAGATACTGCACTAGTCTTGCATGGACAAAGGGTAGTGACCACTCAAATCATTGCACTTTCCATTTGTTCTTGTGGAAATTCTGCTCAAGATCATGGACTTAACGTGTCTATTTTATGTGGCCCTGCTGCTGACACAATCTTAATATGGATATTATCACTTTATTGTATGTGTGTGTGTTTTTTTTTTCTATTTCAATTTGTTGGGGACTTGAATGATCAATTTAGGAGGTAACTATTAGTTTCTTTTAAAATAAGATTGGAAAAGGTCATTATTTATAATGTGCGATTGGACTAGTTTATTTTTAGCATTTTAAAGCAACTTATAACTAGAAAATTCTCGAGACTATTTTCTTTTTTAGAAGGGAGGTGGGGGTGGGAACGATAACTATGAAACTCCCAAACGTAATTAATACTTTTTCCTTCATTCATATCTTTAATCTTTTATATGGTTTACACTGTCGTATTAGTGCTTATTTCTATAAATTTATAATGAACAAGAGAAATCATATACTGTTAGTTGAGATTTATATATGTCCGATTTGTTAGAATTTTTATTCTAATTATGGTCTAATTTGTTACTATAAAAATTAGTTTGAGTGCTGTTAAAATTATTAATTAATTATATTGACAGTTAGTTTATTTTTTAATAGAAAGAATACGATTATTTATAAATTTTATAAAGTTTGAGTTTCAATTCTGATTACACAACAAAACAAACTATTTTAATTCTATCTAATTTAATAATTTAAAAATTAAAAGTTTTAAATTAAATGAAAATTTTGTTGACAATAGCTAGAGGTACCTAATTGATTATTTATAAAATATCTAACACGATTCACTAGTAAAAAATAAGAAAACACGGATGGTACCAGTATTTTTTTTTGTCCTTTTTTTTTTCTTTTTATGAATCGAAAAGACAAGAGCTCAATTAGTAAATCATGGCAATAAGGGTCACTCTCCTACTTGCAATACCCGTTGGGTGTTTAAAAAGAAAAAAAAAAAAAAAGAAGGTACCAGTATGAGTATATAAGAGAATAAAAAATATATCCTCTCAATTTTTTTTAATATTTAAAAAATAAAATGTAATTTTTTATTATTAATTTTATAAGTGAGACTAAAAATAAAAATAAAAAAAATATAATAAAAAATTAGATTAAACAATTAACAACATCTAATTTTTTTTTTCTGATCCACTCCCAAGAGAATGATGGTACGCCTAATTATATATATATATGAAAAAGTATATATTTAGTATTAAATAGTGATGATTAATTAAGATGGCTTTTTCATGAATTTTTCACACGAGACAAAATTAAAGCATGTTTAGTAGTCCTTTTCTTCACCCGACACTTATGAACTATTAAAAGCTATCTAATGCGGAAAATAATTATGAAAAGTTTTGGAAGCTAATACTCTTTCGGTAAACAAATCAGCTAATAATTGAATATTAAAAAATTCAAAATTAAAAATAATAAAAATATTTAAAATTTAAATAATAAGTATATTTGAATATGAAAGAAGGTAAAATAATTAAGGGGTATAGAATTAAGATCTAGAATTTAGAATTTAAAATTTAAAATTTAAAATTTAAAAATTTAGAGTTTAAAATTTAGTTTTAGAATTTAAAAATTAACATTTAGAGTTTAGGATTTAATGTTTAAGATTATTGACGTCATGTGGCTAGTAGAGAGTGTCCGGCAGCTAACGGCGACTAGCAGTAAACAAGCGGTGGTGGTTGGTTGCTGATGGTGGGTGGATCAAATTGTGATATTAGAAGGGAGAAGAAGAAATTAAATAAGAAACAATAGAAGAATAATTTAATAAAAAAAATCATGAATATATAATTGAATTTGTTGGTTTATTGACTATTGTATGTTGGTTGTTTTTTTGTTGGGTCCCTATTTAATTTGGGTTGAATAGTTATACGCATGCTTTAGAAAATTTGGTTTATTATTAGTTAAATTTTATAAATATTGAAAGGGATTCAATAATATATATGTGCCTCATCTTAGTTAACAGCAATTTATTTCATGATGATAGTATAAATTATAATATATTTCTGCATGCATAACTGCATTTATCTTTATTATTAGATACTTGCTTCGGAAATATGGTTAAATAAATTAAAGTAAAGAATAATTTTTCAAAATAAAAGGTTATGTCCATAAAAAATTAAAGAAGAGATTTTGTTTGGCCTCTCTGTCTACCTTATGGTGAAAAAGGAACGAGATTCCCTTTTGTAGCACTACAGGAGTATATAACTTAATTATAATGGAGCCTTTATTTGTTTTTTTTTTTTTTTTTTTTTGGTGACCCTTTATTCGGTTTGATATAGTGAAAGTATTTTTCATTTTGGTACGTACCAATTTCTTTCCACAGGTCTAAGTAGCACAAAGGGAAAAAATAAAACTCTCATTATTATTTAATTTATACAACTTTTTATTTTTTTTATCACTTGAATCGGCCTAATGGATTCTTTCTCCATGTTTTGGTACGTATGTGATTGCTATATCTTGGACTTTAATATGAGGGGAAGAAAAAAAGGTAGAAAGAAAAAGAATATAGAAAGAGAAAATGAGAAAAACTAAAGTGGTCGGTAAGTATATACATAATGAATTGAAGTTCCTGAATTTTGAGATTCATGGAGCAATAACATACAAAAGCCTTTTTTGCTTTTCCATATACAAAACTACAAAAGCGCGTTTAATTTGCATATATATAAGAAATTAACTTATTCTATGGATTAACGAAATACTAAATTCGTGAATGAGTTATAGTTTAAATGACATAATTTTTTCATACTCACCTAATAAATCGTGAGCTCAAATTTTTCTACCTTTAGTAAAAAAAAAACGAAATAATAAATTCTTGAGAGATTTATAAATTTAATATGAAGGGTTGGAAATTTAGATAAATTTTTTAATTATCTTTTTTTATTATATTTTTTATTATATAAAAAATAATTTAATCATAATATATAATTATTGAATTAAATTTTTAAAATATTATCAATATATAAAAAAATCTTATAAATTTCTTTTCATAATTTTGTTTTTAACATGATAATTTTATAAAAGAGACACAACAATATTAGTACACTATAAAATTATAAGATAATAGTAATTTATAATGTGTTTAGTTAAAAAATTATCATACATTTTATTAATTAAAATTAGTTCTTTTAAAAATTAAAAAAATTAAAAACAAATTATTAATTATTAATTACCTGAAATGTAGAATATTTTTATAGAATACAAGATGTAAATTTTAAAATAAAATGATAGTTGAAATAATAAGTTATGATAAAAAAGTTAAAATATATTTTTTAACAATATAAATTTAAAAAAAGTAAATATTTTTTACAAGAAATAAATATCTAAAATACACAATATAATTACTAAAATATAATTATAAAAGTCATTATTAATATTTTTTAATAATACAAATATTTTAATATTATTTAAAAAACAACAGAATTTTTTAAAATGAATATCAAGATGAGTATGTAAAATCTAATTTGAAAAGTACAAAAATTTAAATTTATAATATTAAATTGATTAAATAAAACATATTAGTGAGCTAAATATAATTGAAATATAACTAAAATGTATAATATTTTTTATTTTTTTAAATGCATGTCTCATATATATGTATAATAATTTAAAATTTTAGGGGTCGAGGTCACTATTTCTCGTTTATATCCGTCTCTGGCTATATTTGGTGTCATTTCTCTCTCTAATGATTCTATCTTTAAGAACCATTATTATAATGCAGCATGTGTAATAATTAATTTTCGAGCTTTCTAAATAGTTATCTAGATTTATGTAATATCTAACTTTGTTTTACCACATATGCATGCTAACCAAGTTCAGTGTATATGAGTTTAATCTTGATATCTTTAGAAAAATTATGAAGACATTATATTTAGGAATAGGTACCATTATATTACGATATTATCCCTTGAAACAAATCACAACAGAACAATAAAAGTGTTTTTTGTTTTTCATATATACAAATTTAATTAAGCACCCGAGTTTATATTAAAATATGTATTACGAGCAAAGTTGGTTAATTAAAAAACTCAATTTTATTTTGATATACTATAGATTTGCGTACATTGAGTCCGAGTTTGATACAGTTTTCACCCCCAAAGTTGATGAACACAACTTGGCCATTTCATCAAAGCGCATTCTTGTTCCCTTTACAGTTGTTCTTTATCACATAATCCCAAGAGCATAATGTACACTTGATTTTATGCTCTCTTTATTTTTTCCCTCCCAATTTTTTTAGTGTACTTAGTGCCAAGGCCAACTCAAATATAAAGTTTTACTTTAAGCTTTGTTGATGGCTATCTAGCTAAATTAGGTAGTAACTTTAAAAGACTACAAATTATTGAAGATATAAACATACACTAGTAAAATTATTTTACGCTATCATGGAAAATTAATATATATTTGAGCACCTTTTTATACCGAAAGGAATTCCACTTAATATTTTCTTACATGATCAGGTATATTAATTTCTATCTCCAAACAACATTAGATAGAAGTATACATATTGTTTTCTGTTTAGAAAAATAAAAGCATCAAGGACTGTTAAAAAGTTTTATAAACTTTAATTTAAAAAATTACCTTCTTAATTTGTTGATCAGAAGCACAACAGTATGAATAAAGAAGAAAAGAGAATATAACCGAAGAGAGAAAATGAGATGAAGAAAAACTAGATAAAGTTTGTGTTGAGTCTGCAGCGGAATTTTGACTTCTAATAGCTACAAAGTAATATGAAATTGAACACTACTCACAATAATGCACTCGCTATATAAGAAAAGGAAATAAAATAAAATAATAATAATAATATGAAAAGAAGATGTGAGTATATATAGTTGTTATTGTTGATGATGATTGAATTGAAATTCTACAAACGTTTATATAGTGGTTATATGCTATAATTTCAATGGATAGAAACAAAACTTTCCTATAATAACTCTTAGCCTTCCTTTTCTTAGCCTTCCTTTTCTTTCTCTCTCCCTCACAATTCTCCACCTCGTTCACAATTTGAAATCTATGCAAATTTTGGACGATCAAAGAATTGTATTCGTATTCGGTTGCATCATTTGACAATGACTGCCTAACATGGAACAATATTGAGTAATTTCAAACAGTGTTGGAACTTGCTTCCTGACACCACTTTAGTCAACATGTCAGCGGGATTTTCATCCGTGTGTACTTTTACAAGAGAAATGTCACCTTTCTCCATAACATCACGCACGAAGTGATATCTAACATCAATATGCTTGGTACGAGCATGATGAACCTGATTGTTAGCCAAATGAATTGCACTTTGACTATCACAATTCAGATCCACGCAATCTTGCTTCAACCCCAAATCATCTAGAAGACCTCTTAGCCACAATGCTTCTTTCACCCCTTCTGCTACTGCCATGTACTCAGCTTCTGTAGTAGATAGTGCCACTGTAGCTTGTAACATCGATCGCCAACTAACTGGAGCACCTTGTATTTTATATACATAACCAGTCGTAGAACGTCTTCTATCTAAATCACCAGCATAATCAGAATCAACAAAGCCGCTGATTTGACATGATTTTCCATTAAAGCATAAACCTGTGTCAATGGTGCCCTTCAAGTATCTTAATATCCACTTGACTGCTTCCCAGTGTGCCTTACTCGGGTTTGCCATGAACCTGCTAACGACACTGACTGCCTGTGAAATATCTGGGCGTGTACATACCATAGCATACATTAGGCTACCGACTGCACTAGCATAAGGTACATTTTCCATGTAAGCCTTATCCTCTGCTGTTATGGGAGATTGTTTACCAGAGAGCCTAAAATGTGGAGCCAACGGCGTTACCACTGATTTAGCATTTTTCATTTCAAATCTTTCAATGACGCGCTCAATGTATCCTCTTTGGCTCAAGAACAATTTTTGGCTTGATCTCTCCCTTTTAATTTCCATGCCTAATATTTTTCGTGCAGCACCCAAGTCTTTTGTTTCAAATTCTTTACCAAGTTGAACCTTTAACATATCTATCTCTACCTTGCTCTTAGAGGCAATAAGCATGTCATCCACATATAATAGAAGATAGATATAATCACCTCCAGGAAGCTTACAAATGTATACACAACAATCATAATTACTTCTGGAAAAACCTTGTTTTAACATAAAGGAGTCAAATCGCTTATACCATTGCCGAGGAGATTGTTTCAATCCATATAGCGATTTCCTCAAGCGACATACCTGACTTTCTTTACCCTCAACCTTGAAACCCTCAGGTTGATACATGTAGATTTCTTCTTCTAAGTCACCGTGCAAGAATGCAGTCTTCACGTCTAGTTGTTCCAACTCAAAATCACCATGAGCGACAAGACTTAAAAGCACCCGTATGGAAGTGTGTTTCACCACAGGAGAAAATATCTCATTGTAATCAACACCTTCTTTCTGTGCAAATCCCTTTGCTACTAACCTAGCTTTGAATCTTGTACCATCTGACTTAGTAGGATCTTCTTTTCTTTTATACACCCACTTACAACCAATTGCAGTTTTTCCCACGGGCAATGGGACCACATCCCATGTCTTGTTCTTATGAAGAGATTGCATCTCTTCCTCCATAGCGACAAACCAACTCTCTCTATCTTTGTCTTTGATAGCCTGTTTGAAGGTGACCGGCTCATCATCCTCCACTGAGAGTGCATAATCTACCAGGTTTAGCTGCCCATAATGTCTCAAAGGCTTGTCTGACCCGAACTTCTGAACAAATTTATAATTCCTCTTTGGCCTAGTAGATGCCAAAGAATCCTGCTGCTGCTGTTGTAATGCATGTGCATTTTCTCGCTGAATTTCCTCATGATCAAGTTCATCTTCTGCGTCATCTCGAGTAGCATTAGGATGCTCCACCTGAACATTATTAGAGTCTATTTGTTGGTATTTAGACTCTATCTCCACCACTTGAGTATTTGAAGTTTTTCCAACATCACCATCATCTGGCACCACATCTTTAGACAAAGCTACCATAGATCGTTCATCAAAGGTAACATCCCTGCTAATTACAAACTTAGAATCATTTACACTCCAGAGGCGATAGCCTTGAACCCCTCTTGGATACCCCAAAAAGATTGCCTTCTTAGCTCTATCATCAAGCTTATTATCTTTAACATGATAGTAGGCTGTGCATCCAAAGACTCTGAGTTTCTCGTAATCTGCATGTTCCCCTGACCATACCTTATAAGGTGTGTCTCCATCTAGAGAAGAATGTGGGGATCGATTCACTATGTAGCAAGCTGTAGCAATCGATTCTGCCCACCATTCTCTGCCTAACCCAGAATTAGAGCGCATACACCTTGCCTTTTCAAGTAGCGTACGATTCAGTCGTTCGGCGACTCCATTCTGTTGTGGTGTTTCTCTAACTGTCCAGTGTCTTGTAATGCCTTCTCGGTCACAAAACTCCTTGAAAGCCCCATCCGTGTACTCTGTGCCATTATCAGATCGTAGAGTTTTCAGCTTCCTACCTGTTTGGTTTTCAACCATTGCTCTCCATCGCTTAAAAGTATCGAATACCTCATTCTTATGTTTGAGGAAGTAAATCCAAACATACCTGGAATAATCATCAACAAAAGTAACAAAATACCTGGAACCACCCTTGGAAGTAACTTTAGCCGGGCCCCAAACATTAGTATGCACGTAGTCTAACAACCCTCTGCTTTTATGCTTTCTTGTAGAAAACTTCACCCTATGTGCCTTTCCATACACACAATGCTCACAAAATTCCATTTGTGGTTTCTTCATATTCTTCAGCAAACCTTGTCCACAAAGCAATGATAGACCTTTCTCTGACATATGTCCAAGCCGCATGTGCCATATTCTCGTGCAATCTGTTTGATCTCTACTTCGACCGATTCCAACTGCTAACTCACCTATAACTGTTGTCCCCAAAAGGGAATAAAGATTACCGTGACGAACTCCTTTCATCACTACCAAAGAACCACGAACAACTTTCAGTACCCCATTTTCCGCAACTATTTTGCAACCATTTTTCTCCAACAAACCTATGGAGATCAGATTTTTCCGCAAGTCTGGAATATGTCTCACATCCTTTAAGGTTCTTACGACACCATCATGCATCTTGATTCTTACAGTACCCAATCCCACAGTTTTACAAGCATGATCATTGCCCATTAAAACTGTGCCACCATTTATGCTTTCATAGGTAGTAAACCACTTCCTATTTGGACACATATGGTGAGAGGCTCCTGAATCAAGAATCCACTTATCGAAGATTTCATAAGATTGTTCTGTCACAGAGTAACAATCTTCCTCATCATTTGAGACGTAGCTTGCTTCTTGCTTTTCTTTTGGGTTGTCGTTGTTCTGTTTCTTGAAAGTTATCTTCTTATTTGGACAATTTGCTTTAAAATGTCCAGCCTCACCACATTTAAAACATGTTCTCTCCGCGTGAGGTCTAGATTTTGTCCTAGACTTTCCACGCTTATTACCTTTTCCTCTTTCATTAGTCCTTCCTCTGGCCGCGAACAATCCTTGTGCTTGATCATTATACTCTCTTCCATTTGAAGATGACATTACACTTGTAGCAACCTTACGTAGATCATCTGCTAAAAGTGATGCCCTCGTCTCATCCATGGTCAGAGTGTCACCCACCAGCATCAATGTCTGCACCAGATTTTCATAGGACTTCGGTAATGAAAGTAACAATATGAGTGCCTGGTCTTCATCATCAACCTTCACATCTATATCCTTTAAGTTTGATATGATCCTGTCGAACTTATTGATATATTCTCGGATTGAGGTGCCTTCCTCCATCTTGCATGTATACAATTTGGATTTTAAGTAGATCCTGTTAGTTAGAGTCTTCGTCATGAAGTTACTCTCTAACTTTAACCAGACGCCTGCTGCAGTTGCTTCTTCGTTCACCAAGAAAGCAACATCCCTCTCAAGGCATAAGATTATTGCAGCCCGTGCCTCAAGATCTAATTCTTCCCAATCCTCATCTTCCATTCCTTCCGGCTTTTTCTCTTTTCCTGCTAGTGCCTTGTGTAACTTTTGTGATATAAGCAGATTTTTCATCTGCATCCTCCAATAGGAAAAATCATTTTTTCCATTGAACTTCTCGATTTCATATTTGCCTACTTTGACATTACTACTAGTAGAAGCCATTATATTCAAAATTGAATTTTACCACTCAAATAATGAATAATATAATGTTGGCTCTGATACCAATTGTTGAGTCTGCAGCGGAATTTTGACTTCTAATAGCTACAAAGTAATATGAAATTGAACACTACTCACAATAATGCACTCGCTATATAAGAAAAGGAAATAAAATAAAATAATAATAATAATATGAAAAGAAGATGTGAGTATATATAGTTGTTATTGTTGATGATGATTGAATTGAAATTCTACAAACGTTTATATAGTGGTTATATGCTATAATTTCAATGGATAGAAACAAAACTTTCCTATAATAACTTTTAGCCTTCCTTTTCTTAGCCTTCCTTTTCTTTCTCTCTCCCTCACAATTTGAATTAATTTTTGTGTAAAATATATAATCCGAACACTCTATATATACTAGTTGAAGAGAGAAAAAATAACTACTTTCTTTATATAGATTCTATTATAACTATACTTTTCAATATAAACAAGTAATAACTACTTTACTAATTTTCTGTGTCAAACTGAAGTGAGGAATGATCACTTTCAATTTGTCTTTAAATCGATCGAATATTCTAAGAGAAAGAGGCTTTATAAAAATATCAACTACTTGATCACAACTTAGGATATGAGTAACATATAGTTCTTTCTGATTGACTTATTCTCTTACAAAATGTAGATCAAGTTCAAAGTATTTGAATTAGTGTGCAACACTGGATTGGTAGCTAAAAGACAAGCACTTTGATTGTCTGAGCAGATTGTAGGTGAAGTTAAGACTGGTACTTGAAGCTCATGAAAAAGGTTTTGCATCTATTGAATTTTTTATTGAGCATCTGCCATGGCTCTAAATTCGGCTTCAGTGCTGGATCTACTAACAAATTGTTGCTTATTTCACTTCCAAGATACCAAATTATCACTAAAGTAAACACAATACTCTGTCATTGAGTGTCTATCATCAAGTTCCGCTCTCCAATCTGCATTAGAAAAAGCAATAATACGAATATGAGTATTTTGAATAAAAAGTAATCCATGGTGTTGTGTATCTTGAATATATCTTAGGATACGTTTGATTGCATTCCAGTGATTAATTGTGGGATTACGCATGAACTGCATAAATAAGGCCAGGTCTAGTTAGTGTAAGATATTGAAGTATTGCTGTATAATTTGTTAGATGACACCATAGGAATTGGAGCTGGATTAGCTTTACGCATTATTTTTTCTCCCTGAGAGTAAGTCTCTAATATACTTGGTTTGTGTCACCAGGATTTAATTTTGTTGGGGATAGGATGCTTCAAGTCCAAGAAAGAAATTGAACCTTCCTAGATCTTTCAAGAAAAAGACAGAGTTGAGATGAATCATTAATGTAAACATTTCATGAGAATTGTTGCCTATTATCAAAATATCATCTACATATGCAATAAAAAGAAATAATAGGATGTGATGATTTTTTAATAAACAGTGATGGATCTGAGTGTGTGCTTTTGAATTTGTAATTAGAGAGAGTATTGTACCAAGCATGTGGTGCTTACTTGATGCCATAAATAGCTTTGTTCAACTTACAAATCCCACCTAGATTCTGATCAATGAAGCCTTGTAGCTGCTCACACTGTTTCACTTAGCTTTTCATTGAAGAAAGCATTATCAAAATTGAACTGACGTAAATCCCAACCATTAGCAAGAGCAAGAGTAATTATGATTCCAATAGTCTTTTAATTCTTTTGAATCTTAGAAAAGTTATATCACTAGAATTACTGTTTAAAATTTTTTTTCACAACTTAATTATCTGACTTTAATATGGTACATGACATATATCTGCATTTTTTTGGATTCTTAGAGTTTTTGTGGCTGGCTTATAAATCAAAATTTGAATTTAGTCCTCTGATACATTTGATTGATAAAAGAATTGACGATTGGTTGGATTAGAGGAGATTGAATTGCCTAAAAATAGGAATCCAATTACTTAGGGTTTGTCATAAACTCAATCTTTTTATGATCAAAGTAGTTGATATTGAATATTAATCCGGACATTTAAACATCTTCAAAGCCTTAACTCTATTCTCATACCATTTTTTTAAACATTTATTATGTATTTTTTTTACTTTGTTGTCTTTTATGCTATTTGACACTCAAAACTCTCATATTTTAACTTGTCTAACTAGAACAATTAATCAATTAATTATTGTTTGCTTAGTCCATTAATCTTCGCGAGATCGACACTCACTTGAATTTATTACTTGGTACGAATCGATACACTTGTCCGTAAGTTGTGTTTTAAAATTTCGCACTAATATTTAAGATTTATAATTTAAGGTTTATGATTAAGAATTTATGATTTAGGACTTAGAATTTAAGATAAATAAAATAATTTTTAAAAAATTGACCGCTATTAGCTTAAAAAAAATTATCCGGCCCCCTTATATTACTCAATTTTTAATTAAGAAAAATTAAGAGGCTAATACGTTTTAATAATATTAGTCAATAGTTTAGACTAATATCTTATTTTTATACTATTAGAATTTAAAATTTAGAATTTTATATTAGTCTAATATTATAATAAATTTTATTAGGTATATAGTATTATTCTTTTTTAATTATATATATATATATATATATATATATATATATATATATATATATTAAAAAATTATATCCATTAAAAGTCTATGCCATTAAATGAGAACACATGAATATAGTTTAATATTTTATCTATATTATTTTAGTAATCGTCTTTTTCTGTCTGACTAGAATTTAAATCAATGTTGTGAAATATATAATACAAGATTAGGAGAATCAAACGTGGATATAAACAGTGGATTATATAATTTATCATGCAAGCCACGGAAATTGAGATGGCACTACTACTATAGCTACTTATCCTGATGACATGCATACATAACAAATAAAGGGAGAGGAAGATTCTTTGAATATAATGCCTATAATGAATGGCAATAGCATATAATCCAATCCATCAATCTTTCTCTCTTTCCAAATGTCAAGTGGACATGTATCTAACCTTCTACGTATAAAACGAACAAGATACTTTCACTTCGTATCTTTTATACTACTAGCTAGGTTCCTATCTATAACAAACATACACCACCGGTAGGGTAAAATAAAAATAAAAGTAATATATTGCTTTAGTCATTTAATATATATTTAGGATAATCTTTAATTTTACTTTTAATATTTCGAACATTTTTTTTTTCAAATAAATTTTTAATAGGCTCTATGTTGTCTTTGTGTTAAATAAAAAAGAAATACAATCAATTTGAATTTATAAAGTGATTAGGTCATTTTTTACTTAAATTAATATTAAAAATTTGAATTTTACTGTATATATATAGTAATTCATTAGTCAAAGACAACCCTTAAATAAAATTTAGATTAGATTCGGGACGAATTAATCTTTGAAAAATAAAAAAAATATTAGGCTCAAAATATTGATTAATATTAATAAAAAGTATTGATTCCTAACATTTTTTAAAAATATTTATTTTACCTATATTTAATTGTAGAATAACATGAATTTGATTTGTTTTAGGATAAAAATAAAATATTTTAAATATTAAAAATAACATTGAAATTTAACTCAAATATCAAAAACTGCAATAATATATAATACTTTATCCTAAAAAAAAAAAGACTAAAAACATACACATCGAAATTGGAGACGTAAAATAAAAGAAGACGCAGATAACTAAACTGAAGAATATATCATCCACTTGGCATTTAATGAATAATGATAATCAATAGTTAAAATTTTATTTATCTCCATTAGGTTACATACATTTAGGAGTTTCGAACTTTAACAAAATTGTTCCACGTCTGTTTCTTTTCTTAATACATTGACTTTATTTTATCTTGATATATATAGTAGATATATATAAATAAGTCTATAATATATAGCGAGTCAATTCGAGCTCTTCATGCTTATATTTCTTATATTCATAGAAAATAAATCTATATGTTTCATATAAAACACTGAAATTTTAGCATCAGCAATCACCAAACTCTAGGTCGTAGAACAAGTGGAGGGGAACCCACCATCCTCATCATTCACTACCTCTATGGAACTTTAGGCAAACCCTACCTAATTGCGTATCGTTATTATGATGTTAATTTGGACTTAATTTTTGCAAAGTTGGATCAAATACTTTCTTGACAAAATATGTATCAGGTAGAATTATGCTAGACTTAAATAAAATACTACACATTTCAAAAGTACATAGGAATTTTCCGTGTTTCCAATTTTTTAAAGAAAACAAAAATTAATTCTCCACAAATAACAAACAAGAAGTTTGAATTACAACCGCAAGAGAGGGTCACATTTGAAATCAATTAAAAAAAAAAAACACCTCAGAGTTTATTATTATTTTTTTTTTAAAAAGAACAACGAAGTTACTATGGAGTGTATTTATTTTATGTGAAATATTATATCAATTCACCAATAATTGTTCTTGGATTTAATTTTAAGGAATTCATTTTTATTTAATAATATTTTAATAATAAATGAGAGAACAATCATTGTTCTTAATGAAGACATTTGTTGTATATTTTGGTTGTTGACGCTTAGTGATGTATTTCTTGTGTTTGTAATAAATTTTTGATAATAATACTAGTATAATTATAATTAACCTTAATTTGTGTATTTTGAGTAAAAGAAATCTAATAATTGGAACAGATATTTTACCACGTGGAATCCATATTATGTGAAACGCAATGCATGCACTAACTAATATAGTAGTAGTATTCTATCCAATAAGGTACAACATGCGCTTACGTAATAACAATAATAATAATTAATAATAACAATAATGAAAAAGAAAGCAAGTGAAGTGTTGAGGGTGAGAAACAAAACACATACAAGCATACAACTATACCCTCAAACCACCCTTATAAATACCCTTCGAGGGTCACCATTTTCACTTAGGAGACACAAGCAACAACAACAAAGTGTTTATGTGTGTTCTTCCTCTTCACTACTCAGCCTTCTTCTTCTTATTATTATTACTACCCTTTTACTTGTACACAAGAAATTAAAGAAAAAAATATGGAAGTAAACAACAACAACAATGGTGGATGTTGTTGTGGAAGTTTTTTTCAGAGGTGCAAGCCTTACATAGCAATGATATCTCTGCAATTTGGGTATGCCGGAATGAACATAATCACAAAGGTTTCTCTCAACCGCGGCATGAGCCACTATGTTCTTGTTGTCTATAGACATGCCTTTGCTACTGCTGCTATTGCTCCCTTTGCTCTTGTTCTTGAGAGGTACAAAACATGACAATCGATCACATATTTCATTGCCTTTCTTTGTTTTCAATCCTCTCATCACACCTTCTTTGTTGTTTTCTGTAGGAAAGTGAGGCCTAAGATCACATTCCTTATGTTCATGCAAATGTTTGTGTTGGGTCTTCTTGGGTTAGTACATAGTTTTCATTGAAATTTAATTGATCAATTAATTAATTTCGTAAAAACATGCTCTACAGAGTTTAACTTTTCCCCTGTTTTCCTCTGCTCTGTTCTGTTCTTATAGGCCTGTGATTGATCAGAACTTATACTACATGGGTTTGAAATTTACATCCCCAACATACTCGTGTGCTCTAAGCAACATGCTCCCTGCAATGACGTTTGTGATGGCAGTTATTTTCAGGTATATAATTCTCTTCTGTTTGATAACTATCTCAAGACACAATCTTTGTGTGTTAGAGTTGTTGGCTGATTTTTTGTTGGTATAAATATTAGGATGGAGAAGTTGGACATGAGAAAAGTGAGGTGCCAAGCTAAGGTGATTGGAACAGTGGTAACAGTAGTTGGGGCAATGTTAATGACATTGTACAAAGGCCAAGTCATTAACTTCTTCTGGTCTCATTACATGCACCACCCAAGAAACTATGTACCTGATAACACCACCACTAACTCTGGTGAAACCGATTGGGTCAAGGGTTCCATTCTTCTCATCTTTGCTACCCTTGCTTGGGCTTCCTTCTTCATCCTTCAGGTAAACCAAGCGATTGTGTTTACAAGATTCTTATTCTTTAAGAATTTCAGATGTTTTTTTTATGTTAAATATTGGCTGTAATGTTAGTTGTGTAATATTAGCTACTAAAATTATATATATTATTATATTAATAAAAAATGTCTGACTAATTTATTTACTATCTTAGTAGTCTTACAAATATAAACATGTGAATGAATAACCGTTTAATAGTATGTTTTTAACCTTTAATTATTAAGATTATAATTAAAGTATTTGAAGAATAAAATTGGTTTTTCTGTGTGATTAATGCAGGCAGTGACATTAAGAAAATACCCAGCTCAGCTCTCACTAACTGCCATAGTGTGCTTCTTGGGAACACTGCAATCAATTGCAGTAACCTTTGTGATGGAGCACAGTCCAAATGTTTGGACCATTGGCTGGGACATGAACTTGCTAGCTGCAGCCTATGCTGTAAGTCTTTCTTTTTCATTTTTAATTTGTTTGATGAAATTTGTGAATGAAATGATGAGAGTGTAAATGGTTGTGTTTGCAGGGGATAGTGTCATCAGGTATTGCATACTATGTTCAAGGGATTGTGATGCAAAGAAGAGGACCAGTTTTTGTCACTGCTTTCAGCCCTTTGATGATGATCATTGTTGCTGTTATGGGATCTTTCATCCTTGCTGAAAACATATACCTTGGAGGGTAATTTCTTGCTTCCTTATTCTTACCAATTTTGCATAAATATATTTTACATTAATAGTACAAGAGGATGAGTCAAATTTATATAAACAATAAATAAATAATGCATACAAATAGTTTTTTTTTTTATTTATTTTTTCTTTTCTTTTGTTTTTTTGACATCCACAATCTGGCTCTTAAGTATTTGCATCATTCATTATTATAATAGAAAATTTCATAAATGCCCTAAGAGTAGGACCATTTTTTGCTTGGATCATTGGTGTCTTTCACTTTCATTATAATATGGATGATACAATAATTGAAGTGTTTAGATATGAAGGATAGAAGAAGAAAAGAAAAATAAGTAAATACTTTTTTTTTTCTCTAACAATATTTAAAAATTTCTTCACTGTTCTAGCACCCTATCACTATTCCCAAAGACATTATCATTTCAACTTTAATTAGCTTAATAAACTACTTTGCTTTCATGCGGTTTCGTCTCACAGCTTATACAGTTCAACATAGTGATTGCTTTCTTCAATCATTTTCTTATCACAAATCAAAAGTTTGAATCTTTTTCATTTAATGAAACATCACCATCACCCAAAAATAAACAAAATAAATATATGTGTTCAGATATATTGAAATGCTATAGTGCAATTATTGATGTAACGTTTTTTTTTTTTTTTTTTTTAATGTGGTTACAGTGTAATTGGAGCAATTCTTATAGTAGTGGGACTCTACTCGGTTCTATGGGGAAAATACAAGGAGCACAAAGAGAAAGAAGCAGAAAATATAATCACTGATGAACCAATTAAGTGCTGTGGTAACCAAATTGCAAGGTTGGAAACTGTGATTGAAGATTCAGAATCAAATGACATTGAGATGCAAAAGGGTGATGATAATAATAATAACGAAGCTTGCAACGAACTAAGCGTGACAATAATTAGTAACAATAATAATAATGATAATGATGTTACAAAAGCTTGAACTGGTTGTGATTACTTAATTAATTAGGCCATGGTGAAAAATAATAGAGGCTGCAAAGAAAAATGGAAGAGGGTTAATGAAAAGAAGAGAGAATTTGAGAGGGGGGTTTTTGTGTACCTTCGTCCTCATCACTATCTTTCTTAGGAAACTTAGCTGAAACTTTCTTTTTTTTTTAAAAAAAAAAAAATTAAATTATGACTGTTTGATTAGGACCCTAAATGCGGGCCTAGTTGTCCATGATGTAACTTAAATTTTGCATACTTTGGTTAATGAAAGATTTTTAAGAAATTCCAAACTTCTGTCTCTTATATCACTGAATAAATTTGGTGCATTATACACTGTGATAATCTAATAATAATATAAATTTTTAACTATATTTTCAAAAAAATTTAATTTTAATGCACAGATAAGGTAAAATAGTTTATGAATTGAATTAAACTTGGTGCATTATTTAAGTTGGTACATTATGAACTGAATTAAACTTGGTGCATTATTTAAGTTGTAACTATGCATAATTCGCAGAATTTGATGATGTATGTAGAACAATAATTGGTGACATTTGAGAACACAGATCTCATGCATATACATGGCTCCAAGACAAGAATTGACAATAGATTCTAAGGGTCTAATCATATATATTGAAGTTTCTCAAATTTAAGAATCTGATGCTCTGCTTCTCTGGAACCTTAATTAAGAAAGCTAGTTGATGTAATTGGAAACTTATAATTAATTAATTAATTAAGCATCCATAATTACCATCTCAGATGCGAGTTCCTGCTACAAGGTTGAGTGAATATTAAAAGAGGCAAATTAAAGTAATGGCACCACTCACCTATAAACTATTAAGATTGGAGTGTCTAATAGAAGCATTATCCGTAGAGGGGATTCAAATTTTTGTCACTCGTGACCATAAATTTATGTCATAGTTATATATATATATATATATATATATAAACTGAATTGATCATGTACTTAACAAAACTGCATATATAAATTTGGTAATACCGAAACTCTAATTTATATATAGACCGACCTTTAAAAAAAAATTCTCTTGTTTACCCTTTTTCTCTCTAACGCTACAATATTTCCCTTTTTGTACTGAAGTTTAGAGGGGTTTCTGGCCAAAATTTCTAAACAAGAAATTTGAAGTTGTTAAATTTAGATAGAAATTTTCTCTGTGGAGAAGTGTTAAATTTTAGTTATGGTAGATGAAGATATGTTAACATATATAATACAGAGATCATAAATGAGGTGGGAATTAAATATTGTAATGTGAACTGATGATTAAGCTTGCTTATTAAAGTTTTGATTCCGGTGAATTAGTTAAGAGTGGTGAAAGAATATTTTCCTGAATTTCAACGGAAAAATATATATGTCAACCTTCTTCTCAAGGACAGATTCTATGCTATCTCTGGATAAGCATCGAACTCTATACACAACACAACATAGCATAAATATATATCCTATCTAGGGACGAATAATTACGCCATGGATTCCAAGGGATGCAACCTTGGATTATGTTAATATATAAGATCACATAGCCTTTTATAGATGTAACATTGGAATTGATTCTTGACATTTTCTTTCCTTATTTTTTTTTCGGGAAAAATTAATTGTGTCACCATCATGTGTCAATTTGAATTGGGCGATTAGGTGGACATTATATTTGCTTTGTTAGATAAAACGCCACCAGCCAACGCCACCAGCCAACACCACCTTTTGCTCTAACTTTCTTGATTTACAACATATTCGTATTTTAAACAGAAATGCTCTTTGATTTGTTCATATTTATCTTTAATTTGTGTTTATTATTCTACTAAATGAATTTCATTTCTTGGCTAGTTAATTTATGTAATTTTCTTTGATATCTTAAAAACATTATTCAGCTTTTTTAACTACAAATAGCAAGAGTTTGATTTTGACGTAGTGAGAGTGTAAAAATATTGTAAAAGTCACTCAATTATATTCATTTTTTTAGATGATCAATGTAAAATATGTTAATAAATTTGACAAAAAGAATCATATTATCTGCAAAACACAAGAGAGAGAATTTAGGTCTATTTTTTGATAGACTAATAGATTTTCAGTTTTTTCATTTACAAGATTATTGATAAATTGAGAAAATTTTTCAATACAATGAACAAAAAAAAAAGAGGATAAGGGATCTCCCTTTTGTAAGGATAAAAGTCTCCGAAGAGTAACTATTCTAGAGAACATTGAAAGACGAAGTGTTAATGCAACATCCAATGTTAATGCAATAAGATTTATGATGTGTGGAAGAATGTTGGCATCTGCTAAGTTTTCAGTATGAAATTTCAATTCAGCATATCATAGGTCTTTCCAAGGTCCACCATGATAGCCATGAAACCTTTCCGACCTTTTTTGATTCTTATGGAATGAACCACTTCTTGAGTAATTATAATATTATCAATGCTAGTTCTCCCACATATGAAGCTGGATTGAGTATTTGAAATGAGCTTTGTCATGATTGGCTTTAATCTAGTGGATAACAGCTTGGTAACAATCTTATAGCAAACATTACACAAGTTTATAGGTTTGAAGTGTGCAAACATCTCAGGATTATTCACTTTGAGAATCAGGAATATAAGAGTTTGGTTGATCTGGCTTATGCTTAACGGGTTTGCGAAAACCTCTTCAACCCAACTACAAACAGTAGGCCCAACCTTATCCCAGGAATGTTGAAAGAACTTAAGGAGGTAAACCATCAGTTCCCGGAGCCTTCCACCTTCTCATATCAAAAACTGCTACTTTAATTTTCTCATTAGTAGGGTCCTTAGAAATATGCTACTTCTCATCCTCGAAAAGAACCGAAAAGTTTCCTGAAATAGGAAAGGGTAAAGGAGAATGATTAATATGATCCTCTAAAAAAAATTTCTTAAAAAAATTCACTCCTAATACCCCAAGCACATCTCAAATAATCACTCCAAGTCTCATAATCAATTTAAAAAAAAAAAAATTTGATCCTCCTTCTTCTCGCATTTGCTTTAAGATGGAAGTAGATAGAATTTTTATCCCCAAATTTAATAATGTTGCACTTGAAAATTTGAAGTTAATAACTCTTTTCTTGAACAATAGTCTTTTCATAATCCTTCCAAAGATCTTTTTGAAGTTTTCAAGGAAGGGATTATTTTGGAAAGAGAGGTTTTTGTTAATATCCTCTAGGCGAGCAAGAATTTTATTTTATTTTCTTAAAAATGTTACCAAAAATATTTTTGTTCCAAACTTTGGCTTTGTTGGTAAAAGAAGAAATGTTATCTATCGCATGTGCATTCCAAGCATCATTTACTAGATTAGTATGATCATCATGAAGTAATTAAAGTGCAAGAAAACGAAAGGGTTTATTAAAGTTATCGTGGTTGACAAGATGAAAATCTATCAAAATTGGGAGATGATCAGATTTCAGCTTTGGAAGATGTTTAATCCCTGCTATTTAATCCAATCAAGGTTGTTGAGGACTCTGTCCAATCTTCTCTTGATCTATTAGAAAATCTATGAGAAATAGGAACCAAACAAAATCCCAACACCTATACACAATGAGAAAGTTATATAACATATAACTTATACACTATCAAATATCTACAACTAAACTTGGTCTAAATACCTACAGATACTAGTCAACCACGATATCCCTGACCTCATCAATTAGGGACACATCAAAAGAGGCCTTCAACACCTCATTAGCAATGGCATTAAAGGAAAATTTCTTATCCCATACCAAGGACCCGTCACCATCCTCAAAAAAACCATGCAGCTTCTCCTGCTTGCTCACAAATGTGGTTATTTCTTCCAAAGAAATCTTCCTCTCCTTCTCAGCAAAATCGTCACCCAAGTTTATAATATCAGCTATCTTTTTTTTTTGAAAATAATGCTTTTCTTGTTGGGGCTTGGTTGATTTACCTCTCCCTCACCAACAATTTTTTAGGATTCGAAGACGAACCTTTCTTTTCAAAATTTTTCGTCTTCAGACGAGCTCTTTCAAACTCGCTGCCGATACACCTGGATATTTCCCACTTACAATACAATTAAACAGTATCAACATCTAGCCAATTATCAAATCCTCAAAAAAATAGCTTATAATTTCTCACCAAGATAGTCCACCATCGATGTTCTATCTTCCTCCCGCGGAAGTAAATCAAACACGAATATTAAATTTTCTCTATCCACAAGCTCAACCAGATACTCTATTATACACTCATTTCTTGGACTTATCTCCTCTGGAACCAAAATTTGTTGTGGTTGCGAGCACTAAAATCAAGGGAACCTCTCTCCAAGGTGTGGTGCACGAAAATTACAATCACACTTTGTAATTCTGCACAACTAACCAGCAAGTGCACTGGGTCGTCCAAGTAATACCTTACGTGAGTAAGGGTCGATCCCACGGAGATTGCCAGCTTGAAGCAAGCTATGGCTATCTTATTATTCTTAGTCAGGATATCAATAGTGGTTCTTAGTTTTAATTGCGAAGAGTAAAAGAGCATGAATTAAATGATACTTGTTATGCAGTAATACAGAACAGATTGAGGTTTTGGAGATGCTCTATCTTCTAAAGTTCTGCTTTCCTACTGTTTTCTTCTTCACGCACGCAGATCTCCTTCCATGGCAAGCTGTATGTTGGTGGATCACCGTTGTCAATGGCTACCAGCCATCCTCTCAGTGAAAGGGTCCATGTACATGGCTAATTATCTATTGGTTCTCACTAATGTTGGAATAGGATCCATTGATCCTTTTGCACACTGTCACTGCGCCCAGCATTCATGAGTTTGAAACTCGTCACAGTCATCCCTTCCCGGATCCTACTCGGAATACCACAGACAAGGTTTAGATTTTCTAGATCTCAAGGATGCTGCGAATTGTTTCTAGCTTATACCATGAAGACTCTGATCTCAAGGAATTGAAGGTTCTGTTGTCAGGAAAGGCAATCAAACGCATGGACCAGGAACCCAAGAGATATACATTCAATCTAAGGTAGAACGGAAGTGGTTGTCAGGCACGCGTTCATAGATTGAGAATGGTGATGAGTGTCACGGATCATCACATTCATCATGTTGAAGTGCGAATGAATATCTTAGAATAGAAACAAGTGTGATTGAATAGAAAACATAAATAATTACAGTAATCCATCGAGACACAGCAGAGCTCCTCACCCCCAACCATGGGATTTAGAGACTCATTCCATCAAAGATACAAATTCAGATGTAAAATGTCATGAGGTACCAAATAAATCTCTAAAAGTAGTTTTTATACTCAACTAGTAAAATAGGTTTTCAGAAAATGAGTAAACAAAGAAGATAGTGAAGAAATCCACTTCCAGGGCCAACTTGGTGTGTGTATGGGGCTGAGCATTGAAGCTTTCACGTGTAGAGGCTTTCTTTGGAGTTGAACGCTAGTTTGTAACTTGTTTCTGGCGTTTGACTCTAGCTTGCAACTTGTTTCTGGCGTTTAACTGCAGAATAGTGCAGAAAGCTGGCGTTGAACGCCAGTTTGCGTTGTCTAAACTCGGGAAAAGTATGAACTATTATATTTTGCTGGAAAGCCCTAGATGTCTACTTTCCAACGCAATTGAGAGCGTGCCATTTGAGTTTCTGTAGCTCCAAAAATTCTATTTCGAGTGAAGGGAGGTCAGAATCTAACAGCATCAGAAGTCCTTTATCAGCCTCTGAATCAGATTTTTGCTCAGTGATGAGCGGATAATTTATACGCTTTTTGGCATTGTTTTTAGGTAGTTTTTAGTAAGTTCAAGCTACTTTTAGGGATGTTTTCATTAGTTTTTATGTTAAATTCACATTTCTGGACTTTACTATGAATTTGTATGTTTTTCTGTGATTTCAGGTAATTTCTGGCTGAAATTGAGGGACTTGAGCAAAACTCTGATAGGAGGCTGACAAAGGACTGCTGATGCTGTTGGAATCTGACCACCCTGCACTCGAAATGGATTTTCTGGAGCTACAAAACTCCAAATGGCGCGCTCTCAACGGAGTTGGAAAGCAGACATTCAGAGCTTTCCAGAAATATATAATAGTCCATACTTTATTCGGGAATTGACGACGTAAACTGGCGCTCAACGCCAGTTCCATGCTGCTGTCTGGAGTAAAACGCCAGAAACACGTCACGACCCGGAGTTGAACGCCCAAAACACGTTACAACTTGGCGTACAACTCCAAAAGAAGCTTCAGCTCGTGGATAGATCAAGCTCAGCCCAAACACACACCTAGTGGGCCCCAGAAGTAGATTTATGCATCAATTACTTACTCATGTAAACCCTAGTAGCTAGTCTAGTATAAATAGGATAATTTACTATTGTATTAGACATCTTTGGTCTCAGTTTTGTTTTATTCTTCATCTTTGGAGGCTATTGATCACGTTTTGGGGGCTGGCCATTCGGCCATGCCTGAACCTTTCACTTATATATTTTCAACGGTGGAGTTTCTACACTCCAGAGATTAAGGGTGTGGAGCTCTGCTGTACCTCAAGTTTTAATACAATTACTACTGTTTCTATTCAATTCTCTTTATTCCTATTCTAAGATATTTGTTACACTTCAACTTGATGAATGTGATGATCCGTGACACTCATCATCATTCTCACCTATGAACGCGCGTGACTGACAACCACTTCCGTTCTACCTTAGGCTGGGCGCATATCTCTTGGATTCCTTAAACAGAATCTTCGTGGTATAAGCTAGATTGATGGCGGCATTCATGGGAATCCGGAAAGTCTAACCTTGTCTGTGGTATTCCGAGTAGGATTCCGGGATTGAATGACTGTGACGAGCTTCAAACTCCTGAAGGCTCGGCGTTAGTGACAGACGCAAAAGAATCAAGGGATTCTATTCCAACCTGATTGAGAACTGACAGATGATTAGCCGTGCTGTGACAGAGCATTTGGACCTTTTTCACTGAGAGGATGGGATGTAGCCATTGACAACGGTGATGCCCTACATACAGCTTGCCATGGAAAGGAGTAAGAAGGATTGAAGGAAGAAGTAGGAAAGTAGAAAAAGAAAGGGCACAGTATCTCCATACGCTTATCTGAAATTCCCACCATTAATTTACATAAGTATTTCTATCCTATTTTAATTATCTTTATTTTCTGTTTATTATTTATTAATATTCGAAAATCCATAATCAATTATTATCTGCCTGACTGAGATTTACAAGATGACCATAGCTTGCTTTATACCAACAATCTCTGTGGGATCGACCCTTACTCACGTAAGGTTTATTACTTGGACGACCCAGTACACTTGCTGGTTAGTTGAACGGAGTTGTGTCCACACATAGTAAAGAGCTATTATAATTATTCCATACAACAACAAAGAATACAACATTGATGATCACAATTTCTTCCACCACCGACTTATAACTCAAAAAGCTCAACATGCTTTATCAAAATATCACCAGGCCAAGCTTGGAAGCTATGATGTGACCGTTATAACTCGGTTAAAATGTTATAACTCGGCTATAAACATTATAGTTCGGTTATAAAAATACCAAAACATATAATAACGTTCTAAAATGTTATCATTCCTCATTTAAACAAGATTCTCAGGATTGTAATTGAATACATCTCACCCCAAATATAAGAAAGGGTAAGAGAATCGTTTAGACACATTGCAATTTGCATATTATTCACTTACTAACTTGAGCATCAGAGTACCTTTTTTAGGTACCCACCCCTTGTTCTCTCTTTGCCAAAGTATAGCTCATCCCATCGAAAAAGCTTGCAGTTACTCATCGACGGACGAACTATACAATGACCAACCTCTACAAGAACAAATAGAATTCTATTTAGAGTGCAATTACGCAGAGGGTAATTTAACCAACAACGTAGGGCATTATTATCTTTGAATTATACGACAGAAAAATACAACGATAATATAAAATCATTAATTAAAACGCAACATTCTAATTACTGTTTGATCAAATCTGATGTTAATGATATTATCGAAAAACTTTTGTGCTTATATTTTTGTCATATTATCAAACAATATATAAATCCGTTGAAATGACTTGCGCTATTTTCAATAGTGTTTTGGCATAAAAGTTAGTGTCGGATTTTGTGACAAAATTTTTTGTATAACGGAAAAATCCATAACTTTTTCAATTAATTTTTTACTATCGAAAAATGTGACAAAAACTCTGATGATATTATAGATGGATAAAATTTTGTGATAAATCCCACAGTCTCAAGTTGTTTTCTTGTAGTAATACTATATGACGTATATGCCTGATAAAATTAAATTTGGTACATGTTCATTTCCTACAACGGTTAACAAGTATATGCCATATTGGTTTACTTAGATGGAAACTTTTTTTCTTAACTATATTTATTGTAGTAGTTCTTTTGATCTAGTAAATAGCAGTACGAAAAAATTTAGGGAACCAACCAACTCTACCAACCACAATGTAGGACACAACAAAAAGACCTAATAATATAACGACACTCTCCAAACCTAACCCTAACCCTAATTTAATTTCTCACTATTAATCACTAGAAAATAAAAAAACACAATTGCTCTCCCTGCTTTCCCGTTCCACTCCCACTCACGTCGTTCACACTGTCGTCTTTCTCTCCCGCTCCACTCACACCGTGGCACCACCCCCGCAAATAGTGTCGACCACACTATGTCCTTCACCGCAGTTGTTATTTGTGCAACATTGGTGATCCTCTTCGCCGCGACACGTGATCTACATGAAACGTCTTCTACGGTGCAGTTGGTTCCTCTATATGAAGCTTCGTTCGCGAGTCCTATCCACCCTAAGTCATCGACGTAGGTGCTTCTTTGCGTTGCTATTCTCCCTGGAGACGAACATCATCACCGCGACGCACAACGCTGTGTGGGGCATTTTTTTGGTGCGATCAGACCCTCAAAAGAACCCCCTTGCTGTCGATTGCAAAGGAATACACTCAGAAGGTAAATGTAGAATATTTCTTTGTTAAAATTCAGATGTCTTTTTTATTAAACTAACTGTGGGATGTTTCTTTTATTTAACTTGGGTTCTTTTACTAAATTTAGAATTTTTGTTACACTTAGGATATTTCTTTTGTAAAACTTGAATTTTTCTATTGTTAAAGTTGGAATATTTGTATTGTTAAACTTTGGATGCTTCTTTTTCTTAAATTTGGGATGTTTCTTTTGTTTGCTGTAGGTCACCCCACATGGCGCACAAAGGAGTCGCGGCGGAGATACAGTGGCAACGTAAGGGACGATTGAAGACAAAATACCAACGACGAGATGAAAAGGAATGAAATGGGACTTTACATTGACAATGCGATTATATTCTATTAATCCTAATTTAATGACACTAATCCTAATTATTTAAAATCTTACTTTTTAGTAATTTAAAAAAATTATTTAAGTTAATTAGTACTCTAGTTAATTACCTAGCATGATTGAAACAGTTCTGATGAATTGCTCATTAATAAATATTATATAGTGTTAATATAGTGGACTTGCTACTATTGAAGAATTAAAACTTGGAATTTTTATGATTCGAGAACAAAGTAATATCAGTTTATCACTTTAATAATTGATGACTATATTTATCATTCTATATATGGATATGTACATCGGCGTGTTTATAACATCAAAGATACATATTTTAAACATAAATACAAATCCTAGCTAATTAAAAAAATATTTAAACTAAGAGAAATGCCATGGCCAACCAGCATCAGACACCTTATGCAACGCCTACGTCCTATTGCAACATGATTGTGTATCCACTTTAATTTAGTTCTAATTACATATAAACTACTTTTTCTCCTTTTGAATAATGGCGAATCATATCTTAGTTTTTAAATATTATACTAATAAAACAATACAAGTGTTTCACTTATCAACACTTATATTCAAGTTAATCATTATATTAGAGAAGCTAGATATTCGTATGCTCAACAACAACAACAATAATCCATTTATCCCTTAAACGATTAGTAGCCCATGGCCGGATAATTTGGGGGACACATATGTTGAAAACCTACTGACAACGTAGCTCTTGGTAAAGATTTGCGCATAATGGATTTTTTATTTTATTGTTTTGAATTTTGATCACTACTAGAATATTTTGCATTATACAATAGATACTTCCTATAGAAGGTGGGGAAATAGATTGGAACTATGTTAAAAGTGGATGGACACACTTCCATACACTTAAGAGACAAGTTCGAAAGAATTTGTATTGAGATTAATCTTTGAAAAAAATTAGTCTCGTCTTTTTTGGCACTTGGTAAAGAATTCAATCTTGTGTATAAGACTGCATCATATCTGCTTTATTTGTGATAAATACAGCCACAGAATGAAAGGTTGCCTAGAGGGCAAGCTAGAAAAGACAAGGCACAAAGAAAATAAGGCATGGCCGACAAAACAAAACCACCATGAAGCTAGCAGAGCTTCTGCTATTCAAAGCAATTCTGAACAAATTCCAATTCCCAAACAAGAAATGAAAAGAACTTATGATGGAGGAAAATCAGGGAGTTGATCTCAAGGAGAAAGTCATTGCAAACAATGAGCAATCTTCTCAGATACTTGCCAAAAATGAAAAGGGGCCTTTGGCCCTTGGATGATTTTGAAACATTCTAAAAAAGGAATAAACAAATATCTAAAGATTTAAATGAGGAGGGAAAAGTGTAATTAATGCAAAAAGATTTGGCATCCTAGTCAATGAGGAAGAAAATTAGGAAGCACGTAACGGGAAACAAGATACTGTCAATTTAGGCAAGAAATGGGGAGGGAACTCGTCTAGCAAGGTCGACCAGCAAGGAGTTAGGGCAGTATCATCTCTAAAAACTCAAGGTTCTGGAAACATAAAAAGTATGATTAATAAAGTTAATAAGGGAAAGAATAATGAGAATAACTAGAAGACAATTGCTACCCAACCAAAATCTGAAAGAGTAAAAGTTATTCAGCAACCTATAGCACCTATAGAGGATTGATAGAGGAAAATCGTCGGTAAAGAATTTTTACAAAAATAATTTCGTCGAAGTATAGATCCAAATTGATAGACAATCCTCAATCAATGTTTAATTTGTTTGTCACTTAAGTCATACCCAATAAAAATCGAGAGTATTTAAACATTGGATCGTCTCTCAAGAAATTGCAGGAAAGTATGCATATTGTTGGTTATGAGGTATTATGGGATTTTGTAATAAGAGACAAGAAATATAAATAACAAAAGATAAACCAACAACTAAGAAAGGTCTTGGCAAGAGGTGAGAATTGGAATTCCTATTCTCATTAACATCCTCAATTGTGATGGTAATTGTCTTTTGCTCTCACTTAGTTATCCTCTAACAATTGAAGAAAAGTCAAGTGAGCAAAATTGGCTCTAATCCACAAGTTCTAATAAAAAATTAGCTTTACTAGATTCAAGACAATTAACAATCCTCAATCACCAATCAACAAAAAAATTTGACAACTCAAGAGTCTCCAATCACTCAACACAAGTCAAGAACACAAAATTCTACTCTAAAATCTAACCAAACATTTTATCAAATACTTGAAGGGCATAAAAGGAAAGCATGGTAAAATTAACAAGGAATATAAAATCTACAACTATCCAATGCAAGGAAACAATAATAACAACTCAATCACGCCTTAATAAACATGAAAACATAAGTTGCATTAATGGAAATTAAAATCAACAAAGAGTTCATAAACATCAAAATAACCAAATAAAAGAAATAACAAGTAAAACTAACAGAACCAAGATGTAAGAACAAGAAATAGTAAAGAAAACTAAATCAAAACAATAATTGAAACCTAAATCTATGAAAAGAAGTAATCTAAAAACCTAAATTCTAGAGAGAAGGCAGAGCTTATCTATTTAGAATTCTATCCTAGAACATGGCTAAAACTCAACTATGACTATTTGGTTCCTCCCCCTTCAATCCCTGGTTCAATAGCATCAGAAATGAGTTGGATTTGGGCCCAAGTGAGCTCAGAAATCGCCTCAGCGTGTTTCTCTAGGTTGGTCACGTGCTACCTATCACACGTATGCGTGGCTCAGTTGTACGCGTCACTTGGCGAATTTCTGGTCATGCATACGCGTGGGTCACGTGTACGCGAAACTGGGCAGATTACCAAACTCTCATTTCTTTATGAATTCTTTATTTTTGCATGCTTTTTCTTCATTTCTTCAACCCAAGCTTTGCCTTCTAAGCCTGAAATCACTTAATAAACACATCAAGGCCTCGAATGGAATTAAAGTGAATTAAATTTAGTAAATTAAGAGCCTAAAAAGCATGTTTTAATTCTTAAGCACAAATTAGGAGAAATTCACAAAATCATGCTATTTCATTAAATAAATGTGAAAAAAGTTGATAAAATCTACTAAATTCAATACAAGATAAATCATAAAATTGTGGTTTATCAAGGATAAAGAACAAAACCTTAACGAGGGAAAGAAGAAAATTGATAAAGAGCGTTAGGAGTATTCAAACTAGTTCAACTATCTCTTAAAGAGCATTTACAAAAGCCACCATCAGCAGAATCACATTGACTTCAATGAACCTCTCAACTCACTTATTAGCAATCCTATTGCCAAGACTGTGGGTAGGTACAATATAGGGAGAGAGTAGTGGTATTTTCATGGACAAACTGCCATAAATAAGTCAGAATGAGTGTGTGAACATGCTTATGGATGATGGACATGACAAGCAACCCGTGCATATTTTGAATGGGAAAGATAAGGAAGAGGAATGTTTCCCAAACCTGTGGAAGACTAATTCCATCAACTATATGCTTCTATATCCTTTACTTTGCCCTTTTATTTTAAAAAATTATTTTATGATAATGAACATATTAATTTGGAATTGTATAGGTGCCTCAGCTAAGGGGTCTCATTCGATGATTAAGGATTTAACATATAGATATAGAAATTATTTTTCTGTTCTTCTTGTGACTCATGTTTCAGATGTCAAAGTAAAAAAATATTAAAAAGAATCTAGAATTTGACACTTGGTGCGTTAGCGAGGCTGAGAGATTTCTGGTGACATTTGGTGCCTTTCGATGAAAGATAAGTGGACTATAAAACCGATTATAGTGCACAAGCAGTTCATTCCTCTTGAAGTTCAATGGGACAAAGATCAACCTTGGATGCTCACAACGGTTTATGGAAGCCCACAAATGGGAAGAAGAATTGATGTTTGGAAAGATTTTGAAGATATTGTTGGAACAATCGAGGGTCCTTGGTGTTTATGGGGACATTTTAATTATATCCTCACTTTAAATGACATAGAGAGTACCTCTAACTTATCCCAAGATTTTAATTATTTTCTTAATTGTCTTAATACTTGTGACCTTAACAATCTAAGCTTTACTGGCCCAGCCTTTATTTGGCAAAGGGGTAGCGTCAAAAGAATATTAGATCGATAGTGTGTATACTGGACTAGTGTTATCCCATTCGTTTTATTTAAATTCTGTGAGAGTTACCTGTAATAGGAGTAAGTATAAGGGGTATGTTCTGTTAACGGCTAGCTCAGACGGCAATGAACCAAGTTTGGAATGGAGTTGAGTGGTGACAGAATTCCTAATATTTTTCTGGAAGATATATGGTGTGCACGAATTTCCACATTTTGTACAACTGAACCAGCAAGTGCACTGGGTCGTCCAAGTAATACCTGAGCGAGTCATGGTCGATCCTACGAGCATTGTGGTTTGAAGCAAGCTATGGTTATCTTGTAGATCTTAGTCAGGCGGATAGAAGAGTTGTTGGATTTGTTTAAACGCATAAAAGAAAATAAAGAGAACTTAACTAGGTTGATATATTTGCAATGATAAGAAGATGGTTAAGGCTTGGAGATGCTTTGTTCTTTTGGATAACTATGATTTTACTGTCTTCTTCAACTGTGAATGATTTCTTTTATGCCAGGCTGTATCTGATCAATGGCAATTGAGAGGTTATCAATGCTCCTCTAGATATGAATCCTAGGGTTAGTGTGGATCCATTTTGATTGAGGGTGAAGCTCCTGTAGTCCATTCTCTTTAATGATCCTACTCAAAAATCCATAGATAAGGTCGAATCTTTTAGATCAGAGAATACTGCACCTTTGGGTTCTAGCCTCTACCACAAAGACCCTAATCTCCCCATACCTCGGTTGAACTGATGTCTCAAGAAGTCTCCAACGAAGTCATGGATTAGCCATCTAAGAGATGTATAATCAAGCTAGTGGTTCATCATTGTCCGATGAAAGACTCACTCTGAACCCATGTAGAATGAGATAACCTTGTTCCAGTTCAACGCATTCATAATGATGAAGAATGAACATACATCTTAGAATCAAAAATCAAACACGAATTGAAAAAAAACAGTAATACTTTTATTGATCCATAAAACTCAGCAGAGCTCCTCCACTCAACCTATGAGGTTTAGAAACTCATACTGATAGAAAATAAAATGGGTAAAATAAAATATGATAGGTCCCCCTTGAGAGAGAGTGATCTTCTTCCTTAAATACTAAACTAATGACTAAAAATTACATAAAAAGGGTAAAACAGTCTTTTAGTGCTAAAATCCACTTCTGGGGCCTACTTGGTGAGTGTTTGGGCTAAGCTTTGATGAGATTCGCATCCTAGAAGGTCTCTAGGGTGTTGAACACTGGCTAGGGGGTCTTTTATAGGCGTTGGGCATTGGTCTCTTCTCCTTTGGGCGCTGGATGCCAGAATAGGGCAGGAGGCTGGCGTTGGACGCCAATTTTGGGCCTTTAATTCTGAAGCAAAGTATAAACTATTATACATTGATGGAAAGCTCTAGAAGTTAGCTTTCTATAATCATTGAGAACGCCCCATTCGAACTTCTGTATCTCTAGAAAAGCTCTTTCAAGTGCAAGGAGGTTAGATCCATACAGCATCTGCAGCGCTTTCTCTGTCGCTGAATCAGACTTTTGCTCCAGCTCCTCAATTTCAGCCACAAAATACCTGAAATTGCACAAGAATTGAAATAGTGATGCAGTGGAACCAAGCTATGACAGTTACTAGAATTTGGAGTTTTCTGGGATTGGTCGGATATTATTGACAGTTCATTAGACGATTTTCATAAATAGCTTTGCCTTTGACAAGTCTTACCCAAAAGGAAGTTACATTCGAGTTGACAGGCATATCAATTGCCATTATGTTGGTATGACGAAGGAGAAGCTAGTATTTTGGGACCAAATTTGATACAGAAAACAACTGAGCAAATTAAGAAGATCCTGGAGAAGATTCAAGTAGCGTAAAATCGACAGAAGAGCTATGCTGATAATAAACGTAAACCCTTAGAGTTTAGTGAGAGTGACCATATTTTTTTTGGAAAGTGGCCCCTATTGCCGGAGTAAGTCGAGCCCTTAGGACTAAGAAACTTAGCCCTCGATATGTAGGACCTGTCCAGATACTTAAGAGAGTCGGTCCAGTAGCTTATCAAATAGACCTTCTCCCTTCTTTATCAAATCTTCACAATGTCTTTTATGTTTTGCAACTTAAAAAGTATGATTCCGATGAAAGCCATGTTTTGCTACTGGAAATAGTGCAATTACAGAATGGCGTGACAAATTTAGCAACACCGGTCAAGATCATGGACAAAAGCAACAAAAAACTGAAAGACAAAGTGGTTTCTTTGGTTAAAGTAGCTTGGAGACGAGATGAAGAAGTAGAACACATTTGGAAATTAGAAGATATAATGAGAGCTGATTATCTATACCTATTTACAGCTAAAGAACATTTTAAGGGTAAAATTTTCTTTTAGGAGGATTGAAAGTAACGCCCTAATTTTTTGTAAACAAATGACATTTTGATTTTAAAGTAATTAGTTTTATTTTGATGAATCTTTTCTGAACCCTACAATAAAATAAATGAATGATAATATAATTTTATTATTATGCTATTTATTTATTTTATGTGCTATAATTACAATAGAGTTTAGATATTATTATTATTATTATTATTATTATTATTATTATTATTATTATTATTATTATTATTATTATTATTATTATTATTATTATTATTATCGAATTCGATATTTGCCGATATAAGTAAATATCGGAACTCTATGATGAACTTGGCAATGCTAATGTTTCATCATATATCCTTTATCACTATGTTACTAGTGTCATTTATATTAGTAACTCATATATTTAACCCTATATATATTATTACTTATGTTTTAATATATCCAGTTTTCATAATTATCCGTTTAAGATATTTATAACTTAAATCGATGACTCAGTAGATTATTAAGTGACACCCAACCTCATGAGTGGCACTTAACCCTATTCCTTAATTAATCATCATCAACACTTCTCATTCTCTCTTGGAACCAAACCAGTGTGGGATTCCATGGCACCTCCGAGCTTCTAAGTTCGATTTCTTGAGATCCATAACTCCCATTAAAAATTTAAACCGATTAAAATATTCGTGTCTTCTTCCTCTTCATGTTGATGTCACTTTTTTTGGAAGAAATCAGCGGTGAAGCTTCTCTCCCTCCATGCATGTTCGGCCAAGTGAGCCCAGAAGTGGAGTAGCCGATCTTTGACATTTTCTTTTCAGATTTCTCGGTCAAAAAGTTTCCCTGGTACTTTGGTTGTAAGGATAGCGAGCAAGAGGTAGGATTCGATAATTTCACACCGATTAAATGTGAATATGATAAGTGAATGTTTGTTTGATTGATTATTGTTTGAGTTTGATTGAGTTTATGTTGAATTTTGTTGAATTATTGTTTTCTTGAGACCTATGGTTCGTCCATGGGAGAACAACCCAGTTGGGGTATTATTGATGATTTTTGGAGCCATTGTGATGTGGGTTTTTGATGAAAATTGATGAGGTTTAATGGCCGCAAGATTAAATTAAAAGTTATGAAAAATCGGTAATTATAAAGCTCGAAAACGAATTAAAAATCAAGTATATAATTTGAAGGATCATAAGAGAGGATTTCAGTTTTGAGGAGAAATGTTTGTCACCAACACTAAATTATTTTCAAGAATGAACCTTGTTTTTGAACCGTATCAGTTAGGAGTTTTGATTTTAGTTTTCGTAAATAGTCTCTGTTTGACGAACCGGACATGATTCATGAGAGAAGAGAGATAATAGTATAATATTATTATTATATTAGTATTAGAAGATTCTTGAATGATATTATAAGGTTACCTGGTCTGTTTTAGTTAAAAACAGGAAATCAGTTTAACCGGATTTATAGTTTACTAGTACAGCTTATTAGCACCAGCACTCTCTGATGACTTTAGCAATGCTAAGGCCTCATCATGCATGTTATATTCTCAAAATAAATATGTTACTAGTGTCATTTATGCTAGTATCTCAAAAAAGAATTTTTAGAGATGTTTTTACAAGTGTTCTGATACATCTAGTTTTAGTAGTTATACACTTGAGATATTTTAATATTATTTTAACCCACCTCCAAGCCAACCAATCACAACTCACTCTACACCCCCAAAACCCCCAAGACTGCCTCATTTTATCACTGTGGCCGAAAATCATCAAGAGAAAAAGGAGAGAAAGTTCTTGGTTCATAAATCTTCAAAGCATGATTTCTGCTGAACTAAAACTCAAATCAAAATTTCAATCTGACCAAAATGATCCTCTCTTCTTTCTCTACATGATCATATGACCTATCAAGGTTGGAATCAAGTTGAGTTGGCTGCACCATCTCCATTTTGCTTTGGTTTTAAGGAAACATGCTTAAACATGTATTTTCTTGATGTTCTTCCTTAGGAATCATGCTTAACTTGACTTGAGGGCCAATAAACATTAATTTCTAGCAAGTCTAAGGTGATATATCCCTTCCTAACATGCTGAGAAAGATTCATTCAGTTGACGGTTTGTGGATTTAAAGTTGTTCTTGATGTTATTTAGGAGGAAAAAGTGCTTAAGGACCACCTAAGGACATAACCGAATTCGGAGCAGCAAAACTAGGTAGGGTTTGACAAAATTAATCTTGATTATTTTTATTTTAGTTTTGTGAATGTTGTATGATTTGGCTGTGCTAAAAATTGGTTGCATATATGATTGATTCTTGGTGAAAATTTGGTGAATATTTGATGAAATTTGATGAAATTTAAGCTTTAAGTTCATGTTCTTGGAGCTGCTGGAAAAACAAAACCCTAGGCTAAATTGAGGTTGAATTTGTGTTGAAATCATGTGAAAAAGATAGTTTTTTAGTGGCTGGTAATTTATTATGAATTTTGGTAAAAGTCGGTTACTGAAAAGATTGAAAAACGGGTAAAAACAGAGAAAGAATCTGAAGAATTTACGAAGAACACGAAGAACAATTTGAGTGTGATGAAGAACATGGGAGAACAGGCCTTAGATCTTGAAAAGGGCAAGGTAGTAATGTTTGGGAGGTTATTTGGTAATTTTCAAAAGTCAGGGTGGTTAAAGTAGAAATTTTAAAATTTACGGGTGGTATAAATTGAATTTTAAAGGTTAAAACTTAAAGTGGGGTAATTTTCAAAAATTTAATGATAAAATAATAAATAATAATAAAATATTAAATAATAATATTTAATTAAAAATAATATTTTAATAAAAATAATAAAATAGTGCAGAAAAGGTAGTTTTCTGTAAAAGTTTTAGAAAGACAACTATAAGCGCAAAATCTCATAATTACCTTCATAAAACACTTAGGGAGTGGTAATAATATGATAGTGAGGCAAAGATAAAGGAAAGATAAGAAGTTAAAGAAAGGATAAAAACCAAAGAAAAGTCTATAAAGTTTTAATGACAGAAAAACAAACAGAGATTAGTTAACGAACTAGGGCAACATAGTTAGTCCTTGAGTTGCGACTAGGGTTAGGTATTATATGAAAATTTAAACTGTTTCAGTATAGACTTAATGAACTTATACTTGGGACAGGCTAACTATTCATACTGAAATTTACATAAGCTTTAAATACATACGTTAAGCGGAGAAATCAAAGTAGAGTAGAGAATAAGAGCAGAAGACCTGTTGAAAGGTCATTTGTTGCTTGAGGCAACCCAAGAGATGTTTGTTTATTCATTTGTTGCACTAAAGCAACTTCGGAGATATTTGTGTGTTCATCTGCTGCATTGAGGCAGTCACATAGATGGTGGTACGACCATTGAGAATGCTTTCCTGGGATACCTTGCTATAATGCTTTGCTGTAAGACAGAGGTTGCTTACAGAGGTATTGAGATTAATGTGCTCCTGTAAGACAGAGGTTGCTTACAGTGAGTGTGTTGTTGCTCCTGTAAGACAGAGGTTGCTTACAGTGAGTGTGTTGTGCTCCTGTAAGATAGAGGTTGCTTACAGTGAGTGTATTGGGCGTATATAAGCTAATAAGTGCCTCCCTGCAAGACAAAGATTGCTTACAGTGGATACCCTGCAAGACAAAGGTTGCTTACAGTGGGTATTGCCAACAGGAAAGCCTTATCCAGACAGAGGTTGCTAGATAACGTCGGGAGCAGGTTAGTAACTGACAAATGAGCTCATTACCTGCACTAGGACTAGACATGCATCATACATGGTTGTGCATTTCCTCTATTCTGATTGTTGTATGAATGTATGCTTTCCTTGTTCGTATTTTATTCTCTGTGTTTGTGTTATTTTCTTATATTCTTCTGTTTGTGTTCTGCTATCTATTTTTTCTATCTTCTCTATTTATCTGTGTCTTTGATTTACTGCTTCCTGTATTCTACTATTTGTCTGCTAAACAACACGGAATTAATGAACTTAACTAGTAACCTTGGCCCTACTAAGAACTCCCTAGTACTTACCCATTCTCTTTTCCTTCACCCTTCAGGTGGAAGCATGAGTACCCTTCCGTAGTTCACTAACGAATGTTCGTAAAAAGGATTCTGCTCTAGGTAGTCTTCTGAGTCTAGGGTGTATCTCGTTCTCTGTTTATATGTATATACTGTGAGACCAGCCAATGGCTACACCCCGTTTGTACATGAACCTTAACCTAAATCATGTGTACGAGACTCTTGTTATGTGGCTACTTGATGAGGTACCAGAGGAACGTCATATGGCAATGTCTGATCGTATAGAGGAGTAGTAGATGATGTTCCATTTTTTGGTGACGTTCCACCTGACTTGAGTTTTAAAGACTTAGAACGTACTTTCCCTCGCTTTAGTAGTTTAGAGGGACTAGGAGAGTATAGAGTGTAGGCTAGTCTGGGTTCCAGCTTAAGGACTTCCTGAACAGGTCAAGGCCTGGGATGTTATATATATATATATATATATATAGTTGTTATCTAGCTATATCTAGGGGTGTACTAACTAAAGATCTTTACTCTAACAAAGGCTGGATAACTAAATGTTGTCAACTGCTTGATTTGTATTTATGTGTGGTTGTTTATAACTGTTTTATCTATTATTATTTGTGAATTGATTATGAATGATTCTGTTTATTAATCCAAACGTTTTCAAAAAAAAGGTACCTCGCAAAATAACTACGTTTTTAACAACGAATCAGGTTCATATAGTAGATAATAGATAATAATTAGGAAGACAAGTTGGTAGCACTCAGTTTCTAGTATGATCATGACGTACTAGAAATTGGGTCATTACAATTTGGTATCAGAACAGTTCATTCCCAGTAGAGCCTGGGGAGTGGACTGACTATGCTTCACTGCATACTCTGTTGTGTGTCTCATGCTGTTAGGGTATCTTTAAGATACATTTGGCATGAATGTCTATGAGCGCTCATTTTGGGAATGCTTGTGCTTAAATTGAGATATTAAGATTGATCAGCTTAATGTTGATTATTTGGTGCGAACAAGACCTTAATGACTGTGAACAGGCATGGTTAAATCGAGTTATGAATGATGAATCGATGTGAGCCACAGCTATCTTCACAGCTGTTATGATCTTCATGGCTATAGCTGTGTGAGATTTGGATGCTGTAAGGAACGAACCGATCTCTTCATTAGGCTGGCTTGAAGGAAATAGACCGCTTGAAGATGGATTCTTGCACGTTGCTGAAATTTTGAGGGAAAAATTATCTTTTAGGAGGGTAGAATGTAACAACCCTATTTTTCAAGTGCGCGAGATCTTTTCTGAAGGCACGGATTTCTCCAGAAGACCAGTAAAGGGAACACCTATGCTATATCATCAATCATCTCAATCCTCATTGTCATCATGTCATCCTTAAGCTAGAACCTCTTCTGAGGCAAGCTCAATGACGTAGTCACGAAGAACCTTGTTTTTGAACTATATCGGTTAGGAGTTTTTATTTTAATTTTCGTAAATAGTCTCTGTTTGACGAACCGGACACGATTCATGAGAGAAGAGATATAATAGTATAATATTATCATTATATTAGTATTAGAAGATTCTTGAATGATATTATAAAGTTACCCAGTCTGTTTTAGTTAAAAACAGGAAATCGGTTTAACCGGGTTTACAGTTTACTGGTGCAGTTTAGCACCAGTACTCTCTGATGTCTTTAGCAATGCTAAGGCCTCATCATGCATGTTATATTCTCATAATAAATATGTTATTAGTGTCATTTATACTGGTAGTTCAAAAAATAATTTTTAGAGATGTTTTTACAACTGTTTCGATACATCTAGTTTTAGTAGTTATACACCTGAAATATTTTAATATTATTTTAACCCACCTCCAAGCCAACCAATCACAACTCACCTTATACCCTCAAAAACCCAAAGACTGCCTCATTTGCTCATTGTGGCAAAAAATCATCAAGAAAAAAAAGGAAAGAAAGTTCTTGGTTCATAAATCTTCAAAGCTTAATTTCTGCTGAACTAAAACTCAAATCAAAATTCCAATCTGACCAAAATAATCCTCTCTTCTTTCTCTACATGATCATATGACATATCAAGAGATGTTTGTTTATTCATTTATTGCACTAAGGCAACTCCTGAGATATTTGTGTATTCATCTACTGCATTGAGGCGGTTAGATAGATGGTGGTACGACCACTGAGAATGCTTTCTTTGGATACCTTGCTAAAATGCTTTACTGTAAGACAGAAGTTGCTTACAGAGGTATCGAGATCAGTGTGCTCCTGTAAGACAGAGGTTGCTTACAATGAGTGTGCTGTTGCTCTTGTAAGACAGAGGTTGCTTACAGTGAGTGTGTTGTACTCATGTAAGACAGAGGTTGGTTACAGTGAGTGTGTTGTGCTCCTGTAAGATAGAGGTTGCTTACAATGAGTGTGTTGGGCATATATCGGCTAATAAGTGCCATCCTTCAAGACAAAGGTTGCTTGCAGTGGGTATTGCCAACAGGAAAGCCTTATCCAGACAGAGATTGCTGGGTAATGTCGGAAGTGGGTTAGTAACCGAAAAATGAGCTCATTACCTGCACTAGGGCTAGACATGCATCATACTTGGTTGTGCATTTCCTCTATTATGATTGTTGTTTGAATGTATGCTTTCCTTGTTTGTATTCTATTCTCTGTGTTTGTGTTATTTTCTTGTATTCTTCTGTTTGTGTTATGCTATCAGTTTTCTCTATCTTCTTTATTTATCTGTATCTTCTATTTACTGCTTTCTGTATTATGCTATTTGTCTGCTAAACAACATAGAATTAATGAACTTAACTAATAACCCCAGTCCTACTAAGAACTTCCTAGTTCTTACCACTTTTCTTTTCCTTCACCCTTCAAATGGAAGCATGAGTACCCTTCCGTAGTTCACTGACGACCGTTCGTAAAAAGGATTCTGCTCTAGGTATTCTTCTGAGTCTAGGGTGTATCTCGTTCTTTGTTTATATATATATATATATATATATATATATATATATACTGTGAGACCAACCAATGTCTGCACCCCGTTTGTACGTGAACCTTAACCTAAATCATATGTACGATACTCTTATAATGTGGCTACTTGATGAGGTACCAGAGAAATGTCATATGGCAATGTCTGATCGTGTAAAGGGGTAGTAGATGATGTTCTATCTTTTGGTGACGTTCCACCTGACTTGAGTTTTGAAGACTTAGAACGTACTTTCCCTCGCTTTAATAGTTTAGAGGGACTAGGTGAGTATAGAGTCTAGGCTAGCCTGAGTTCCAGCTTAGGGACTTCTTGAACAGGTCAGGGCCTGGGACGTTGTATGTATATATTTGTATATAGTTGTTATCTATCTATATCTAGGGGTGTTCTAACTAAATATTTTTACTCTAACAAAGGCTGGATAACTAAATATTATCAACTGCTTGATTTGTACTTATGTGTGATTTTTTATAACTATTTTATCTATTATTATTTGTGAATTGATTATGAATGATTTTGTTTATTAATCCAAATGTTTTCAAAAAAAGGTTTCTCGCAAAATAACTATGTTTTTAACAATGAATTAGGCTCATATAGTAAATAATAGATAATAATTAGGAAGACAAGTTGGTAGCACCCAGTTTCTAGTATGATCATGATGTACCAGAAATTGGGTCATTACATGGATGCCCGTAGGTTACATTGCTTTTTTTGAGACATACATGAATACCCTGGGTGCTGCATTTGTGAGTCGAAGTTTACTGACAGAGATTTATGACGGCCATACATGAGCTCTAGAAGTGCTGCGCCAGTAAGACAAGGATTTCTTACAAAGGTTATGCCATAACGTGCTTAGTCTTTGACTAAGCCCTAGAAAAGCCATATCCGACCAGAGGTGTTGGATTACGTTGGGAGCAGATAAAAATTGACAGATAAGCTCATTACTTGTACTAGGAATACACATGCAACATACTTGGTTGCGCATATTTCTCTGACTTGTGTTTCTGTTATTTTGTGTGTGCTGTGTGTTTGACTTCTATGCTTATTAAACTTGATTTATATTTTGTTTGTTAATGTCACTAGCTGGTGATATAATAATACGAACCTAACTAACTACCCTGACCCTACTACGGGCTCCCCAGTTCTCACCCCTTCCTTTTTCCCTTCAGATGAAGACGGGAGTGATCTTCTATGAGTTGGACCATTCATATATATATATCCGAGGACGTGATATATATCATAGTTTCTATGTAGTAGCCGCAGAGTCTAAGTACGCCTATATGTATTACATGGTCATCCTTTCTAGCACTTGATTAACACTCTTTACTTTGACTTCAACGCTCCTTATGATTAATCGTAGCTTCATTCGGACACACCCCATCATCCCTTCCCAGACGTACCTGTATGGGCGAGTGAATCTCTACCAATGGACGAGTGTAGTGGCAGTGGCACCAGAGATTTCCTTGAGGTTATAGAGATTTCCAACAACAACGACGAGGACTCAGAGGAGGATGTGGAGGTGATAGAGATCTTGTCTTCTGATAGTGATGACTAACCAGGATAGTTATGATGGGTAGTATATTTTGGACGGCATATCCAGCTTAGCATAGACTTTTATGTTTTGTCTCTCACTTTTAGTTAGGATCGCAGTAAGATTACGAGTTGTTAGAATTTCTAGGCTAGTTTGAGTGCCATATTGGGGGTTTCTTTTATGGACTAGGACCCGGAGTGTAATATGTCCTTACATGTACATAGTTATGTAAAGGGGTGTAAGATATGGTGTAGTAACTGACTTGATCTTTTGTACAACGTTTATATATATATATATATATATATATATATGTTGTACATGATGCTCTATTGTCGCTGCCGAGCTACTGCTCTAGTCCGTCGTTCTTTTTTTTCGCAGTAAGTTACTTGCGCTCTAAATCTTTTTAAGTAATCGTTCTATTATCTGTGGTTAAGGATTTTGAATTATGGACGACGTAGAGTTAATTTACTAGGATCGCATGTCAAAATTGAGATTGTTGCTGAACCACCGGATGTTCTGGCCACTGTCGAAGCTACTGCCAGGTAAGTTTAGAGTGGCTGTTGCATTCTTCTTTTATTATAGTAAGTATATCTGTCTCAGAATCCTCGTCATTAGTATTTTGTTATATGTTATTAAGGTCTTCACGATATTAATGTTTTAGGATTGAATATCGAGATTGCATGTTACAATTAAAACTGTTTCTCTTGTTGTGGAAGTAAGCGGAGATGTGGATGCAGCCGCCACTGATTGTGGGCCGAGAGAAAAAGGTTTCTTGACGTGTTTGGTTTATGGTTTCAATTTTTTGAGGTAGGGGCTTTTCTAAAGATTTATTTTATATTTCAAAATTGTTATAAATAGATATTGATGTGAAAAATATATTCTTGGTGATTATGTAAGTCTTATGTATTGTCTGGTCTGTCTTGGAAGAATATGATTGTTTATTTGATTGAATTACTGATTGATTGTGTTAAACTAGTGATTGTTGAATTGATTTTCTGGAGTTTTGAAAATGGGTTTGATCTATTGGAATTGACTTGATTTTGGAATTAGTTTGATTTGGAAAAGGTTTAGATGGGACCTGAGAAGGGTAGCAAAGTCTGAGTTTTAGAGGATGTGCTGCCAAAATTTTGTTATAAAATTTAAGACTTTTGTTTGAAATGTTAGTTAAGGAACTTTGGATTTTGAGAAATTGTATTATCTAATTTTGAATTACTAAAAAAAGCATGATTTATGCTATGATTTTGAGTTATGGAGAAAAGCATTTTTGTTGAGTTTTATTTATTAAGAAAAGTAATATATTTTGAGTTCGATTAATTTAGAAGAGAATTACCTTTCAACTTTAATGTATTTAAGAAAAGTATTTTGTTTTGAGGTTGATTTAAATATGATAAGGAAAAGTGATTCTTGGCAAAATGTGAAATGAATACATTTTGTTTTTGAGAGAAAATGAGCCAAGAATGATTTTGAAATTGGGATAGAGATGAGTTTGGTTTTGATTGAGACGTGATCTATAAGTTGCAAGAGTGTGCCAGGCACTATATCCCTGGGCAGTGTGTCGGGCACTATATCCCTAGATAATGTGAGGACAGAGGCTGAGTATCTCGCTCACATCCTTTTGAGTCACAAGAGTGTGTCAGAAACTATATCTCTTGGACAGTGTGTCGAGCACTATATCCCTGGAGGTTCCCGTTTTTATATTCGTGATCGAAAGGTGACATTTCCATGGGGATGTGTCGGGTTGATAGTTGAACCGACAATGTGATATCACAGCCAATTAGGAAAGACATTTATCATATGCATTTATTGACATTGTTTGGGTGAGTATATTGTAATTGGTTTGCCTGTGTGAATAATTCCATTTAACTGCTAATTACTATACTTGATGTAATTACTCTTGTTTGTGTTTGAACATCATTACTTGTGTTTGTGTTGGATTTGGTGAATTGGATGTTGGTTGCTTGGGCCTGATACCATCATTGGTTATGTGATGGGATGGAGGCCGTGGTTAGTTTGTGTTTGAAGTTTAGTAAAGTATGAAAAATCAAGTTAGTTCAGCATAGACTTAATGAACCTATGCTTGGAACAGGTTGGTCATTCATACTGTCTAGGAAAAACTTTTAAGATTTTTATAAGAAAGGAAAATGTTCTTTGTAAGCTTTGGATAATTAACTGATTTCTCTTTTAAAAAGGATTTTGGATTTTTAGTGTTAAACCAGTGGTTTTCGAAAAGGTACATGAGAGGAGCAATGATCATTGTATTTGAAAACAATTTCCTTTTACATATCTTGTTATAACAATTCCTTATCCTTCTACTAAGAACCTTGTAAAGAATGATGTTCTCACTCCCCTACAAAGTTTTTTTTTCAGGATATGGACGAAGACGATTATGAAGAGTTTATATAGTTTCTGATTATATGATGTTTTATATTATTTTCAATATTAGTTTTCTTTGCCATTATCTTTATAATTATTGTAAGAGGGATATGAGTTGTAGTATATAATACTTGTAAGTTATTATTATGTATATGTATTTATTTTTAGTGTTATATCTAGTTTGTATGCATGTATGTATGTATTTAAATAAAGAGTATTTTTGGGTTCCTTTTCTTTCTAAAGAAAAAGTTTTTACACGGTTCCAAGCCTTAAAACGCTCCTATCTTACTATTAAATATTTTATTGAAAGTCGTCGTAATATCCATGCTATTGGAGTGGCGCAGCCGGAAGCGTGACATTCTGGTAGCAAGGATGTTACACTTGTCCTTACTCATGTTCAGATACTTTAGCATCTATCAATTGAAGGCAGAAAATAAGAGGCATTAAACAATAGAATGAAAACTACTAATTAACATGAAATAGAAAAATTTTACATCATCTTACACAAATATAAGAATATGACATACAAAGAGCCTAAATAACCATAAATAGATAAATAAATATTTCACCAGTGAATGAAGTAAACTTCCTTACTGTAGTGTACCCTAGATGGATTTTCCATCACGGAAAGATGAAGAATCTTCAACTACGTTCCCTGAAGAAGATGAGTTTTAAATTCCATTGAGTACAATGCTCTTTGATAACTTGTATCTCATATATGTAGCGCTCTCTGCTGACATATAATTATATAATATGCATGCAATAAATCTATACAGAGGTATCATTCAGCCATTATATTTATTTTTAGGGAAAAAATAAGGTTTTGTTGAAAATACCATAGACTTGAGCCATATTGATCCATGAATTCAAAGCTATTAAAGAATTTACATTTAATTCACTCTGATTACAAAATTATATTCAATTAGATATCAGTAGGAAAGAAAGTAGACATTATAGCATTTGTTTTCCTATAAAAATAAAAGATATTAATGGTTGATTGATCATGTAAATATATTCTAAAAAATAACCAAAGCCTTTTATTTGGATACTATTACTTGTCAAGTTTAATACAACAACTTGCTGCAGATACATAAGGGAAGTATAACTACTAATATTGATAAATTACCAAGGCTTATAATTTGTAGGCAAGGGAAATTTAATGTTTTCTAGTGCTGTTAAAGGCTCTTGATCACTCAAAGAATCTTCTCCTGAATCTATACCATGTCCATCCTCTCTAGTTACTTTTTTATAGTCATTAGCTATACATCCTTTTTGCAACTCTAGCATCTCTGAGGGAAGTTTCTATTAAATCAAATTAAAAACCACAAATCTGAGCTACCATGTGAATACTATTCAATTCCGAATACCAAAGCAGAGTATGTAAGGTACTAAAGGCCAAAGATAAATATTAAGACTTCAGAGTTGGAAAAAGAAATGCTAAATGGTCATAACTTGGACCATTAAAATTGAAAGGGCATTTGTTCTCACTTTTTGATATTATAGTTGCCAAAAGTGAGACCTGATGAACATAAAAAAGGGAAATGGTTAACATTACCCTTAGCCTCTTCCATACTGTCAACAAATCAATCCCGTGCCATAATACCTGCATTAATGAAACAAATTTTTGGCAATCCGTAAGATACTAGTGTGATAAAGCTTATAGAATCATTCTCATTCAAATAAACTACTTTTTTCTATTACTTGTTTATTTCACATTGCTGATTAATTGTCCTTCTCATAGTACTGCATACTAAGTTTACAGACAGACTAAAAAAAATCGAAAACTCTAATGCTGGAATAATTAAAAATAACATAAAAAAAATTAGAGTCATAAAAACAAATTATGATAGATAAATAGAATTTATAAACAAAATTGAAAAATAAGAAACCATAAGGCTTGAAAATTTAAAATTGAATTTAAAGTTCAGAATAAATAAGGAATCACAACAAAAATTAACAAATCATACCTGAGGTTGAGGCTCCTTTAGAAGATGCAACAACGGAGGCAGAGAGACCGAGAATGACGGAGTATCACGATGGTGATAACCACGGAGAGATTGAGAAGGACGGAGAACGACGTCGCTAAAAAGGACAAGGTAACGAGATCGACGGTGTGGAGAACGACGACATTAAGAGACGCAGCTATTGGACGATGTGAGGCTTCGACAGAAACGGCGATTCCTGGACGGCTGGACAACGATGACAAAGAAGAATAGAGGACTATGTGTTTTGATTGAGGGTAGGAGGGGGAAGAGCGTGGCGGTGAGTAGGGAGGAGAGTGGAGGACGACAATGACAGGAGAGGTGGGAGAGATTCTAAAATTTAGGTTTCAATTTTGAGAGGAAAGGGAGTAAAGGGTTTTGAACATTAATATGTATATAATGTGTGCGCGCGTGTATATATATATATATATATATATATATATATATATATATATATATATATATATATATATATATATAGAGGGTAGGAAATAGGTACAGTTTTAAAAAGTGACGAAAATGAAAAAAATTGTCACGCTTTAAAAGTGTGTCGATTGATTCTTTCAGGCTATGCTATATTGAAGCGTGGTAATAAAAAGCGTAGTAATAGGATTTTAAAAATGTCACCATAACGTAACTCATTGGCACGCTTTAAAAGCGTGTGTGTTGCTCTCTATGGCACCCTTTTGAAACATGGCAAAAAAGTATAGTCAAATCTCGAATCAATTGCCATTTTCATAAAAGTGTAATCATTAACTCTTTTTGCTACGTTTTTAAAGTGTGACAAGAGAAAAACGTGGCCAAATTTCCAATTGATCGCCACCTTCGTAAAAGCGTGATCATTGACTCTTTTTGGCCATATTTTTAAAGCATGAGCAAAAAATGTAGCAACAGACTTTTTTTCTTGTATTGATTGTTAGATTATTAAATTAAAAAAAATAAATTAATAATTAAAAATAATAATAAAAAATAATAAATTTTGATAGCTTTTAACCTTTCTCATTTCAAATAGGTTTAATGTTATCTTGTCATTCAGTCGTGAAAATCACATCACCCTTATGGTAGCATGTATAGTGACAATATAGTTAGTAAAGCAATCTATTGTCAATCAACTTATTATTATCACTATGTTGACTCCATTGTCAACTTACTTATTCGTAGGTAAACTCTAATTAATAACTTTTAATGTAAATATTATTAATAAATTTTCTCTATTATCTCTAAAATCACAACATTAAAATATTTGCATATATAAGCTAAAAGAAAAATTGCCTAATTAATAACATCTTTATTATGAACATATTAAGGACGTTAAGTATTCTATTCATATTTAATAATAGGATAAGAAAATATTTAAATATCAGTATATTAATGTATGTTTCAATAAATTTTAATCATTAATTTTAATTTTATATAATTTTTATAATTAAAATTAACGATTAAAAATCATTGAAACATTAATATACCGACACACTTAAAATTTTTTCAATAAGATAAAAATATTCAGTCATTTAAAAATTTTTAGGATAAAAATATAGAATGTTTCAGCCATTGAGAATAAAACTAAGGCTTGATACAAATATTAAAAGCATTGTAATAATACTTTACTCTTACTAAATTAATTAACCATGAGTCTCCTAATGTGAACAGCTTCTGAAATTTATTAATATATCTTTTTGAACCAATCTATAAATGTGTATGAGTGAACTAGAAGTCTAGAACTAAAGGGATATATATTTGTTACTTAAACCGCATTCAAGAACATATTAAAGTTAAGCTCTCAAATACTAGTTAAAATATCTAGGCCTATCAATGATAATAACCCTGAATAATTATATTGTAATTATATACTGTTGAGTGTGATATATATGATGTTGCTATGAAACGAAATCATGAACTCATCTTCCACCTTCCAAGCATCACAGTACAAATTAGGATCATGATCACAGCACAGATACCACATTGAGACAAAATTTACAATAATTAAGTTGCATGAAAATCACTAACGTTGACAATGATGATTATACAAGAACATCGATTTTCCACATACTCCTTCTTATTATTATTATTCCAATATATCTGGCGCTTCGTCTAGTTAATTTCTAAAGCAACCTCTTCTTTGAGTACAGCCACAGAACCCTTGTCCTATTGATAGGCAACACTAACAATAATAACAAGGTCCATAAACAGTATCTTCATTATATATATAGTGCCCTCCCCACTTGGCCCTTTAAATTGTTTACTATTTTAGACATAATAATATTTATTTATTTATTCAATATGTTGCTCATGAGCATTATTAGAATTATATTTCTACTATGAAAGAAATTGTAATTACCTCTTTTCATTTGGAATTTTTTTATTAAAATTCAAATTCAAGGTTATAAGACAAGAAACAAACCTAGCTATCACTTGATCAATTTGGTGTTGATGAAAAGTATTTATTTTTTTATTGGATAAAATTATATTATATATACACAAAAATTTAGTTATTAAATTTGTTATTAATATAAAATATATAATAACTAATTTTACGAATAATTTTTAGTGTGAAATAAATTTTCCTACTGAATATATGTAATTGTTGTTTTCAATATCTATCATTCCATATTATTTATTGATGACCTTTCATATCAAGAGAGGGTTGATAGGTCATCAACTTCGATCTTCGTTCATTTTAAAATATCAAAGATCTGGAGAGAGAACATTCAATAATATTATTGTGCTATTTTTGTATAATCATTTGTAACTGAAAGATGAAAGATGGCATTGTACGGTGTTCTATGACGCACCACAATAATAATTTGTTTGCACTACTTCACATCACATACATGTTTTATTTTGCACGAAAGTTTGATATCACAAACTACTATTTCAATTTGTAAGGCATAAAATTGATCATGGCTATATATATTGGTGTATATTTACAAGGGTTAATTATCAAATTCATTCGGAAAGATTATTTATTTTTTAAATTAAATTTAAAAAATTTAATTAATTATATTAATATTTAAAAAATAAAACGTAAATAAAATCGATCTAAATAAATTTAAGAAATTTAATTAATTATATTAATTTTTAAAAAATAAAACATAAATCAAATCGATCTTTTCATCAAATAAATAATAATGTGTTACATTAAGTATTAATGATATAATAATATGATATAATAATATCACGTATCACAAAATAGATAGTTGACGTATTATATGTCAATAATACCTAACATGCATGCCACATATCATCTAACATGTTATAATTTTTTTATAATTAAATTAGTCGTTAAAAATATCTATGTAAATTATTTTTATTCTTAAAATTTTTAAAATTGAACATACTATTTCTCATACAAATTTTTCTTATTTTTATTATATTTTAATATTATTTTTTATACCTTAATTAAAAAAAAGTCACGTCACATAAAATAATATAAATAATTAAATTATTACAAGGTTATTTTTTTATTTGTATTTTTAAATTTTAAATTTTAGTTCTTTCGTAGTAATTTTTTATATTTAAATGATTTTATCAAATTATTATTAACTATATACTAAAAGATTTAATTTTTGGTTTTCAATAAATAAATATTGTAATTATTTTGAATTTTTAAGTTTTGTTATTTTTTAATTTATGTGGGAAAACTAGATAATTGAAAAATCCATTTACGAAATCACTCATTAACCTTAATATCTTTATGGATTTAAATTTTTTTAATATTATTACTATTAAATTAGTGTTATTTTTCTCTGTCTTCTCTCTCGATTGTTAGATTTTTTTATTTTTTAAATTAATTTATTAAAAATAATTTTAAACCAAAACAAATATAAAAAGATGAAAATAGAAAACTTGTGATAAATTAGACTAAATTGTGAATGAGAACCAAAAGATTAAAATTTTAAAAATCTAAAAAATTATATTTTTTAGTATATAATTTACAATAGTATGATAAAATTATTTAAATAAAAGAATTCACTACAAAATATTAAAATTAAAAAATGCAAAATCTAAAAATACAAACAAAAAAAATAATTTTCTAATAATTTGATTATGTTTACTATTTTATGAGAAGTAAATTTTGTTATTAAGGTGTAAAAAATAAGATTAAAATAATAAGTAGAATTAAGAATTGCTAAAAATTTAATATTTTAAAAAAAAAGAAAATATTATATAAGTACTGAATTATTCAATTTTTAAAATTTTAATGATGAAAATGGTTTATTTGAATATATTTAGAGACTAATTTGACTTTAAATATATAGTTATAATACGTCAAATGATATAACACGTTAATCAATCATCGTTTCGTGACACATTAGGCCACTAGTACTTTAACATGACACTCATTATTTAACTGGCAAAAAGATTGATTTAACTTACGTTATATTTTTTAGGAACGAATGTGCCGAATTTAATTTTTTTAAAGGTTAATTTAAAAAAAAATCAAAGACAAATTCGAATATTAACCTATATATATTTACAAGTAATATTAATAAAGTTTATATATATATATATATATATATCTTAAATATTAAATTATATTATATACATTTGTTATATATAGTCACACACTCAAAATGGGCCTAAATCATGCATTCGGCCTAATAATAGGACACGCACATTAAAATTATGATCATATTCAACTAAAATTGAAAAAATCAATAAAAAATCATTTCACTAATTTGTCTACCCAAGATTATAAATAGGTTTAATTATTTTGTTAGTTTTTATAGTTTTGCAAAATTTTTAATTAGATTCTTATACATTTTTTTTAATTGAATCCTTGTCTCGAATTTTTTTTTAATTGGGTTTCAACATTTTTTTATTTGGATCTCTGCACCAATTTTTTTTTAGTTGAGTCCCTATAAAATTAAGCTAATTACTGTCAAGAGGGACCTAATTAAAAAAAAAAATTGGTACATGGACCTGCTAATTAAAAGAAAAAAAGTATAAATACCTAATTAAAAATTTCGCAAAACTATAAGACCAATAAAGTAATTAAACTTTATAAATATCGGAGATAAATTTTTTTAGAAATATTCCAATCCTTAAATTTTTTGAACCTCAAACTGATTTGATAGCCAAATTCCTTATAAGTACAACTCATTATGATTAGTAGCTCTTAATTCTATTCTTCAAATCTCATTATGAGTAATTCTAGATTAGAATGTAATAGTCATATCCCTAATCAATATAATACTTTTAGCAATGCAAATAGAAGTGAGAACGAATGAACCCGAACTGCATACTGTAATCATGTAAAATATGGCCGTATAGATGTCACTAGCATCACCTTATATGGTGAACGTCCATTAACTAATACCTCTGCTTTGTGTTTTAATTTTCTTCCACTTTCTCTACTTTTTTTGAAGGCTGACTAATACGTGAATGTATTTATTCATGTGGTTGAAATTGAGGGTTGGAGGATATTTCATTTAAATGTATTACGTATACATCAAAATCAGTTACTAAAATTAATTATTAGTATAAAATATATATTGAAATATAAAATATATACTAAAAATAAATTAAACTATATTTATATTTGTCTACAAATACATAATGACTAATTTTGGTGTATAAACAATATTTTTTGTATTTAATTTATTGAAAGCTAAGTTTTCTCTTATTTTTCTTTTCTACATGAAAAAAAAATATGATTGTGGATCGCGGATATAAACTAGATATGGGAAAATGTATGTATATATGTCGGTGTGGAATTGGCTCACTCCAACGACAAAATCATCAAACCAAAATATACATAGGCAACTCCTTCATAAAACAAAGACACTATATCTTAATTCTCTTGAGTTAGCTTTAACATTTACTTTTGCTTTATTACTTTCGACCTATCTCTCTCAATATCTGTGTTCACATGTGAATTATTATGGCAGCATATGCTTAAATACTTTGTCTATGGGAAAATGTATGTATATATGTCGTTGTGTTGTCTTTGCTCTTTTTTGATAGGCCTTGATTTTTTTACTTATCTTTTTGATGATATGATCTTGATATAATTTCGTTCTTTCTTTAATCAATCTTAAGGCATACGGAGCATTTTTTTTCTTTGGTATCAAGATTTTGATTTGCTGCACGTTATTTAGCGTGGGTTGCATCCTCAATTGTTGTTTGATGTAATCGATCCTTGATTTTTTTTTTGTAATTTGGGAGATTTTTAAATGAAGCTCATATCTACAATGAATTAGTTTTTGATCTGTCGGATTAAGAAATATTATAGACAACAAAAAGAAAATTCTAGTCTCAGCTATTCAGAAAGTATAGAGAGCCAATGAAATATTTATACAATGTGTACAATAAAGATTTAGAGAGTATTAGAGATATAATTAGTGCTACCTTTTTTCATCCGCTGAAATTTTTGAGCTCTAAATTTAAAAGGTCAAAAGTTCGTCAGTAGCAAAAAAATTGATTATAAAAAATCAAAATATCTACATTATGTCAGTCTTAGGCACAATATTTTTCTTAGGGACAAATTAATTAAGTATCGCCCATCTTGGTACCGAAATTCCATTACAATTAGTGTGCAAATTAACAAATATCAATTGATAATTATAGTGGCTGTCATTCATGGCATGGATCACCCGATCGAAATGTTATGGTTACAAACGTGCCTTCACAAGCAACTCAAATTGTGAGCCTTGGGACACTGAACATACAGCATCTGACATGAAAATGTACCACGTGAATGAATAAATAAATAAATAAATGAACAATCACGTTAGCTAAAAACAATTAACAAAAAATTTAACTTATTTTTAGTCAACAAAAAATTAACAGTTTGGTATTTTTGTGAAACAGAACTAATCTTTAATGGATATGACTTTAATTTAGGTTTTTTAGTTAGTTTTGTCGATATGTAAATTTTTTATGGTTAAATATGATTATTTATTCTCAATAAAAACATCCAAAATTAGGTGACAGAAAATATCCAAAATCTTAAAAGAACAAAATAACTAAAATCAAATGAAAACTAGGAGTTTTCTTCAAATAGAAAAAGTATATTTTAGTCCTTTATGATCCAAAACTTTTTAAAAATTATGGCCACTGAATTTTTTAATCGACAGCTAAAATATAAAAATTTTATTAATAATATAATAATTATATTTATATTCAAATATTTTTAAAAATAACTATTTTAAAATTTTATTTTTGTCCTTTGTCCCTTCCTTTCATTCTTTTGTCACTCCTCTTTTTTTCGGCAGTATAATTATCGCCGACGACTATAACAATGTGCGTTTTGTTGTTTAGGTGCGTAATTGTTCTTGATGCGATAATCACTTAGGTGGTAACGATGGTGTCATTGGTGGATTTTGAGGACAACAAGTATATTAAAACTGATACAGATTCATAAATGCCAACTACTTTCATAAGAAACTTTATTTGGAGGACAAAGGTAAAAACTTTAACTCACATTTCTTGGATTAATTACTAAAAAAAAAAATTTCAATAGAAAAACATGTGAGCTTTGAAGGATTAGAATTAGGAAGATCAAGAAAATTTCAGCATAATAGAGAATGAAAAAATTGGCCCCAGGTCATCAGATATTTTACTCACCTTACAAAAAGAAACAAATAATAATCAGTTATAATATATATTGGTGGTGCAGTGGTAAATGTGATGATAATAATAGTGATTGTTAGATGAAGATGTGAGAAGAAGAAGAAGATTAGGATATTTATATAATTTACTATTTTATTTTATAATTTTTTTATCCAGACCACTAAGGACCTAAATATACTTTTTCTATTTAAGACAAATCCTAAAAACAAACATCTAAAATCATTATAAAAATAATATCCAAAACTGAAAAAAAAAAGAAATAGGCAAAATCATTGTAAAAGATTATCAAAAACCTAACAAAAAATCTAAAATCTGAACATAATAAAACTATTTTAATTATGGTAAAAAAACATCACTTTTGAATTTTTTATACTTGAATTTCAAATGTTTAAAGTTAAAGGTTTTAGATATTTTTCTCAGAATATACAATATTAAATAAATAAAAGAAAACTATTAAAAAAAAAAAGACATTATTTCGGATGTTTCTTATACCTGAATTTTGAATGTTTAACATTTAGAGGTATCGAATAGTTTTCTGAGAATATACAATTAAAAGTAAATGAAAGTAAATTATTAAAGAAGAAGGTATCATTTTGGATGTTTAAATTTTAGAAGTTTCGAATATTTTTTTTAAAAATGTATCCATCGTCGTTGTCATCGTGTTCGCCAGTGTCTTGCCATTTGTCGTCGTCCTTCTTTTTGCCTCGCCGTTTAAAAGAAACGTCTTTAAAATCATGAAAAAAAAATCTAAAATTATTAAAAAAAAAATCTAAAATCTAACAAAAAGAAACACTTGAAATTTAATAAAAAAATCCGAAATATTAAAAAAAACACAGCCAAACAAAATAAAAAATTCAAAACTATTGAGAAAAGAACATCTAAAACTTAATAAAAAGAAACAATCGAAACCTAACAAAAAAAGATATCCAAAATTAGTTTAAAAATATCTAAAATTTAATAAAACGAAAAATCCAAAATTATTGGAAAAAAATTTGAAACATAACAAATGAAAACATCCAAAACATAAGGAAAAAATTCGAAAACTAAAAAAAAAAGAAATATCTAAATCTATTAAAAAGAGTCATCCAAAACTAAAAAAGAAGAAACATAAAAAGCATAAGAAAAAGAAACATTTAAAACTTATAAAAAAAAGATACAATCAAAACCAACGACAAAGAAACATCTAAAATAATTAAATAATTAAAAAGAATCCTATAAAACCTAAAAAAAAGGACAAGGAATAGTGGTAGGAGACGGCGCAAAACGCTGCAACTTCTGCGTTTTTTGGAAAGAGATAAAGGAAAATGGGAGTGGTAGGTATTTTTTGGAATGTTATAATCATAATTTTTTGAAAAGTTGGCTGCATATAAAGTTGGTTTCTTATACTTTTTCAATGATAAATATAATTAGTTAAGAGAAAAAAAAACCATTAGAAATAAAGCTTATATGTCAAAAATTAACATGCTTGCATGCATACTTTTTTTTGTCTATCACAAGTCTTATTCTAAGTTTATGCATTGTCTTGTGATTCTTAGCTTATTTTTGAGTCATGAAGATTCTAACTCAGAACTTTTGAGAGTCAGGAAACTCCAAGCAAGCGCTGCCTTCTGCTTGCTACTCAAACAAAAGTCTCCTGATTTGGTGCGTGATGAGTGAGATTTTGCACCAGTTTAGATTTTTTCACTTAAGATAACTTTCGTTGCAAGTATAGTCCAAACCGGCAATTTAAATCACACCAATCAAAGTTTAAAATTTCTAATTCAAATTAACCGAGAGTAATCAAACCTCGGGTCATCTTCCCTAGGAACTAATGTCTAAGAGCGCACAATTTTGGTTGTGGAAAGTAAAGAGTATTTTCAATAAAGAAGCAAACAATTAAGAAATAAAAGAATGATCTAAAATTGTAATTAATAAACTAATGAAGGAATAAAAGAACTATGTATGTAATATGGACAAGTAAGACTCAAAATTAAGAAAATTGTGGTTCAAAACATAAATGGAACCTTGACTGGGGATGAGTTATGGGATTCCTTCCTTGCCATAACCACAACTATGATAATTATGATGGATTAATCTCACTTAGTCTACCCTTAACATCGAAGAGTAAGTCAAGTGAGCGAAATTGTTATTAATCCACAAATCCTATCTACCTTACTAATTACCTTAGTAAGAAGCTAGCATTAGTGGAAACAATAACAACTAACAACTCAAGAATTATCACTAAATGTCAGACATTATGACTCTATTGTCCTATATACTCATTTTTCCAAGCCAAGGAATGGAAATCTATCCCATAATCAAAATAGGCATTTCATCAAACACATAGTGGGCATAATTAATAAATATGACAAAATTGGGAAAATGATAACAACTATAAATCACAAATGATCAAAAATCAACAAAGGCAACTTAACAAACATAAAAGAAACATCAAATTCATGAACTAGAACTCAAAACTGCAAAATTATATATATATATATATATATATATATATATATATATATATATATATATATATATATATATATATATATATATATATATAAGAGAAATTAAAGTATAAGAAAGTGTAGAACAAGTAGTGTAATAAAAGAGAAATTAAAGAAATACTTACAATGAAATTGTTAGGATTCAAAATCAAAACTTGAATTATAAAATTCTACAAACCCTAATTAAAATTGAGAGAAAACCTAATCCTAAAACTATCCTAAACTACCCTAAGTGTGTTCTATAATGTATGGTAGTGTATGGTCTCATATATGGTTGCTTGCCCCTTCATATATGCCTCCAAGCCATCATAAATGGGCCAAAAGCCTCTCAATTCGCGAGCCACATGACTTTTTAATGAAATCACGCACTGGTACTTGTGCGTACGCACACATGCTGAAATTTCTTCTTGTGTGTACGCATAGAGAGTTGTGCATATGCATACATGGTTGTGTGCTTCTCCTTTGATTTCTTCATGTTTTCTCCCTATTGCATGCTTCTCCTCCACTCTCATCAAGCCATTCCAACCTATTATACCTGAAATCACTCATCAAAAATATCAAGGCATTGAATGGAATGATAGTGGAATAAAATTGGTTAAATTAAGCACAAAATAGCATGTTTTCACAATTAAGCTCAATTTAGGGAGCTAACACAAAAGTATGCTATTTGGATGAATAAATGTGGGTTTATATGATGAAATCCACTCAAATCAATCCAAAATTTATCGTCAAATATGGATTCATCAATTCCTCCACACTTAAACAATAGCATGTCCTCATGCTAATTTATCACAATCAAAGGAGAAGGATAAAAGGGCAAACAACTTATTCAATACAAATACTTATATGCATGCAACTATGCAAAATGCTATCTATCTATATCTATACTATGGTCCTTATTGAGTTTGGCAAAAACAAACAATGGAATCTCAATCAATCTAAAATAAAATCTTAGGGCTAAGGTAAAAAAATATAGTAATATAACCAATGTCCAAAGATTTGATTTGAAGTTTTCAAAAACTAACAAGCAACTTGTAAGAAGATACAAGAGAAGAGACAGAAGCATAGAATTGAGCAATCGAACCCGTCACCGGATATGTATACACTCTAGTCGCTCAGTGTTTAGGGCTTAATCACTCAATTCTCCTTTAGTCATGCTTTCTAGTATTTGCTAGTCATCTAACAATCAACTAATACTTGATGCATGAATACAAATATCATGAGGTCTTTGAAAGATTGTAATGGAGCTAGGGTAAGGGTAGGATTAATATGGTTAAGTGGACTAGTATATTAGATCTTTGATTAGCTCAAGTGTCCCACCTAATCCTATATTAACCTATTTACACAAAAGAAACCAACCTAACTTCCCATTCATTCTTTTTCTTATTCACTCATGCATCTTCTTTCCAATTCACACACATATGCATTCTTTATTTTTATTTTTATTATCATTTCTTTTCTTTTTTTAAAACATAGTATGTACACCAAAAAAAATTTTTATCATCAAAAAGAGATGCATATGTTTTAAGTGATAAATATATGAGTGTTTATCCATTTTTCCAAAATTTCACCATGAATACCCAAAGTAACTTTCTACCAATGTTTTCCACAAATTTCTCCCACACTTGATTAACATACACTCCTCAAACCCAAGCTAATCAAAGATACAATCCATGAACATTAATGGTTTTTTTCTTAGGGTAAAAGATGTGCTTAATATTAGAACAAAGGAGGATTAAAAGGCTCAAAAGTGGTTTAAAAAGGTAGATGTACGGGTTGGCCATATGGTTTAGTGATTTCAATTTCAAAAAATGGCCTCAATCATACTAAATGCATTCAAAACATCAAATATAGGACATAAAGATTCAAGCAATTCTAAGATTACAATCATAAAGGAGTATAACACACAAGAACAAAATTTGTGGTTGAAAATGTGCAACCACACAATTAAAGCTCAAATCTCACTAGGTGTTTTGTTCAAGCTCTTTTCTATGTTCCATAAAAATACTTCAAATTGCAAGAATGATAAAATCTACAACTACCCAATGCAAGGAATCAACAATAAACAAAACAATTAACCATAAAAACATAAAAGAAACTTAAAACATCAAATTACATTAAAGAAAAATAAAAGTAACAAGAGTTCATCAACATAAAAGAAATAAAATAAAGAAAATGACAAGTAAAACTAGAAAAGCTAGGATGAAAGAACAATAAATTGCAAGCAAAAGTAGATGAAAGCAAGAATTAACCTAAATCTAAGAGGAAAATTAACCTAAGAACCATAATTCTAGAGAGAAGAAGGAGCTTCTCTCTCTAGAAAACTAACCTACATGATTCCTAACCTAATCTAATTGCTCCCCCCTTTGACCCATCTTGAACTCTGCATGAAATAGTCTCAGAAATGAGTTAGATTTGGGTTTGGGCAACTCAGAATTCGCCCCCTAGCGTTTTGCCTTTAATGAGGTCACGTGCTGATTGTGACGCGTACGCATGGGTCACGCGTACGCGTCGTTTGGCTTTTTCTTGTCACGCGTACGCGTCGCCTTTGACGATGCACCTCTTCACGCGTGCGCGTCTGCCATGCGTGCACGTCGCTTTAAACACTCCAAATCTAAGTTTTTCCATGAATTCTCCACTTTCATGCTTTTTTCTTCACTTATTCCATCCACCACTTGTCTTATGAACCTGAAATTACTCAACAAACACATCAAGGTATCGAATGGAATTAAGTAAATTAAATTTAGCAATTTTAAGGTCTAAAAACATGTTTTCACTCTTAAACACAAATTAGGAGAGATTCACAAAACCATACTATTTCATTGAATAAATGTGAGAAAAGTTGATAAAATCCTCTAAATTAAGCACAAGATAAACCACAAAATTGGGGTTTATCATAAAGCAGATATAGAAGGGGAAAATAAGGATGATGAAGAGGAGACCGTGCCCAAAATCAACTTGAACGCAATGAAAAGGGAGTTTCACCCCGAGACATTATGGGTGAGGGGCAGGGTGAATAATAAACCACTGCTTATTCTTGTGGATGGCAGAAGCACGCATAATTTTGTGAAAAGATTAGTGGCCAAGAGACTGAGTCAACCGCTTACACCAACTAACGTCTTGCAAGTTATGGTGGAAAATGGAGAGACGATTGATTACTTTGCGAAGTGCAAAGATTTACCTCTGCATATTCAAGGGTACGATTTTACTGATGATACATTTGTTTTAGATTTAAAGGATGCTGATATAGTGTTGGGGTTCACTGGATGATGGGATTGGGGACTTTTAAGATGAATTACATGGAGCTCTTTATGAAATTTAAAGTGGACGGATCATGGGTGGTTTTTAAAGGGGAGAGATTGTTAAAGGAGAATAATTTATCATGTAGTGAATTACAGAAATTAGCTAACAATCAAGCTATGTTGTCTATGTTTTGTCTGGAGACTACCGAGACCAGTGTAGGAGTAGCAGCTGGTGAACCCATAGAGGCAGAAGCGAGGCCAATTTTGGAGAAATACGCTAATGTTTTTGTGGAACCCACCACATTTCTCCCACCAAGGACATTGAATCACCCCATTCACTTGATACCAGGTGCAACCCCAGTCAGTATAAGACTATACAAATATCCTTAATTTTATAAGGAAGAGATGGAAATGTTGGTCCAAGAGATGTTGCAGACAGGAGTTATAAGGGATAGTCAAAGTGCATTCTCAAGTCCAGTTTTATTAGTGAAAAAGAAAGATGGAGGGTGGAGATTCTGCGTTGATTATCGTGCTCTAAATTCTATCATAGTGAAGGATAAGTTTCCAATACCCACCATTGAAGAAATATTTGATGAGCATCATGGTGCTATATCTTCTCCAAGTTAGACCTCCAGAGCGGATACCACCAAATACAAATGAGAGCTACTGATATTGGGAAGACTGCATTTAGAACCCATCATGGGCACTATGAATTTGTTGTTATGCCTTTTGGCCTAACGAATGCCCCTTCAACGTTCTAGGCCACCATGAACAAGATTTTTCAACCATTCTTAAGGAGGTTTATAGCTGTTTTTTTTTTTACGATATCCTTGTGTATAGCAAAACTAAGGATGAACATTTGCATCATTTGAGACAAGCTTTAGCGGTGTTGCAGGAGCATGAATTTTTTGCAAAACTGTCCAAATGCTCATTCTATCAAGAACAAGTGGATTACCTTGGACATGTATCCGGAGAAGGAGTACGTGTGGATCCGGCTAAAGTAGAAGCAATTGATAAATGGCCCGTCCCAAAAAAATTAAGCAGCTATGCGGTTTCTTAGGCCTCACTGGTTACTACCACAAATTTGTCACCAATTATGCAGATTTGGTTTTTCCTCTCACGAAGCTACTAAAGAAAAATGCCTTTCATTGGACATTAGAAGCCGAAAGAGCGTTCTACCACTTGAAGCAGATCATATTGCACACCCCTATGTTGTCCCTACCCAATTTCTCCAAGATGTTTGTGGTAGAGACTGATGCGTCGAGCACGAGCATAGGTGTTGTCATGACCCAAGACAGGCATCCGCTTGCTTACTTTACTAAGAAATTGGGAATGAGAATGGCTCAAGCCTCCGCATATGTAAGGGAACTATATGTAGTTACTCAAGCTGTAACAAAATGGAGGCAATATCTACTTGGCAGAAAATTTGTGATCAAAACGGATCATCAAGGCTTGAGGGAATTGACCACTCAAGTGATACTAACACCAGAGCAGTAGAAGTACATGAGCAAGTTACTAGAATATGAGTTTGAAATTGAGTATCGGCCTGGAAAACATAATCAGGTGGCAAACGCATTATCGAGACAAAATGAATTGGAGGATATTGCTCCCCAATTCCAGGCATTCACCATAACTCAATCTGCTATCATTCCTAGACTGCTGCAGGCCCACAAAAATACAGAAGAGATGCCAGGAATGATGGAGAAATGGTAGGAAGGAAGGTTGATCTTTGAATATGGGTTTAGGGATAGATTATTTTTGTATGGAGGGAAGATATATTACCTGACTATAAAGATCTTAAATCCATGCTCCTTCATTAGTTTCATTCAGCTATGACAGCAGGACATGGTGGTGTGTTGAAAACTTATACGGGTCTTGGTGAGCTCTTTTTTGGCCTGGCATGCTACAAGATGTAGTTCTATTTGTTGACAGGTACCATGAATGCCAAATGATGAAGTACATGCCCTCTAAACCCCAAGGATTCCTTCAACCACTTCCCACACCAATCCGGACATGGGACGATTTATCCATGGACTTTGTGGTACGACTGCCAAAATCTTTTGGTTTTACTGTGATCATGGTAGTAGTGGATTGATTCAACAATGTAGCACATTTTGAGGCTCTCAAATCGGGATTCACAGCCAAGGCAATAGCTCAAACATTCATTAATTCGGTTGTCAAACTCCATGGGTTTCCTGCTACAATTGGGTCAGATAGAGATCCCTTATTCCTAAGCAAGTTTTGGAAACAACTTTTCTTATACAGTGAGACGAAACTGCACTATAGCACAGCATATCACCACCAAAGCGACGATCAGACTGAGTTGGTCAACCAATCTCTTGAGCAATATTTGAGGGTGTTCACTCATGCTTATCCTACCCGCTGGTATGACTATTTATGTTGGGCTGAATATTGTTATAACAACTTCTATCATTCCTCCATCCAGATGACGCCTCATAAAGCTTTATATGGGATAGCGGTGAGAACTATTCTGGGATATGTAGCCAAGTCTTCTACTGTGCAGGATGTTGATGCACTCTTGCGGGTGAGAGACATCCTTAATTTAGAGCTACTCCATCATCTGCAGCAGGCCAAAGAGAGGATGAAGAAATAGGCTAACAATCATCGACGTGAGAAATTCTTTGAGGTGGAAAATTGGGTGCTTTTGATGCTTCAGCCTTATCGCCAAGGATTGATCGAAATTAGGCAGAGTCAGAAGCTCAGTAAGAGATTTTATGGGCCTTATAAAGTAGTGGCTAAAGTGGGTGTTGTTGCCTATCAGTTAAAGTTGCCCCCAGAAAGTGTCATTCACCCTGTTTTCCATGTGTCCATGCTTAAGGAATTCAAGGGAGACCCACTTACTCAGATCTTAGAATTCAGTTTAAGAAGAAAAAATACACATTAAACATAAAAAGCTATGTAAGTGACTTATCCCATTTGGAGCAAGAGAATGTTCTGCCATTACATCACTGAGTTTCACAAGCTCCTCAATGTTCACAGCACATTCATAGCTATATTTTTATATTAACGAAAACACATCAATTGGATCATACAACTAAACTGAAACACTTTAGATAATAAAAATCGAAGATAGAGAAGATTACGGTAATGAATCATTAGCAGGATCCAAATTGATAATAACAACCTTCTTGCAATCACAAAGAAAATATACAAGGTTACTACAAGACCCACATTAGTAGAAAACGTAAAATTAATCCAACTAGCGAAGTAATGTATTCATTCCTGTTATTTTAATTTTAAAAAATTAAAATCAATTAACCAAAACAAAATTTTAAAAAATTTTAATTTTAGTTTTTAGATTCAAAATTCAATTTAAAACAATAGTTGTTTTAGAAAATTGGTTTTTTAATTTAAAAATCAATTTTTTGGTTAAAAATTGGTTTTTGTCAAAAAAACCTGTTTTATTTTTTAAAAAACCAATTTTTTATTCAAAAACCAATTATTTTTTTAAAACCAGTTTTTATTTTTATAACTCGTTGAAAACTAATTTTTAAATTTTATAATCGGTTACTAACCAATTTTATCGTATAATAATTTGGTTAATTAACCAAAATTAAATTTTGAATTAACCAAAAAACAGATTTAATTTTTAGATTAACTAAATCATATACGGTCCTACTAAATTTTTTATAAGTTAATCCCCTGTATATAAAAGAGAAAAGGGTGTCATAGCTATTTCTCTTTTAGCAGAAACTTGGAGAATAAGTGAATAATAACTTCACTGGTTTAGTTCCAAGTGAACTCCTTGATAGATCAAAGAAATTAAAGGTTCACTATCATTGAGGCATGCGTGCTTAGTTAATAACAAATAGTCCAAAATCCAAAGTCTAAAGTCTCTAATGAGTAGTAATCAAATATATTCTTAATTCTTGATCTAATTTTAATCATTTTATTTTAAACTGAAAATGCTATTGTGTGGCAAAATCTTTAGTTATGTGGTTCTGCATCATCATGCAACCAACGCATCAAAATAATCGAGAAGAAGAAAAACAATGTAGCTATTTCTATAGTAGCAATGTAGCATCAATTGTTGGGGTTTTGGGACTTCTAATAATTTTCGTAGCAGCTATAATCTTCATAGTTACCACAGTCCACAGAGCCACCACGGGTAGCCATATGAAGCAGGGATGAGCAGAGGAAGACAACAACGGATAACGAGCTCGGGGAAAAAACTGCGATTGGTGAGACCGTGAGAGTGAACAGGGGAAGACTCGAAGCACGACGACAATACGGCAAATGACGGCAGTTTCTCACTCACTGCGGCAGTGGCCCCTAAGCGCAATGGACGGCGGCGGCGCTGAGTCTCTCCTTACGGCGATGGCAGAGGCTGTAACCTAGGGTTGAGAGCTGAGAGAGGAGAGAGTCTGAGGAATAGCAAAATCAGAAATGACTCGGGAAGGAGGAGGATTTTTTTTATCCCTAGGCACAAAATCTTAAACAGCGACGTTTCATCAGGATCGGTGGGTCCAGATTCAGTCTGACCGGCTGGTTCTTGGACGGTTAAACAGTTCAAAAAGCAGTTTTCAATTGAGCGGTTTTTGGCCGTAGATCAAACTGTATTAGTGATCGGTTTGCAGTTGGACTAGTTCAACCGGCCAATTTTCAGATTTTTGTCATTGTCATCATCACCTATCATCACTGCTTGTTATTGTTTAATTTCTTCTTCTCTTTTTTCCTTCTCATCCTCTTTTATTATCTTCATCATCGTCCTCCTCATCTTCATCTTCTTCTCCCAACTAGTGAAATATGCATAGCACATAAATTTTAATTTATTGTCAAAATTTTTTTGAAAGACTACATATCCAAAATATTAACTCACCCAACTAACAAAATATTTGTGTGCTATGTGCAAAAATTTATGTATTATGTGCAAAGAATTTGTATATTGTATCAATGAAATATGCACAACACATAAATTTCAGTGGGCGGGCACAATGGTGCATAACACATAAATTTTTATGTGCAGCACATAAATTTAAGTGCTATATGTAAAAATTTATGTGCTATATGCAAAAAATTATATATAATGCTAGTGAATTACACACAACACATAAATTTTGGTATACAGCACAAATCTTAGTGCATAGCATAAAAATTTTTGGAGAAATATATGTCCAGGACATTGACTAACCTAACTAACAAAATACATTCATAGCAAAAATTTGTGCTATATCATTAAATTTGTGTTATATGCAAAATCTTTTGTGCTATGTTTAAAAAATTTGTGTGCTATATTAATGAATTTCTTTGCTCTCTAACAAAAATTTGTGTGCTGCAGAGAGCACAAAAAAATTGAGTAGTAGTGAGGTATACATGCTTTTTTTTTTCTCGTCGTACTTTACATCAACTTGGTTGAATTTGATTACAAAAATACTTGTATATATAGCATCACTCTAAATTTTAATGATTTTATAAATTTTAGTCAACTGTCTTTTATTTTAGATGAATGATATATATATATATATATATATCACTACATGGTTTATTTTAGTATTAAAAATTAGGATAAAATATATTTTTTGTCTCTAATGTTTAAGTTTTTTTAAAAAAATATTCCTAACATTTAATTTCATTTAATTTTGTCCTAACATTGACCTTAACGTTTACGATTTGTGTCAAAACTATCTCTAAAAGTTTCAATTTTATTCCTAATATCTTACATGAAGTTATCGTTTAGAAATATTTTTGACAAAAATCGAACATTATAGACAAAATTAAATACAACTAAACCTTAAAGATACTTTTAAAAAATATCGCAAATGTTAGGAACAAAGAATATACTTAATCCTAAAATTTATTGAAAAGAAGTGAAAGAAGATTTAGAAATTTTTTTATCCCATAAAAAAAATTAGTGCACATACTATATTTTTTATTTTTATACTTAAATTTATGTACTAAGATGAATAGCAAATTTTTTTTTTTTTTTGCACAAGAATATCTACCAAGCGGAAAATTCAATGATTAATCCCTCGAGCATGCCAAAGGCACACAAAGCAGGGGCGAAACTACATACATAGAAAGGGGGGCAATGGCCCCCTAATTTTAATTTTTTACATGTAAATTATACGTAGATTTCAGTTTAACCCCTCTTAAAATTTTATTTTAGTCTTATTTTATTGTATAAATATTTTTGGCCCCCTTTAACATTTTATCTAGCTCCAGCCCTGACACAAAGTGGATAACCCTTTTAAGCAAATTCCAATCTCATCCTCTAGGAAAAATCAAATCCAGAAAAGATAACTAAGCACACACTCTTATCCAACTGTGCCGACTTGTACTGGTGGATGAATGGCAATTTAAATGTTTGCCAAAACGCAGATATGTTTATTTTGGGGAAAAAACAACACAACCAAGAGACACGATGGCAGGAGTCGATATAGCTTATGTTTATGTTATGCATTGATGATGTGAGGAAGAGCTAATCAGCACAAGACCGTCCACAATAGAAAAGTGATTTGAATAAAAACATCAAATTCACACGATTCATTTGCTTGCAAACGTTTTCCCTTTGTGAAGATAAAAATAAAAATACAAACAAAAGTACAAAACATCAAATCCTAAGAGAAAACCATACCCCAAAACAGTTCAAAATAGTAAAGGGTATCCAATGATGTTTCATCAAGCTTGAAACAATCCTCAATGCACAAGAGCAAGAGGATCCGACAGAAGTAGATGTTGAGAATTGATTTAGCACAAATTTTGAGCTCATAGAGCGTGGAATAAACGTCTACAAGCCTTCGATATGTGCAGCAAATAGAATAACTCAAAAATAAGAGGGAAGAGGTAATACAAATACCTTATCCCTATCCAGTTGTTGGTTGTTAAATACAAATAAGAGGGAAGAGACACTGTTCACCGCGATGAGGGTGTATTTCAAACGGCTGTAATGTATACACTCTCATAGCCAGGTGAGGTACTTGAATAGGAACAATAATAGGAATAATAATATTTCCCAATTTTCCATGCCAATCCAAAAATAGGAACAATAATAATAATTTCCACAAATAAAGTTAGTGCATCAAGCCAGCAAGTTATGGATAAAGACAGTAGTAGTATGACTTAAAACACGGCACAAAGTTGAACGTTTCACGGGAAAAATTCATGTTTCTCATGATTATGGACATTCAGAAAAAAATATGCAACTAATGTGTAATTTAATCTCTGGTTATCAGTGCTTTCTAATAATAACAAAAGGTTTTCGCCTTGAAAATACACTAATAGCTTCAACACGATCAGCAACATCTTTCGCTATGGTTATACAGTTTGGCTCGAATCCTCCTGTTAATGCAAGCAACTAAACTCCCTATTGCATAACATTGATCAATTGATAACTTTCCTTAACACAGCTTCAGCACGTTGCTCGAAATTTGGTAAGGCCCAATCATGTTGTGTTATGTCAAGATTGTCTTTCTCGGCACTCAAGCCCTGCAAACAAAATTTTTAGGGGGGAAAAAGACTTAGATTGCATATTCATTCGACTCCCAATTACAGCTTACTATATTCAATTTATTTTCCCATTTTCATCATTGAAGCACAACCATAACACTACAGATTACCCAAGTCCTTGAGCATAGACCACTTCTTTTTTTCTTCTCTTAACACATGGTTCAAATTACACAACGATGACAACACACACACACACACAATTCCACGAATTTGGATCCTCTAAATTTTAAATTTGTACTTTAGAGGGTAAAGTGTGATCTTCTACTCTTGAATGGTTTCTCTCTCATATTTATTTTTGGTCCCACCTATAAAATAAATGGTGAGAGATCACACTTTACTCTCTAAAGTGAAATTCAAACTTTAGAGAATCCAAATCCCAATTCCACCCCTTCCCCCAGGAAGAAAACACGAAATGTATATGCCAGAATTTATCATTTTTGGTTAGAAATATCCAAAAGAACGGGAGGAAGAATTCAATTAGAAATGCCATAAACATAAAAAGGTGAAAAAAAAAGAACTCATATTTGACAAGAGAGTAAAGATTGATATTCTCATTTATGAAAACCTATAAAGTCACTGATATGTGTGTACCTTTGAAGGGTCCATTCCAAATCCACCCATTTGCATCATACGTTGTGTATCATCCACAGCTGTAGCGAAAACAACACATCAGCATTCTAGTTAGTGATCATTCTTATCTAAGATTTGGAAAAATAATGAAAAAAATGCAGAATATATTATTAAAAAAAAAATCAAATTCATGAAATAGAGGATATAACTAAAAGCACATATATAAAAATACCCAGTTTTCAAACCATAACTAACCATTTTCCTCCCCCAAGATGAGACTAAACAATCCTCGTAATCCAAACAAATTGAGGAAGTACCTAAAATGTGATCACAGCAGTTAAACTTGAATGAAACAAGTAGATGAATACATCCAGTGGAGAAAAAAAAGAAGGGGGGGAGGGGGGATTCACAAGTTCCATTAAAATGAAAATTACCAGGAGCGGCTGCTAACATAGCTAACATCTACTGTGCTTAGGTCTATTCCATTCTGTAACATCGACCTAAATCTCTGTGTCAGAGGAAAGGGTATCTTGGCTGCAAGAGAGATAAACATTTAACAAAACAAAATTAGTGATTCTATGGCACTAACATAAGGAATGAAATGTATGTGCTATGTAAAATGGCAGTTGCATAGTTATTAACAATGACGAAAAAGTTCAAATTACGGCTTAAGAAAATTTATATAAACAGAAACACTGGAGAAACATACAGAGGCACACACAGAAAAAAGATTCCAATCATTGAAGAATTGCCAAGTGGGGATGAAATTAGGAAGGAAAGCAAAGTGTATAAAATTACCTGCTACAAAACCAGAAAAGAAAAAGTTCACCCAAGCAAAGGTAAGAGTCTGTGGAACAAGAGGAAACAACAAAGTTATTACATCTTATAAATAGCATTCGTAACATGTAAGGAGTGCAATCCAATATCCTATCCAAAATGGTATGTAAATTTAATTTTTACACCTGAGGAATGATCATAGAAAGGTTTTTCTTCATCATATCCATGGCCATGTTTGGATCGGAGAACATCTGAGCTTGCGGATTCTGCGCTTGGCCCTTTGGAACAAACAACAGCCCATTTTCCTTCAACAAATATAAAAGTAACAATTAGTTTAGTTGTTATTAACTTGTAAAGAATTTTAGACTGTTGTAGATATGTCGAATGAAAATTCAGATTTGTTCCTCAAATATCCAGCAGCGGAACAGAGGAACAAAGTTCGAGCAAAAGCAAATAAGATCGTGCCGTAAAATCGCACAATATAAGTGGTTATATTCTTGACTTAAAATTATATTACTATTTTGATCAAGTCAATCGATTCTGAAATTTTCCATTAAATCAAATGATTTTACAATTTGAATCATGTTACAATTTCATGTTTTACGTTTTCAATGTTATCCTTCGATTTTATGTAAAATCTAGATTTTAACTACTTGCCCCACAACAACAGACAGTAAATGCACCTAAGAGTAAATGGTCAAATTAGTAAAGATCACTCATTCTTCAAATTAGTCCCGAAAGATTCTGTTAATCAAATTCGTTCTTCAAAGATTTTAAGTTAATCATTTTAGTCCTTCCGTCACTTCCGTTGCTAATGGCATCAAAATTTGTTGATGTAACACGTTAAGTGACACCACAACACACACCTAGTAGTCCTAATTGGCAACTAACATGATAGGTTTATGAAATTAGATCAAATCAACCAAATTGAGGGATTGCAATGCCTTAAGTTCTCTCAATTAGGTTTTGATTTGATCTAATTTCTTAAACTTATCATGCTGTCAATTAAGATTCCTATGTGTGCGTTGTAGTATCACTTTAACGTTCCATATCAACAAATTTTGGCGCGATCAACAAAGAAAATGACAAATTTAATTAAAAATCTTTGAAGGACGAATTTAATTAAAAAAACCTTTTGAGGACTAATTTAGAGAACGAGTGATCTTTCAGGGACGAATTTGACCATTTACCCTGCAACTTAAATTTCCCCCAATCAAGATAATAGTACACATCTAAACCATATGGAATTTGAGTAAACAAACCTCGTTACAAAAGTAAATCTTGCGGGCACGGAAAGCCTTCGCTGGAATGAAATTCGCTCCAGCACGCAGGTTCCGAGCTCTAAGCATCATTTGCCTTAATAAATATCACCAGAAATCACCCTGATGTTACACTAAAGATAATTACAAAAAGAAAAAAGCTACATAATAGTGTTGAATGGGGAGAGGGAATTACCCTTCTTTGACAATTTTGACATCAGGGGTTTGGGAAGAGCGCATAAGCTTAGAGACAAAATACCGGAGCACACCAATTAGAACCATAACCACAGAGAGAGGGATCAGCACCCAGTCTCTGATTGCAGTATCTAGAACCAGATCTTCTGCCATTATTCTGCTAACTAATCACAACCAAATATTCAATCAATCACCAAAACAACTAAAGAAGCTTCCAATTTAATGCATGGGATTTGCAAATATGACATAAGATAGAAAAATGATTAATTTCCCTAATAATTGCCAGCATGTTTTCTAATTCACCACATCCATAACTAAAATTTTACTATATATAGACACACACACACTAACAAATTAAAATCTACAATTATCATCAAATTGTTGTGGATTTGAAAATTTAATCCAACACAGATCCCAGCAATATCAGTAGAACACAGAAGACAGAGGGGGCGGAGTAGAGGAGGGATGGAGGGGAGGCTGACGGTGCCGCCATCGAGGGAACTGGAGGTTGGATGGGAGGGCTTACCAGCTGAGGGCAGTCTCAGATCCAAGCAGAGATGTAGAGAGGACGGATGGAGGGGAGTCTGGCGGCGGCGGTGGCGACGGCGATGGTGCTGGAGGCTGGATAGGAGGGGAGTCTTTGGCAATGGAGATGGAAGATGGAGGGGAGTCTTCGGCGGCAGCGTCGCTGGAGCTTGCGTCTGGAGCAGAAACTGAAGTCGTCTTCAGAGAAGGCTCGGAGCAGATGCCTGGCCGGCGGGCTTCGTGGCTGAGGAAGCGAGGATGAGAGCCAGATGACAAGAGAGGGGGCGGTTTGGTGTGGTGCAAGCAAGGTTGCGAGAACCGAACCGGTCATTGAACCGGTCAAGTGACGGATTCAATGGTTCCATGGTCCAACCGTAGTCCAACCATGGTCGATCAGGTTTAGTTAGATATACAATAAAATTATGAAAAATTCAATATACAATTTCAAACAATCAAACATCCAAATTCAATGATTTCTAAACTAATAAAATTCAAAATTTTGTAATTTCACATAATAACTCATCCATATTTTATCATTAAACACAAAATAAAAAATTTCCAAAAGCATTAAAATCTCTCCGTGCTGGGAATAATGCATAAAAAACCAGCTGCATCGATCTCTTCTTTGATTCCCAGTGTAAAGCAAAATAATCCTTAAAGAACTTCACTATACTCCCAGCTTCCCCGAACTCCTCCTCAAACTTCTTCTTCCAGAGGTCATTATTAACAACACTAGAACGCTCCGAAATCATCATCTTAAGTTCTGTGGGGACATGAAACACGGTGGAGGGTCCAATCCAGCTTTGTCACAAAGATCAATCAATAATGGCAATGCAAGCCTACCCATAACCATCTTCCACAACTCAAAAATCTCACTTTGTTGATCAACAACAGCATCATCATCAAAATTTTCCTTGGATTCAAAATTTTCCAGGATCAACTTCAAGGGCTTGGCAAATTTACGGTTATCCATAGTATTCAAGAAAACTTAGCATCCAAATTCGAAAAACAGAAAAAATAAGCAAAAAATCCAAACTCAGAATCATAAAACCCAACAACTCAGAATCACACAATCAGAATTATTAACAAATTGAATCAGAGAATCAACTCAAAACAAGCAAAAATAAATTGATCCCAACAACTCAGAATCACAAACCAGAATTATTAACAAATTAAATCACAAAATCAACTCAAAACAAGCAAAAATAAATTGAATCAGAAGTGCTTACCGGCAGCAAGGGAGGAAGGAAGTGACGGCGACGGAGAAGGGAAGTGAGCTCGGACAGAGAGAGTGAGAGAGAGCTCGAACAGGGAAGTGAGCTCGGACAAAGAGAGCGAGAGAGAGCTCGAACAGGAAACGTGCTCGGAGAGAGACAAAGAGCTCGAAGACCCAGCAATCCTTCACGACGGTGCGCCACGAGCTCGACGCGGACCTTCGTCCGACGGCGAGGAGAAGACGAACGATGGAAGAGGGCCGAGCAGACCGTTCCACAGGCGATGACGGCACCCGCAACGAGGAGAAGGGTTCGGCGACCTCCTTGACTGGTTGGGTGATGAGTTTGTGATGGCTGGTGGGTGGTGGCTGCTCTGAGAAGGGTATTTTGGTTTTCTGTGAGCGAGACACCAAGAGAGAAACGGGTGGGGTGGTCTTCTTTCTCTGATCTGTGCTGTTTAAAAAACAAACACAAAAAACAAAAAACAAAACTCAAAACGACCCATTTTGAGGCGTATGGATCCAAACCGGTGAGCCTTCAAAAACCGGGTCGCCGTTCAGTTTGGCCGGTTTTCACACCAATTTTTTGTCAAACGGTTCTTTGAGTTAATCGGACCGATTTTCGGTTGATCCGATCAAATCAGTCAATCCAATTTGATTTTTAGAATCATAGTTGTAAGTGTACCTGTATTTATTCTTTGTTGTGGGAGGATTATTTTTTTGGGGTCAAAGGGAGTGTTCTATTTATTTATTTAATATTTTTATTTTTGGGGTAAAAGCAGAGTATTGTAGACTTTTTGGGTGGTATCCAAGTCAAAATAAATAACTAAATCTGAATTCAATAATCAGCCTTCAGCAACAAACATTACAAAACATTAACCAACAATCACACTAAACCTGCAATTAGCAATTACAAAACAGCAACTACAAAACAGCAACAAACATTGTACATTATAAAACATTCCAAATCAGTAATGACACTAAACTTGCACCCAGCACCCAGCAACCAGCAATTACAAAACAAGAATCTTATTATAAAATTGATTTTCATCATTGGCCATAGCAAAAACAACACTCTTCTCATCATCCTTCATTTCGTTATTATTCCAATAATGTGAAGATTAAAATCAAATTAGTTCAAATTTCTTTAATAAAATGAAAATATGAGAAACATAGTTGCAACCGAATAATCGAATCAAATATAATTATTATCACAAATATAGGGTATGATAAAGGATGAACTGATATTCAAATAGTCACCATCACGATTCGCGATTATGGGTCTCTTGTAATAAGCTTTTGATATCCATTCAAAATTTCCATCAAAGTACTACAACTTTGAATCTACGATAAATGCTTAAAAGCAATCACAACTTCACAAGCTAAATAACAAAAGACCAATACACAAATTAAAAAATGAAAAGCTGATTGAAACAGGGGAAAAAGAAATCCAAGGGTCACTTTCGCTCTCATCCAAGGTTGTGCCGGATTGGAAACAACAAAAAAACCTCAAGCAGCTTAGGGTTTTTTGGGTTTGACAACTCAAAATCAAAAACAAATTCACTAACCTTCCATTGACAGCAGGACGACGACGGCGACACGACGGCGCAGCAGCTGGAAGCCTTGAACAGCGAAGTCACCGACGAAGACAGGACGACGTGCCGAGCTAGAAAGTCTAGAAGAGAAGGTCTAACCGTATGGATTTGGGACAGGGGAAGGAGGAGGCCGCGAAGAGGCCGACAACCACGGACGGCGGCGGTAGTTCCATTGACGAAGTTGGAATTTAGGTTTTTCCGTTTGGAGAACCTTAGGGCTTGAGTGTGTGGGTGTTTGGTGTGTGTGGGGGTGGGGGGTATGTGGGTGAGGGACTCGCGTGGGGGTGGGGTTTTTTTTTTAAAAAAAATGAAAATGACGTCGCTTCTTAAGAACCGGTCGATTTTCGGTCTGGTTCAACTGACCGGTTACCGGCCGATTTACCAGTTTTTCAGCGGTTTTGAGAATGACGATTTTAGGAGGAGGACTAGACCATTTTTTATGTCGATTCCCGGTTGAACCGGTCCGACCGACCGGTCCGGTTTGATTTTCAGAACATTGTTGTACTGCAATATGATTAAAGTTTGAGAGTTATTAAAACGAGGCAAGTGAATGCGAATCAAAATATCAAGCTCTACTCGATATTCGGTAATTCATAACATTAATGCACTAAGTAAGATTAAGGAGAAAAAGGCCCAACCCCAAACTATTAGGATTTATGATATATTATAATAAAAAATTACCTTTTTTAACTATTAGGGTATATAATTTAGCAAGGAGAATAACAAATTATTTAAAACATATTTTGTTAATGTTTATAAATGTTAATTAAACATTTTTAAAGCAATGTACATAATGATTAATGACTTTGTTTTTTATTTCATAGGTTTTTTTTAAATTGCCCATAATCTTAGAGTTTTGAATTTACAATACATGTTTTAAGATCTAAATTTAAGAGTTTATAAGGAATTATATGTTTTAATAAAATAAAATTATTTGAAAGAAAATAAAAAAAGAGTTAAAATTATTTTATTTTGTATTCTCTAAATAATGTTATAACATGCATGAAATTATAAATATTAAGTTAAATAAAATCATTTTAATTTATTGTCTTTTTAACATTATTATTTGTTCCTGTGTGGCAAGCCTGAGGAGTGGTATAGCTCATCCAGTCTAAGGTTGAACTTGCTTTCACTTGGGCTGGATGAGATATACGTCAGCTTCGAGTGGAATAACAGTGGTGGACACCTGTAAAGACACTCCAACGCTCAAATAAGAAAGAGTATAAGGTAAGTCTAATATTATTCAAAATGAATAGGGTACCTGCTCTCCTTAGAGTTTTTCCTTTTTATAAAGTTACGCTATATCACGGTTACTTCGTGGCCCTGATATTTGGATAACCACCTGTGAATGTTTTTTTAAATAATTCTGTTATATCCAAGAATTTGTGTTACTGAATAAATACGTTTTATTTATTTTGTTCAAATTTTGATTTATGGGTAAATTTTGGGCCGAGCTATAGCTAATAAATCAATAGGTAAATTTGGGTCGACCTATAACTAACAGATTAATAGGTAAATTTGGGTCGAACTATAACTAATAGATAAATTTGGACTGGGCTATAATTAATGGATCACGACCACAAATTTGACTTGTGAAATTTTTAATGAAGCAGGTTGAGCTTTAGAAATTCTATCTTATAAAATCGGCTTGTAGTGGTGTGATGTGGCCCTCAAACTCATTGACTTTATTGAAAGGAAAAACTATCAAAAGTACCCATGAAGTTTATGAACGCTGACAAAAGTAGCCATAAACTAAGGAAATTAACATTATACCCATGGAAGATGGGTTCCGTATGACAAAAGTATCTAAATCCTAATTTTTTGTTTATTTTTTAATAAAATTCCCAAACTACCCCCACCTTCAACATCAACTCACTTTTCCATCCCTCCATAACCCAACCTACACCTTTGAAACCCACCATAAAATCCGAAACTACTAGAACAGACGAGGCTGAAATTAATAATGGTGGTAGTGATGAGGAGGACCTTGACCAATTGTTCTCTGAAGACGCCATGTCGATCGGTAGTTTTGGACCAACACAGAAGGGGATTCTTGTCACTATTGTAGTCGGTAATGAAGGTCTTGAGTCAAGTACGGTTGTGAATAACGCTCCATGGATGTTTACTATAGGAGAAAGCACCATGGATCGACGAATAGTAGCATCAGTAAAATTTGAAAACGGTACAGAGTATGATGAGGAGTCTCTTTACGAACCAAAACCATTCAAGAATGATTGCAACTTGGAATTCAATGTTACCTCTGGTTCATCTTAATGGAGCATCCTGTAACAAAGGTTTAATAGAGAGTATGAAAGTGGAACTGAAGATCGTGATGTGTGTTACCAAGAAGAACACAATGAAGTATAAACAAGCAGAAGCTGGGAAAAGTGTCGGTCCTCACTACCACCACCACCATTGATTTCGGTCTCGTCTGTTGTAGTAATTTCAGACTCCATTGCAAGAATTTTAAATGTACAGGTTGGGTTATGAAGGGTTGGAAAAGTGAGTTGAAGGTGAGGGTAGTTTAGAAATTTATTAAAAAATCAACAAAAAATTAGGATTTGGATACTTTTGTCATACAGAATCCATCTTTCATGAGTATAGCATTAATTTTCTTAGTTTACAGGTACTTGTGTTAGCATTTGTAAATTTTATGGGTACTTTTGGTAGTTTTTTCTTATTAAAATTATGCTTTGTGGAAGATAAGAGAAATAAAAAAGATAAAATAAAAAAGAAACAAATAAAAAGGAATAAAAGAATTAGAATTATTACCAAGACCATCATGCGAGGTTATGTTGCATGTAATAGATGTTAAAAATTAATGACTCATGTGTAATGAGCATCGAACGGTTTCTTTGGACATTATTGTGATTTTTGGTAACTAAATAAAAAATAGAGAAAGGGTAGTGGGTTGTCTGAACATTGTGATTTTTTTTGTTTAGATGATTTTAAATAGTTTTTGTTGATAGCATCTGAAATTAGAGTTTAGATAGTATATAGAAATATTAGCTGAGATAGGGGATGGTATAGATCGGCTAATATAACTTGTGATTCACATAAGAGCCAAATTATAATTCGGTTGGCAACTCTAGAATTTGAATAGTGGATTATGGTATCCTTTTGCACGAGTGTGAATATTTGACTTGATATCATTTGATTTGTAAGGCACTTTTTTGAGATCACTAGCAAGAAGAAGGTAATCTCGGAAGTCAAATTCGACCTCAAGCTGAATAAATATCCAGAGATTTGGCAACAAATAGAGAGAAAAGAGTTTGGCAACTATTAAGCAATCCACATATCAATGTGGGTTAGCTAAAGATCCAAGAGTTTTTTGGTAATGCGTGGGTCATCTACAAGGATCTTGCTTGTGGGGTGAATGAGAAGAAGTTTAAGACTTTTGTGTGGGGGAGAGTCTTGGACTTTAATCCAAGGATGGTTAGGGCGGCTCTTCGACTGCAACCTTTGGGTCATGATGTGGACACTTACAGTGACAGGATGAGCCAAGACCGAAGGTATGATCAGGTGCTTGCAGACATTTGTCTTTTAGGAGCTTAGTCGAGGATGAGTGCAGATGGGAAGCCGAACCAATTGGGCGGCATGACCTCAAGCTAGTTGCTAGAGGGTGGTTGGAATTCATCCAATGATCTATTCTCCCAACTAGCAACTACTCTGAGTGTACGGTGGATAGAGCCATCATGATCCACTGTATCATGATTGTCTATAAGGTAGATATAGGTGCAATCATTCCACAACAGATATATAGCATTGCCTCCAACTCCTCCACACATGTGAAACTAGCCTTTCCTCATCTCATTTACTGGCTTTGTGAGGCCGCAAATGTTAGATTGGATAATAACTTTCCCATTCCCATTGAGCGACCTATCTCTAAGAACACTTTGGAGCATGTAAGAGAGTATGCAAGGGTTCCGAGGGAAGGTCAAGCCGAAGAAGAGGCACAAGAAGCTCCTCTACCACCTCTCATGCTTCAAGGGCACTACCTTCTGCCTCAAAAGTACTGCAGTAGCTGACATCCTCCCTTGAGTAGATGAGGGTGATCTAGGATAGCCATGGCATCCTCCTCCATTAGATTGTGGCAGAGCAAGAAAGTCAGTGCTATGAGCTTCGCCAAGTGAGGCAATACATAGGGCATCTGAGAGAACCATATGGAGCGCAACCTAAAAAGGGAGATGACCACCGTAATGACTGGGGTGGTTGAGTTTTTTTCATCCTATTTTCCTTTTTGTTATGCTTATGTTATTTCCTATTTCTTGTTTCTAATATTTATTGTTAATGCATGATTCCTAGTTTTTTGTTTTCCTTAGTTTCTAGTTTAATTTTTTTGTATTATGTTTTTATTTTTCAATTGTGTCTCATGTACTGTCCTCAAGAAGTATTCAAAAAAAAGAGAGAAAAAGTGGTGTTTAATGATAGAAAGTTGAGTTTATTTTACAATTGCCTTGTTACATTGCATGTTTGAGGTATATATACTTGTGGTTGTGATTGCATTGAGAGAATAATGTCTGATGTTCCTTGAATAAGAGGAATGTTGGCTCTTGAGGAACAAGAATTTAGAGAAGTGTTATGAAACCTCCATAAGTAAGCAAGAAGTTGATTCTTGAACCAAAAGAATTGAAAAAAAAACAAGAAAAAGAAAGAAAAAGAAAGAGTAAGAAAAATAAAAATAATGATGAAAAGATAAAAAAGAAAGCTAAGTTGCAAAGCTCTGAGTATCAATGGTTGAGGCCCAATTATGTGCTTGTGGCGTTTATTGTCCTAGGACAACTTGGGTGATTATAATTAGATCCGAGGGGTACTTTATCAGTCGACAACTTGGACTAACTGGTTCGGGATTGTCGATTGAAAATTCGTTACACAAGCTACCTTGAGACAAGACATTTAGCAGTCCAAAGAGGCTCTGGGCATCGGTGTTTGGGATCAAAATCTTATTTATATGCTTGTGATGTAACCTTGTCAAGGAGAGGCTTGAGTAACTAGTCCGTGGTGTGCCTTATCACCCGGTAACTTGGATTAACTGGTCTGGGATTACCAATCGAACGCTCACTATTAAAATTTGCCTTGAGACGGAGCATTTAGAGTTGTCAATAGAAAAAAAATTCTCTCTAAGTTTAAAGAAAGGAATTCAAGGATCAATCAAGACTTAATGGGAGCGAGATTTCATAACGTCATCCGGGTTCTAGTTCTTTTATGGTGTTGACAGTCCCAAGTTCTAAGGAACAATGAAAAGTAAGGATGCATTCATGAGCACAATGGTGCTAAATCCCACTATTAGGACAAGCATGAGCTTTAATGGAACTTCAATTTTTAACTAAAACCATTTTTGTTTTCGGTGTTCAAGTTGCTTGAGGACAAGCAACACTTTAAGTTTGGTGTGATACGTGATCATTATTAGTATCTTTTCTATATGATTTATATGGCATTTTGTTGAATTATTAGATGATTTTTGTGGATCAAAACCCCATTGGATGCTACTTTGAGTTCTTGTGGCTGTTTGTTGATTTCAAGTAGTATTCGAATGAAGATTTGATGAAAAGCACATGAAGAAGCAAAGGTGTAACACCCTAATTACCCTAAGCCTTACCTCGCATAAAGCAAAGGTTAATCAAAGGTTACAATAGTTCTAAGCTCATACATATAATATATAGAAAGAATTGATATAGTCTAGAAGCCTGATGAAGGATATAGCTCAAAAATAGGATTTTAAAAAGCGCAAAACGTACTCACGAAGCTACAAACTTAACGCACAAGATATGGATATAATATAACAAAAGATAAGAGGATAATAGCATAAAAACCTAGCCACGGCTCGCGGAGTTTAAGCCGGCTAGTTATATATAGACCATACAGAAGTTTAGGAGTTAAAACATCTTATTCAAGTTTTCTCTCTCAAAGTAAGCCTCTGGGCAAAAGTAAATACAAAAGATGAGAGATATATATACAAAATAAACAAAAGACTCCAAAATATATCTAGGATCCCCCGCTCTGTCACCATCAAAATAACTCACCGAGGTGGGTTGCGACCTGCATCTGAAAAATAACAATAGAATATGGTATGAGAACCGGAGGTTCTCAATTTGGTAACAGTGCCCAGTGATGTAAGATATAAGACCTCGGGACACCAGAGGCAATCCTAGAACTTCATATCCATCACAAGATTCATCTTAAAGCATAACTAAAATAGTAAAGCATAAGTTAAACCGTAATATAATCAAAGGGTAATCTAACTTAAGGGATTTCTAGTCTAACAGTTCTCCGCTGTCCCACAACCTTCACCATCCTATCCTCCATGCGATCCCGTTGCCACCGCCTGCTGAACCTCCTCAATCCCAGTAGAAAACACAGATAATATCAATGCAAGTAAAACACAAGTATAAACATGTATGGCAAGTAATTCAAGTAGGCAATTAGGCATGTTATACCATTAGGCAAGCACTTACAAGTCGGCAAAGCAAATAAACAGATAGAAGATGCACATGATCAATGCCTCTCCTATTGGCTGTGATATCACATTACCGGTTCAACTATCAACCCGACACATCTCCATGAAGTCGCCCTTCGGAATCATGATTGGGAACCCCCGAGATATGGTGCTCAGAACACCGTCCAAGATTTTGTACCTGCACATTCTAGTGATCCGAAGGGATGCGAGCAGGATACTCTTGCCACAGACCTCACATCTCAATGCAAGCAGGATGAACCACCGCCCTTACGCCGCCGCCGCTACCTCGACAGGCGGGATCCAACCGCCGTCCCTGCCGGGCGCATAGCGTCTCAACAATCTCAGTATAAAATAGTAATTCAGTGGTTTTCAGAAAACATTTTCAGTATATCATGGATCCATCATTTTATTCTGAGTCCTCGACTCATCTCAATCACTGTCAATTCAACATTTCCATTCCGAACTCATTAGTTCATCAATTTCTCAATTATATATCTTTCTCCCTTCTCATTCCACCAGACCCATCCTCAGTACACCAGAAATCTAAGCCTCCATTCTCTAACTTTTCAAAGTAATACCAAGTAAATTTTCTAGGACCTTTCCCATGCTTTGATACCCAAAAGAGTATTAAATAGGTATCACAGAAGTTTACAAGCTTGTTGGGAAGGTGAAATAGTTAAAAACAAAGTTTTAGTTGAAAAACATGGCATGTGCGTACGCACAGGGGTGTGCGTGCGCACGCCCAAGGAGATTTTCAAAAAGTGTGCGTACGCACAAGTGTCAAATTTTACAATTCTGTTCGCTCGCACAAGACGTGCTAACGCCCCTAACAGAATGCACCTTCTAACGTGTGCGTGCGCACAGCTTGCAGAACTTCATTGGTTATGTGTGTGCACAGAGCGTGCTAGCGCTCTCACCAGTATCCACATCCCCATGTGTGCGTACGCACAAGGCTGTTGGTGCACAAAATTGTGATACACAATGGCGCCAACAACTTGGTACGCACAATTGTAATTTCACTTATTTTTCACAACTTCGCACAACTAACCAGCAAGTGCACTGGGTCGTCCAAGTAATAAACCTTACCTGAGTCAGGGTCGATCCCACAGAGATTGTCGGCTTGAAGCAAGCTGTGGTCACCTTGTAAATCTCAGTCAGGCGGATTCAAATAGTTATGAAGTTTTGATAATTAAAAGATAAATAAAACATAAAATAAGATAGAGATACTAATGTAATTCATTGGTGGAAATTTCAGATAAGTGTATGGAGATGCTTTATCCCTCTTAAATTTCTGCTTTCCTGCTGTGTTCATCCAATCCTTCATACTCCTTTCTATGGCAAGCTGTATGTAGGGGATCACCGTTGTCAATTGCTACCGTCTATCCTCTTAGTGAAAATGGTCCAGCTACAGGTTACGTAGCGCTAATCATCTGTCGATTCTCGATCGTGTAGGAATAGGATTTACTATCCTTTTGCGTCTGTCACCACACCCTACAGTCGCGAGTTTGAAGCTCGTCACAGTCATCCCATCCCAGATCCTACTCGAAATACCACAGACAAGGTTTAGACTTTTCGGATCTCAAGAATGCTGCCAATGGATTCTAGCTTATACCACGAAGACTCTGATCTCACGGAATGGAAGGCTCCGTTGTTAGGAGAGGTAACCATGTGTCGTGGACTAGGAATTCAAGAAATACACACTCTAGCTTTCGCAGGTAGAACAGAAGTGTTTGTCAGGCACGTGTTCATAGGTGAGAATGGTGATAAGTATCACGGATCATCACATTCATCAGATTGAAGTGCGAATGAATATCTTAAAATAAGAATAAGCATGAATTGAATAGAAAATAGTAGTAATTGTATTAATACTCGAGGAACAGCAGAGCTCTACACCCCTAATCTATGGAGTGTAGAAACTCCACCTTGAAAATACATAAGTGATGATGGTCCAGACATGGCCGTGAGGCCAGCCTCTAAAACGTGATCAAAGGATCAAAAGATAATCCAATGATCCAAAGATGTAAATACAATAGTAAAAAGTTCTATTTATACTAAAACTAGTTACTAAGGTTATAGAAATGAGTAAATGATGTAGAAATCCACTTCCGGGCCCACTTGGTGTGTGCTTGGGCTGAGCATTGAAGCTTTCACGTGTAGAGGTCTTCCTTGGAGTTAAACGCCAGTTTGTAACTTGTTTCTGGCGTTTGACTCTGCTTTGCAACTTGTTTCTGGCGTTTAACGCCAGAATAAGGCAGAAAGCTGGCGTTAAACGCCAGTTTGCATCATCTAAACTCGGGCAAAGTATGGACTATTATATATTGCTGGAAAGCCCTGGATGTCTAATTTCCAACGGAGTTGAGATCGTGCCATTTGGACTTCTGTAGATCCAAAAATTCTATTTCGAGTGCAGGGAGGTCAGAATCCAACAACATCAGCAGTCCTTCTTCAGCCTCTGAATCAGATTTTTGCTCAGGTCCTTCAATTTCAGCCAGAAAATACCTGAAATTACAAAAAAACACACAAACTCATAGTAAAGTCTAGAAATGTGAATTTTGCTTAAAAACTAATAAAAATATACTAAAAATTAATCAAATCATACTAAAAACTACCTAAAAACAATGTCAAAAAGCGTATAAATTATCCGCTCATCACAACACCAAACTTAAATTGTTGCTTGTCCCCAAGCAACTGAAAATAAAATAGGATAAAAAGAAGAGAATATACAATGAATCTCACAATATCAATGAAACTTAGTCCCAATTAGATGAGCGGGGCTAGTAGTTTCTTGCTTCTGAATAGTTTTGACATCTCACTTTATCCTTTGAAATTCAGAATGATTGGCATCTTTAGGAACACAGAATTTTAGATAGTGTTATTGATTCTCCTAGTTCGGTATGTTGATTCTTGAACACAGTTACTTTATGAGTCTTGGCCGTGGCCCTAAGCACTTTGTTTTCCAATATTACCACCGGATACATAAATGCCACAGACACATAACTGGGTGAATCTTTTCAGATTGTGACTTAGCTTTGCTAAATTCCCCAGTTAGAGGTGTCCAGAGTTCTTAAGCACACTCTTTTTGCTTTGGATCATGACTTTAACCACTCAGTCTCAAGCTTTTCACTTGGACCTTCATGACACAAGCACATGGTTAGGGACAACTTGATTTAGCCGCTTAGGCCTGGATTTTATTTCCTTGGGCCCTCCTATCCATTAATGCTCAAAGCCTTGGATCCTCTTTACCCTTGCCTTCTGGTTTTAAGGGCTATTGGCTTTTTTTGCTTGCTTTTTCTTTTTCTTTCTTTTAATTTTTTCCACTTTTTTTTCGCAAGCTTTCTTATTCACTGCTTTTTCTTGCTTCAAGAATCAATTTCATGATTTTTCATATTATCAATAACATTTCTCTTTGTTCATCGTTCTTTCAAGAGCTGACAATTTTAACATTCATAAACTTCACTATAAAAAATATGCACTGTTCAAGCATTCATTCAGAAAACAAAAAGTATTGCCACCACATCAAAATAATTAAACTAATTTCAAGATAAAATTTGAAATCCAAGTACTTCTTGTTCTTTTGTAATTAAGTACATTTTTCATTTAAGAGAGGTGAAGGATTCATGGAATTATTCATAGCTTTAAGACATAGACACTAGACACTAATGATCATGTAATGAAGACACAAACACAGACAAACATGGAGCTCAAAAACCGAAAACAGAAAATAAATAGACAAGGAGATTATGGAATGAGTCCACCTTAGTGTGGGTGGCATCTTCCTCTTGAAGAACCAATGGAATGCCTAAGCTCCTTTATGTCTCTTCCTTGCCTTTGTTGCTCCTCCCTCATAGCTATTTGATCTTCTCTAATCTCATGGAGAATGATTGAGTGCTCTTGGTGCTCCACCCTTAGTTGGTCCATGTTGTAACTCAAGCCTTCCAAGGAGGTGTTGAGTTGTTCCCAATAGTTGTGTGGAGGAAATTACATCCCTTGAGACATTTCAGGGATTTCTTGATGAGGATCCTCCTCATGCTCTTGTTGAGGTCCATGAATGAGCTCTCTTGTTTGCTCCATCCTTTTCTTAGTGATGGGCTTGTCCTCTTCAATGAGGATGTCTCCTTCTATGTCAATCCCAGCCAAATTGCATAGATGACAAATGAGATGAGGAAAAGCTAACCTTGCCAAGGTGGATGACTTGTCAGCCACCTTGTAGAGTTCTAGAGGTATGATCTCATGAACTTTCATTTCCTCCCCAATCATGATGCTATGGATCATGATGGCCTGATCCATAGTCACTTCAGATCGGTTGCTAGTAGGAATGATGGAGCGTTGGATGAACTCCAACCATCCTTTAGCCACAGGCTTAAGGTCCAATCTTCTTAATTGAACCAAATTACCTCTTGAGTCTCTTTTTCATTGATCTCCTTCCACATATATGTCCATGAGGACTTGGTCCAATCTTTGATCAAAGTTAACCCTTCTAGTGTAGGGGCGTGCGTTTTCTTGCATAATTGGCAAGTGGAACGCCAACCTTACATGACAGAAATCTAAGTATTTCCCCTGAACCATTGTAAGCCAATTCTTTGGATTTGGGTTCATACTTTGATCATGGTTCCTAGTGAATCATGCATTGGCATAGAACTCTTGAACCATTAAGATTCCGACTTGTTGAATGGGGTTGGTAAGAACTTCCCAACCTCTTCTTCAGATCTCATGTCGGATCTCCGGATACTCATTTTTCTTGAGCATGAAAGGGACCTCAGGGATCACCTTCTTTTTTGCCACAACTTCATAGAAGTGGTCTTGATGGACCTTTGAGATGAATCTCTCCATCTCCCATGACTCGGAGGTAGAAGCTTTTGCCTTCCCTTTTCTCTTCCTAGAGGTTTCTCTAGCCTTAGGTGCCATAAATGGTTATGGAAAAACAAAAAGCAATGCTTTTACCACACCAATCTTAAAAGGTTTGCTCGTCCTTGAGCAAAAGAAGAAAGAAAGAAGGGGAAAAAGAAGAAAAATGGAGGAGAATGAGGGAGAAGTGAATTCGGCCAAGATGGTGGAAAGGTGTATGTGTTGTGTGAATATGAAAGAGTAGTGAGGGGTTTATATAGGGGTATTTGGGGAAGAGTGTTATGAGAGGGTAGGTGGGGATCCTGTGGGGCCCACAAATCCTGAGGGGTCAAGGATGTATCATCCATGCTCCTATTAAGCGTGTAAATGCCTTTATAGTGCAATCCTGGCGTTTAACACCAGTTTGCTGCTTGTTTCTGGCGTTAAACGCCAGCTTTTAATCCTTTCCTGGCGTTAAACGCCAAACTGCAACCTGTTTCTGGCGTTTAACGCCAGATTGTAGCCTGTTTCTAGCGTTTAACACCAGTCTGGTGCTTGTTTCTGGTGTTTAACGCCCAGAATGGTGCTAGACTGGGCGTTAAACACCCATTCTGCTACCCTTACTGGCGTTTAAACGCTAGTAAGTCTCTCCTCCAGGGTGTGCTATTTTTAATACTATTTTTTATTTTTCTTAAATTTTTGCAATTATTTTTGTGACTCCACATGATCATCAACCTAAAAAAAAGAAAATAACATGAAATAACATAGATAAATAAAAATTGGATTGCCTCTCAATAAGCGCTTCTTTAATGTCAATAGCTTGACAGTGGGCTCTCATGGAGCCTCACAAATATTCAGAGCATTGTTGGAACCTCCCAACACCAAACTTAGAGTTTGAATGTGGGGGTTCAACACCAAACTTAGAGTTTGGTTGTGGCCTCCCAACATCAAACTTAGAGTTTGACTGTGGGGGCTTTGGTTGACTCTGCATTGAGAGAAGCTTTTCTTGCTTCCTCTCCATGGTTACAGAGGGAGATCCTTGAGTTTTAAACACAAGGTAGTCCTCATTCAATTGAAGGATCAACTCTCCTCTGTCCACATCAATCACAGCTTTTGCTGTGGCTAGGAAAGGTCTTCCAAGGATGATGGATTCATCCTCAGCCTTCCCAGTGTCTAGGATTATGAAATCAACAGGGATGTAAAGGCCTTTGACCTTTACTAGCACGTCCTCTACCTGTCCATAATCCTTTTTCATGGATTTGTCTGCCATCTCTAATGAGAATTTAGTAGCCTGTACCTCAAAGATTCCCAGTTTCTCCATTACAGAGAGTGGCATTAAGTTTATGCCTGACCTCAGGTCACACAAAGCCTTCTCAAAGGTCATGGTGCCTATGGTACAGGGAATTAAGAATTTACCAGGATCATGTTTCTTTTGAGGTAATGTCTGCCTAGCCAAGTCATTCAGTTCATTGGTGAGCAAGGGGGTTCATCCACCCAAGTCTCATTACCAAATAAGTTGGCATTCAGCTTCATAATTGCTCCAAGGTACTTAGCAACTTGCTCTTCAGTAATATCTTCATCCTCTTCAGAAGAGGAATACTCATCAGAGCTCATGAATGGCAGAAGTAGGTTCAATGGAATCTCTATGGTCTCTAGATGAGCCTCAGATTCCTTGGGTTCCTCAAATGGGAACTCCTTTTTGTCCAGAGGATGTCCCATGTGGTCTTCCTCATTGGGATTCACGTCCTTCTCCTCCTCTCTAGGTTCAGCCACACCAAGATGGCCTTGCACTCTCTTTTTGGATTCTCTTCTGTATTGCTTGGGAGAGTACTAGGAGGAATTTCAGTGACTCTTTTACTCAGCTGGCCCACTTGTGCCTCCAAATTTCTAATGGAAGACCTTGTTTCATTCATGAAACTTAGAGTGGCCTTAGATAGATCAGAGACTATGTTTGCTAAGCTAGAGGGGTTCTGCTCAAAATTCTCTGTCTGTTGCTGAGAGGATGATGGAAAAGGCTTGCTATTGCTAAACCTATTTCTTCCACCATTATTAAAGCCTTGTTGAGGCTTTTGTTGATCCTTCCATGAGAAATTTGGATGATTTATCCATGAGGGATTGATGAGCGGATATTTTATACGCTTTTTGGGGGTAATTTCATATAGATTTTAGCATGTTTTAATTAGTTTTTAATAGAATTTTATTAGTTTTTAAGCAAAAATCATATTTCTGGACTTTACTATGAGTTTGTGTATTTTTCTGTGATTTTAGGTATTTTCTGGCTGAAATTGAGGGAGCTGAGCAAAAATCTGATTTAGGCTGAAAAAAGACTGCTGATGCTGTTGGATTCTGACCTCTCTGCACTCGGAATGGATTTTTTGGAGCTAAATGAGTCCAATTGGCGCGCTCTCAATTGGGTTGGAAAGTAGACATCCAGGTCTTTCCAGCAATATATAATAGTCCATACTTTGTGCGAAGAGAGACGACGTAAACTGGCGCTCAACGCCAGTTTCATGTTGCAGTCTGGCGTCCAGCGCCAGAAACAGGTTACAAGTTGGAGTTCAACGCCAAAAATACGTTACAACCTGGCGTTCAACTCCAGAAACAGCCCAGGCACGTGAGAAGCTTAAGTCTCAGCCCCAGCACACACCAAGTGGGCCCCAGAAGTGGATTTCTGCACCAATTATCTTAGTTTACTCATTTTCCGTAAACCTAGGTTACTAATTTAGTATTTAAACAACTTTTAGAGACTTATTTTGCATCTGATGACATTTTTTAGATCTAAATTTTATACTCTTTGACGGCATGAGTCTCTAAACTCCATTGTTGGGGGTGAGGAGCTCTGCAGCGTCTCGATGAATTAATGCAATTATTTCTGTTTCTCATTCAAATATGCTTGTTCCTATCTAAGATGTTCATTCGCGCTTCACTATGAAGGAGGTGATGATCCGTGACATTCATCACCTTCTTCACCCCATGAACGTGTGCCTGACAACCACCTCCGTTCTACATCAGATTGAATGAGTATCTCTTAGATTCCTTAATCAGAATCTTCGTGGTATAAGCTGGAATTGATGGCGGCATTCATGAGAATCCGGAAAGTCTAAACCTTGTCTGTGGTATTCCGAGTAGGATTCTGGGATTGGATGACTGTGACGAGCTTCAAACTCGCAAGTGTTGGGCGTGATGACAAACGCAAAAGAATCAATGGATTCTATTCCGACATGATCGAGAACCAACAGTTGATTAGCCATGCTGTGACAGAGCATTTGGACCGTTTTTACTGAGAGGATGGGAAGTAGCTATTGACAACGGTGACACCCTACATATAGCTTGCCATGGAAGGAGCCTTGCAAATTTTGAAAGTAAGAAAGCAGTATATTGCAGAGATTCAGAGGACAAAGCATCTCCAAAACTCCAACATATTCTCCATTATTAAGTAACAATTATTTATTTTATGCTCTTTTATTTTTCGTAATTCAAACTGATAATTATAATTGATATCCTGACTAAGAATAATAAAATAACCATAGCTTGCTTCAAGCCAACAATCTCCGTGGGATTCGACCCTTACTCACGTAAGGTATTACTTGGACGACCCAGTGCACTTGCTGGTTAGTTGTGCGAAGTTGTAAGAAATCTTGATTTTGATATTGGCATTACAATTTCGTGCACCAAGTTTTTGGCGCCGTTGCTGGGGATTGTTTGAGTTTGAACAACTAAAGGTTTATTTTGTTGCTTAGATTAGGAATAGAGTATTGATGCTATAGAGTCATTAAATTTGAGTCCTTTAATTTCTCTTCAAAAATTTTTCAAAAATATTATTTTTCTTTATCAATTTTTAATTTTTTTTCGTGAGTTTAGTGTCTTGTTCTAAGTTTGGTGTCAATTGCATATTTTATATTTTTCTTTTAAATTTTCGAAGTTGTGTTCTTTGATCTTCAAGTTGTTCTTGTTCATTTTTCTTGTTTGATCTTTAGTTTTTCTTGCTCTGTGTCTTTTCTTGTTTTTCTTGTGCTTTTTCAAAACATTAGTTTTCAAAAAAAATTATTTTTATCTATAAAAATAATACATCTTTAAAACACGTTACATTTATAGCTCAGTTGGCTAGAGCGTTGGCTTATGTTCTTGGCAATTGTGTATCTTCTTTTTAAAATCTTTTTCAAAAATAATTTTTCTTTGATTGAATCTTGTGCCAAACTTTGTTTGGTGTTTTATTGTTAATCTTTTTTATAATTTTCGAAAATTTTATTGAAGTTTTCTAAAAATATTAAGTTTGGTGTTCTTTCTTTTGTTCTTGTTGTTCTTGTGAATCTTCAAAGTACTTTATGTTTTGATCTTAAAATTTTTAAAATCTTAAAATTTTAACTTTGTTTTACACTAGTGTTCTTGAGTCTTCTTTATGTTTTGATCTTAAAATTTTTAAGTTTGGTGTTCCTTGGTGTTTTTCCTCCAAAATTTTCGAAAACAAGGAGCATTAGATCTAAAAATTTTAAGTCTTGTGTCTTTTGTGTGTTTTTCTCTTTCATCATAAAATTCAAAATTCAAAAAAATATATTTTCTAACTATTTTCAAGCCATATTTTCGAATTTTTTTTTATAAAAATTCAGATTTCAATTTCAAAATTTTTCAAATCTTATCCTTTTAAGATTTCAAAAATTTTTTTATATCTTTTTCAAAACAAATCTATATCTTTTCCTTCTTAAAATCTTTTCAACTGATAAATATCTTTTTCAAATCTTCACAATATCTTTTTCAAAATAAATTTATCTTTTTCAAATATCTTTTATATCTTTTCAATTTTCAGTTACATCTTTTTCCTATCATATTTATCTTTTACAAATCATATCTTCTATCTTATCTTTTCTCATAATTTTCGAATTACTTGGGTTGACTTGGTCAAAAATTTTCAAATTATATCTTTTTCAAAACTTCCTAACCACTTTTTCTCTCCTCAATTTTCGAAAATTATATCCAAAATTTTTCAAATCTTTTCAAATAATTAATTATTTTCGTTTTCAATTTTTTATTTTATTTATTTTGGTTTTCTAATTTTCGAATTTTATTTAATTTTTCATTTATTTTATTTTATCTTCCTTTTAGTTTTCGATATTCAAAAAAAATATTTAAATCCACATCATCTCCCTTTCTCCATCATGGAACCAAGTGGAAATGAACGGTCCAGAAGGACTCTGGGGTCATATGCTAACCCCACTACTGCTTCATATGGGAGTAGTATATGTATACCCTCCATTGGAGTTAATAGTTTTGAGTTGAATCCTCGGCTCATTATCATGGTGCAGCAAAGTTGCCAGTATTCCGGTCTTCCACAGGAAGAACCTACAGAGTTTCTGGCACAATTTTTACAAATTGCTGACATAGTACATGATAAGGAAGTAGATCAGGATGTCTACAGATTATTACTGTTTCCATTTGCTGTAAAAGACCAAGCTAAGAGGTGGTTAAATAACCAACCTAAAGACAGCATAAAGACATGGAAACAGCTGTCAAAAAAATTCTTGAATCACTATTTTCCTCCAAAACGGATGACACAGCTAAGGCTAAGCATCCAAGGCTTCAAACAAGGAGATAATGAATCCCTTTATGATGCCTGGGAGAGATACAGAGAGATGCTAAGAAAATGCCCCTCTGAAATGTTTTCAAAGTAGGTGCAGTTAGACATCTTCTACTATGGGCTCAGCTGGTAGATCTACACACATGAGAAAGACAATAGAAGAAGCTCAAGAGCTTATTGATACAGTTGCCAGAAATCAGCATCTATACCTAAGCAGTGAACCTTCCATGAAAGAAGAGGCTAAAACAGTAACTGCTGAAATGAGTCCTGCAGAACAAGTTACTGAATTCAATCAGCAATTAGATTTTCTAACAAAATAGTTAGCTGAATTTAAAGAGATATTACAAGAAACAAGAATGGCTAATATGAATATGGAAGTGCAATTGAAGCAAACAGAAGAATGCCAGGCAGTTCAATTAAGAAGTGGAAAAACATTAAATACCTCACTTCAAGGTAGCAGAAAGCCAAGGAATGAGCAAACTACCCAAAATCCATCTGAGGACAGTAAGAGCCCAGAGAGGAATAATTCTGGCGCTCAAACGCCGAAAAATGGGTGGAAAGCTGGTGTTGAACGCCCAAACCATGCTTAGTGCTGGCGTTCAACACCAGAAACAAGCAAGGAGTTGGCGTTGAACGCCCAAAGGGAGCACAGTTCTGGCGTTCAGACACCAGAAGCAGGTAAGGAGCTGGCGTCTAACGCCACTACAGCTTCCACCCCTGGCATTCAAATGCCGGTGGGGGATCAGACACATACTAGTGCTGATAATAACCCTTCTAAAAAGGCTTCCCAACCCACATCTGTAGGCAATAAATCTACAGCAACTAAGGTTGAGGAATACAAAGCCAAAATGCCTTATCCTCAGAAACTCCGCCAAGCGGAACAGGATAAGCAATTTACCCGCTTTGCAGACTATCTCAGGACTCTTGAAATAAAGATTCCGTTTGCAGAGGCACTTGAGCAAATACCCTCTTATGCTAAGTTCATGAAAGAGATCTTAAGTCATAAGAAGGATTGGAGGGAAACTGAAAAAGTTTACCTCACTGAAGAATGCAGTACAGTCATTCTGAAAAGCTTACCTGAGAAGCTTAAAGATCCGGGAAGCTTTATGATACCATGCACATTAGAAGGTACTTGTACCAAGCAAGCTCTATGTGATCTTGGGGCAAGTATTAACCTAATACCTGCAGCTACTATCAAAAAGCTTGGGTTGACTGATGAAGTTAAACCAACCCGGATATGTCTCCAACTTGCTGATGGCTCCATTAAATACCCATCAGGCGTGATTGAAGACATGATTGTCAAGGTTGGGCCATTTGCCTTTCCCACTGACTTTGTGGTGCTGGAAATGGAGGAGCATAAGAGTGCAATTCTCATTCTGGGAAGACCTTTCCTAGCAATTGGCCGAACCCTCATTGATGTTCAAAAAGGGGAAGTAACCCTGAGAGTCAATGAGGATGAGTTCAAGTTGAATGTTGTCAAAGCCATGCAGTATCCAGACACCCAAAATGACTACATGAGCATTGATATTATTGACTCTCTGGTAAAAGAAGTCAATATAGCTGAGAGTCTCGAATCAGAGCTGGAGGATATCTTTAAAGATGTTCAGCCTGATCTGGAGGAATCAGAGAGAATAATAGAACCTCTGAAAATTCCTCAGGAAGAGGAGAAACCTCCTAAACCCGAGCTCAAACCATTACCATCATCCCTGAAATATGCATTTCTGGGAGAAGGTGATACCTTTCCTGTAATCATAAGCTCTACCTTAGAGCCACAGGAAGAGGAAGCACTAATTCAAGTGCTAAAGACACACAAGACAGCTCTTGGGTGGTCCATCAGTGATCTTAAGGGTATTAGCCCAGCCAGATGCATGCACAAGATTTTATTGGAAGGTGACACTAAGCCAGTGGTTCAACCACAAAGGCGGCTGAATCCAGCCATGAAGGAGGTGGTGTAAAAAGAGGTCACTAAATTACTAGAGGTTGGGATTATTTATCCCATTTCTGATAGCCCCTGGATAAGCCCTGTCCAAGTCGTCCCTAAGAAAGGCGGCATGACAGTGGTCCATAATGAAAAAAATGAACTGGTTCCTACAAGAACAGTTACAGGGTGGCGTATGTGTATTGATTACAGAAGGCTCAATACAGCTACCAGAAAGGATCATTTTCCTTTACCATTCATAGACCAGATGCTAGAAAGACTAGCAGGTCATGAATACTACTACTTCCTGGATGGATATTCAGGTTATAATCAAATTACAGTAGATCCCCAGGATCAAGAGAAAACAACATTCACATGTCCATCTGGAGTATTTGCATACAGAAGGATGCCATTTGGTCTGTGCAATGCACCTGCAACCTTTCAAAGGTGCATGCTCTCAATTTTCTCTGATATGGTGGAAAAATTTCTGGAAGTCTTCATGGATGACTTCTCAGTATTTGGAGACTCATTCAGCTCCTGTCTTGACCATCTAGCACTTGTTCTAAAGAGGTGCCAAGATACTAACCTGCTTTTAAACTGGGAGAAATGTCACTTTATGGTGACTGAAGGAATTGTCCTTGGACACAAAATTTTGAACAAGGGAATAGAAGTGGATCAAGCTAAGGTAGAGGTAATTGAAAAATTACCACCACCAGCCAATGTTAAGGCAATCAGAAGCTTTCTGGGGCATGCAGGATTCTATAAGAGGTTTATAAAGAATTTTTCAAAAATCGCCAAACATCTAAGTAATCTGCTAGCTGTTGACATGCCATTTATCTTTGATCAGGAGTGTCTGCAGGCGTTTGAGACTCTGAAAGCTAAGCTGGTCACAGCAGCAGTCATCTTTGCACCAGACTGGACATTACCATTTGAATTAATGTGTGATGCCACTGACCATGCCATTGGTGCAGTGTTGGGACAAAGGCATGACAAGCTTCTACACGTCATTTACTATGCCAGTCGTGTTTTAAATGACGCACAGAAGAATTACACAACCACAGAAAAAGAGTTGCTTGCAGTGGTTTACGCCATTGACAAGTTTAGATCCTATTTAGTAGGATCAAACGTGATTGTGTACACTGATCATGTTGCTCTTAAATATCTACTCACAAAGCAGGATTCAAAACCCAGACTCATCAGATGGGTGTTGCTTCTGCAAGAGTTTGATATAGAAATAAGAGATAGAAAAGGGACAGAGAACCAAGTAGCAGATCACCTGTCCCGAATAGAACCAGTAGAAGGGGGGTCCCTCCCTCTTACTGAGATCTCTGAAACCTTTCCGGATGAGCAACTCTTGGCCATCCAGGAAGTGCCATGGTTTGCAGACATTGCAAACTACAAGGCAGTGAAGTTCATACCCAAAGAGTACAGTAGGCAGAAATCAAAGAAATTGATCACAGATGCAAAGTACTATCTTTGGGATAAACCATATCTCTTCAAGAGATGTGCAGACGGAGTAATCCGTAGATGTGTGCCTAAAGAAAAAGCACAGAAGATCCTCTGGCACTGCCATGGATCATAGTATGGAGGACATTTTGGAAGTGAGCGAACAGCCACAAGAGTCCTCCAATGCGGCTTCTACTGGCTCACTCTCTATAAAGATTCCCGAGTGTTTGTACTTAATTATGACAGTTGCCAAAGATCTGGCAATCTATCTCACAGTTATGCCATGCCTCAACAAGGGATCTTGGAGATTGAGTTGTTTGATGTATGGGGTATTGACTTCATGGGGCCTTTCCCACCATCATACTCAAACACTTATATTCTGGTGGCAGTGGATTATGTATCCAAATGGGTGGAAGCTATTGCAACACCCACTAATGACACTAAGACAGTGCTCAAATTCCTCTAGAAACACATCTTCAGCAGATTTGGTACCCCTAGAGTATTAATCAGTGATGGGGGGACTCGTTTTTGCAATAAACAGCTTTACTCTGCTTTGGTTCGATACGGAGTTAGCCATAGGGTTGCCACTCCATATCATCCACAGACAAATGGGCAAGCTGAAGTCTCTAATAGAGAACTTAAAAGAATCCTGGAACGGACTGTGATTAACCGTAGAAGGGATTGGGCAAGGAGCTTGGATGATGCTCTGTGGGCATACAGAACGGCATTCAAGACCCCTATAGGGACCTCTCCATACCAGCTTGTGTATGGAAAGGCATGTCACTTGTCAGTGGAACTGGAACATAAGGCCTACTGAGCAACCAGATTCCTGAACCTTGATGCCAAGTTAGCTGGAGAAAAACGATTGCTCCAGTTAAATGAGCTAGAAGAATTTAGACTCAATACTTTCGAGAATGCAAAAATTTACAAAGAGAAAGCAAAAAGATGGCATGATAAGAAATTGTCATCCAGAGTCTTTGAGCCAAGGCAGAAAGTTCTGCTATTTAATTCTAGGCTCAAATTATTCCCCGAGAAATTGAAGTCCCACTAGAGAGGACCATATGTGATTACAAGTGTGTCACCATATGGATACGTAGAGCTCCAGGATAATGATTCTAACAAAAAGTTCAATGTTAATAGACACATAGTCAAACATTATCTTGACAGCAATTTTGAGCAAGAATGCTCAAAACTGAGACTTAACTAAAGCTCAGTAATAGTCTAGCTAAAGACAATAAAGAAGCGCTTGCTGGGAGGCAACCCAGCCATTTACAAAGCTTATTTGTTAATTAAATTGATTTTCACAGGTATATGTCAAGTATCTTCAAGGTAAAATAGCAACTGCTTAAGTCCACAGAGTTACAGAAGGATTCAGAGGATAAAACAGCAAAAAAAGAAAGCTCACTGGTGCAAAAAAGCCAGTAAGAGCTGTTTTGGGCGTTAAATGCCCAAAAGAAGCACCTACTGGGCGTTCAACACCAGTAAGGATAGCCATCTGGGCGTTAAACGCCAGAAAGGAGCATCTTCTGGGCGTTGAACGCCAGAAAGAAGCACCTTCTGGGCGTTCAACGCCAGATTTGTAACGTCCTGGGCGTTCAGAAAAACGCTCAGTGACAAAGGAGTTCCTGGCGTTCAACGCCAGAAAGAAGCAACAGCTGGGCGTTGAACGCCCAGGAGAAGCTGCATATGGGCGTTAAACGCCCAAAACATGCAGCGTTTGGGCGTTTAACGCCAGGATGGTGGGGAGGAGGTAAATTCGTTTTTTTTCTTCACATTTTTTTAATTTTCTACATTTCAATTCATGATTTCTTGCATAAACATGTTACAAATTCTCATCCTTTAATTCCAAAAATTTTAATCCTAATTTCTAAAAATATTTTTTTCAAAAATATCAAATGTATCTTAATCCAAAAACACAGATCTTTTTCCAATCCAATCCAACTCTTTTTCAAATCTTTTTCAAAACTCATCATATCTTTTGAATTTCGAAATTGCCTCTCCCTCTATTCCTCTCCTTTCCTTTCTTTTGCTTGAGGACAAGCAAACCTCTAAGTTTGGTGTGATTTGCCATGATCACTGAGTTAAAACTCATCAAGATCATGGCACCTAAGGGAACAGGAAGAGCAAGGATTTGACTTGAAGGAACTGAAGCGTCAGAAGTTATCTCTTGAAGGATCAAGCACCCCACAGACTAGAGGAACACCCACTTCCCAAAATAAAGGTTGTTGAGTCCTAATCTTTGCCTTAACTCTGTGATAACTGTTCTTATTATGAATTTACCTTAGAAGTTATATATTAGTAGTAGTAATTTGTATCTCTATTTTGATTTTATCTCCAATTAAGCTATAATTTATTTTTCTCATCATCATCAAACATGAATAAAATAGTAGATTTTTAGAATAAAGAGGCAATTTTTTTTCGAGTTCTTAATAAGGAAAATTCTAATTATTTATATGTGGTGACAATACTTTTTGTCTTCTGAATGAATGCCTGAACAGTGCATATTTTTTATATTGAATTTTATGAATGTTAAAATTGTTGGCTCCTAAAAGAATGATGAACAAGAGAAATGTTATTGATGATCTGAAAAATCATGAAATTGATTCTTGAAGCAAGAAAAAGCAGTGAAAAACAAGCTGGTGAAAGAAAAAAAATGAAAAGTCAGTATTTTGCGAAAAAAAAGCAAAAGAGGTAGAAAAAGCCAATAGCCCTTTAAACCAAAAGGCAATGGTGAAAAGGATCCAAGGCTTTGAGCATCAATGGATAGGAGGGCCCAAGGAAATAAATCCAGACCTAAGCGGCTAAATCAAGCTGTCCCTAACCATGTGCTTGTGGCATGCAGGTCCAAGTGAAAAGCTTGAGACTGAGTGGTTAAAGTCATGATCCAAGGCAAAAGAGTGTGCTTAAGAACTCTGGACACCTCTAATTGGGGACTTGGGCAAAGCTAAGTCACAATCTGAAAAGGTTCACCCAGTTATGTGTCTGTGGCATTTATGTATCCGGTGGTAATACTGGAAAACAAAGTGCTTACGGTCACGGCCAAGACTCATAAAGTAGCTGTGTTCAAGAATCAACATACTACACTAAGAGAATCAATAATACTATCTGAATTCTGAGTTCCTATAGATGCCAATCATTCTGAATTTCAAAGGATAAAGTGAGATGCCAAAACTGTTCAGAAACAAAAAGCTACTAGCCCCGCTCATCTAAATTAGAATCTGAGCTTCACTTAAAACTCTGAGATATTATTGCTTCTTAATTCCTTTTTATCCTATTTTATTTATCTAGTTGCTTGGGGACAAGCAACAGTTTAAGTTTGATGTTGTGATGAGCGGATATTTTATACGCTTTTTGGGGGTAACTTCTTCCCCCTTCTGACCTCCCTCTTCTTTCCGCATCACCGCCGGCCACCACCGCGAGGCCGCCCCCTCTCTTCCTCCATCAACAATTTTCTCTCACTCTCTCCATCTCTCAGCTCACCTGCTCCACCACCACTCCACCCCTGTCTCTCACTCCCTCGTCATCGCCGGCAGAACCACCACTGCTCCGCCGTGACCGCCATTCTCCGCGGCGGTGCTCTGCCCAGCTCATTTCTCTGCCGCCCCTACTTCCCTACTTCCCACTTCCATTTCTTTTTACTCTGCTCCAGGTTCCATGCTCCAACTCTACTTTCTGTTACCTTTTTGTTTCTGTTAGCTACTGTTGGTTTTTTGTTAATAAGTTAGAATTGAAATTTTGCATGTTAGGTTAGTTAGAAATAATTGCAGTTAGGTAGCTAGGACTCGATAGAGAATTCTAGGCCTGATAAGTGCTCTGTTTGTGCATATTTGCTGTTTGTTTACTTGGGTGTGTATGCTGATTTTGGGTTGATATTTTATGCAAATTGTGTTGCCTGCATGCTGTACCACTGCTGTTATACTTGATTGATGTTGTATTCTTGCTGCTTTTGCTATGTTGCTATCCGGGAACGTCCAATTTTAAGCCGGAATGCTGCCCAATTTTCAAGAAATCTATTTTCATCTTAATTTCTATTGTAATTTAGGCTAATTTACGTTTCCTTTTGCCTTCCCGGATTTGCACCTATCATTGTGAACATGAACCAGAACTTCTCTTTTATTTGAGCCTAAATATCATCATACCACTAATCCACCTTTCTAACTTACTAATTCCTTTAACCATTTAACCTCTACTCACATTTAACCCTCTTTAACCATTCTTTCAAAAGTATGATGATATTATTGCTTAATGAGTAAGAGTTGTTAACTTTAGTGAACTTTGCATTCTTGATTTACTTGTTCACTTATGCTCACTTGTTTACCAATTCTTTTCAAGTTCAGTTCACATCATAATTGTTGTTAGTCAATTGATATTCTGAACATGCTTTCCTTGCTACATGCTAAGTGTTTTATTCCTTATATTCTATCATATTTTTCAGGATGTCGGATAAAGGAAAAGCTATAGCCACTACCTCCAAGAAAAGAAAACATTCTACACCCTCTATTCCCTCCATTTACAAGAATTATGCTAAGAATCCATTGAATGATGAAGAAAAGGAAAATCAGTTGCTACCCTCTATCGATCCAACAAGGTTTCCCAATCTTTACTGTGAGCTTCGCTTCCAAAAATATCGGATGACGAAGCTGAATACTGAGAAGAAACTGCTCCTACCTAATGATGTGAGACAAACCATTACTAGTCGCATCCTAGAGTTGGGTATAGATTTTGTTGATAGATATTTGGGAGATATCAACATTTCTTGGGTTAAGGAATTCTATTGCAACTTCTTCCGTCCCACTTTGGATTCAGTTCAGGTGAGGGGTAGAGAGATTATGCTCACTGAGTTAGCCATAGAGGAGGCATTGCAGTGCTGACATCTCACTGATGGCACCTGCGCTCATCAGCAGGCTGAGTTAGCTATTCACAGCATGACCTTTGATTATGAGGCGCTTAGGCGCGTGATTGGTTTACCAGATGCCACTTGGGTCATGGATGCGGCCAACATTAAGCCTAAAGGGATGCTTTTTGCTCATCTGACTAGAGAGGCCAAGACTTGGCAGATGATCTTCGCTCACTACGTCTTGCCCACCACTCACTTTTCTGAGATCCCTATGGAGATGCTACTCTTGATTGGTTGTGTTATGGAGGGTAAGGAAGTTTATTTTCCCCGATTGATCCGACAGAGCATGTGGCTAGCCCATATTTGTGGCCTCCTTCCTTTTCCTGTCCTGATTACCAGCATGGCATCACTGGCGGATGTTCCTAGCCATGATGATGATATGATACCACCGCCGCCAGAGGACGGTGCCAAGGAGGTCACTATACCTTGGGGCACTTGGGTGACTGAGAGACCCCCGTTTAGACGCCGTTCTAGGGCTAGAGCAGTGGTAGGGGCAGCCGGACCTTCAGCCTCGACAGTACCCCCATCCTCTTCTACAGCAGCAGCCCCATCTTCTTCGACAGTCCCTTCTTCAGCTCCTGAGCCCACATATCTACTGGTTCAGCGTCTGTTTCGGTTTTTGGAGTGCGAAAAGCGCCACATCAGGCGCCGACTAGATCGGATGGATTAGGCACTCATCTCCCTGGGCGCTGAGTTACCCCCACTTCCAGACTCTTCAGCCTCCGATGAGCAGGAGGAGGACACCCATGAGGAGCCACTTCAGTAGGACGCACCTCTAGCTGCACCAGAAACAGAGATTCAGCAGCCTCAGACAGAGTCAGCACCTATCGTTGTACCTTCCCCTGATCCTCAGGTTTAGCGTCAAGGACGATGCTCGATCTTAAGTGTGGGGAGGTCACCGGTAGCATCATTAGAGGACCGGTGATGCTGCCTAGTATCTTATTTTGCATACCTTTGTATATATTTGATGCACTTTGAGTTTATTTTGGATACTCTTACTATTTTGGTTCGTTTTGGATACCTTTACTGCTTATTTTGGACTTTTAGATGTTTTGGATGATAGATTCCATACTTTTAGTTGGATTTTTCTTTATACATTTTTGCATATCTTCTTTTGTATATCTTTCTTTTTAGTTTGTGGTTGTGATTAGAAACCATGTTTGAAATTGCAAAAACTTAGTCACCCTTTTCGCATAAGAAATTGGTTTTAAGTGAAAAAGAAAAGGGTAAACTAAGGAATTTTTGAATTTTTTTTCAATCACAACAATGCTTAGTCAAATATTGAGATTTTCCAAGGAAACTTACTTATAGGGCACCAACCCAATTGATTGAAGAAAATTTTTGGTGAAACTTGCTTGAATTTCATATTTTGTGGATCATGTATTGAGCTAAGAACACAAGCTTGTGAGACTTGAGCCTATTGATGTGGTTACATTTTATAACCACTTATTTTCCATTCTTGTGTGCAATTGTTCTCTTTCTATGATTGTGATCCTTGATTTGCTTGATTCTATATGTCCATTTATTTCTTGTATTCATGCATTTGTATGATTGAGGCCATTATTTCATTAGCCCACATACCCAAATAGCCTACCTTTTACTCTCCCTTGTTAGCCAATTTTGAGCCTATGCTTAACCAACTTATTCTCATTTTAGCTCATTACAAGCCCAAGGCAAAAAACCAATGAAAGTCCCTCGTTTGGATCTTTGATTAGCCTAGGCTAGTGAGAGTGTTTATTATTCAAAGTTGGTGAGGCTTGGGAACATTGGATGGGATAAAAAGGGTAGTACACTTTCATATTTAGGAATTGGGAACATATTCATGTATTGATTGAATGTATAAGACCTTATGCAATTGATGCCCTTGTAGAAAGTATAAAAAAAGAAAATAAAAAGAGAAGAGAAAAATGAAAAGAAAAGAAAAAAAAGAGAGAAAAAGAAAAGTAATAAAAAGGGGACAAAATGCCCCAAAGTGAAGTTCAATAAAAGGGAATCAATGCATAAGCGTTATGAATCAAGGAGTAAGATGCATGAATATGTAAGAAAAAAAAAGTGAAGAATGGGTAGTTAGAGTAGTTTGAATTTGTATAGGTCATTACATAGTTAGGTGGGAAAGTCTATGCTAATCCAAGATCTAAACTCTAGTCCACTTAACCATAAATGATCCTACCTTGATCCTAACCCCATTACAACCTAAATGAAAGACCTCATGATGAATGTATGCATGCATGGAATAAGTGTTGATTATTAGAAGAAGATCAATTTTTGGAAAGCATGATTAGAAGAGAATTGAGTGAATTAACCCTTAAACACTTGAGTGAATAGAGCGGATACACATCCGGTGAGGGTTTAAAAGTTCAATCACATGTGTTCACTCATATTGTCTATATTCTTGCAAGCATGAGTTCTTTTGATAATTCAATACAATTGTGGTTTGGACTTGATTCCTATTGCCCTAGCTATTGTGCTTATACATGTCTCTTGGGAATTGATATGTTTGGACTAAGCATTCCCACTTGCTTTAGATAATTGCACTTAGATAGGTTCATAGAGTTTAGTTGCATTTAATGAATGTCTTACCCCTTAGTTCCTTCTTATTTTAGCATGAGGACATGCTAAGGTTTAAGTGTGGGGAGGTTGATAAACCCCAATTTGACGGTTTATCTTGTATTGAATTTAGAGTATTTTGATGACCTTTTCTCGCATTTAACCTATGAATTAGCATGGTTTTGTAATCTCTCCCGTATTTGTGCTTAAGTGTAAAAACATGCTTTTTAAGCCTTATTTTGATGAATTCTAATTCCACTTTGATTCCATAAGATGCCTTGATGTGTTCGCTAGTAATTCCAGGATTGAAATAGGCTAGGCATGCATCAAAGGGAGCAAGGAAGGAAGCATACAAGTGGAGAGAAGCATGCAAATTCAAAGAAGTGAAATCAGCCAAGCACGCGCACGCGCACAAGGCGCTCGCGCGCACATTGCAGAATCGGCCAGGGGCACGCACGCGTACCGTGCGCGCACGCGTCGAAGTCGGCACATGACTTCATTAAAGCAACACGTGCCTGGCGATTTGGAAGGGTTTCTGGACCCATTTTGGCACCAATTGCTGATAGGAAGGAATAAAAGGATCAAGGATTGAAGGGGAAGACAATCTTGGAATCATTTTTAGCATTATTAGGATTAGGATTAGATAGTTTTAGAGAGAGAAGCTCTCACTTCTCTCTAGAATTAGGATTAGGTTTAGGTTAATCTCTCTTCTTAGATCTAGGTTTAATTCATGCTTTAATTCACTTTTCTTTTATCAATTCTTAATCTTCTCCTCTTCCTCTTTCTAGTTATGTGCTTTAATAATTGTAATTCTTTATTTTGTTTTGGATAGATTGTTGTTTCTTTGTTTTCTTTCAATAATGCAATTTGAGGTAATTCATGATAATTGTGATTTCCTTGATTGTTGTTGTTAATTCTTTGCAATAATTGTTGTTAGATTTCATTCTTGTTGTCAATTTACTATGCTTTCCTTTTATGCCTTCCAAGTGTTTGATGAAATGCTTGGTTGGATTTTAGTGTAGGTTTTGTTTCTCTTGGCTTAGGTAGAGTAATTAGTGACTCTTGAGTGTCTAATTCCTTTGTTGATTGATAATTAGAAGTTGCTAATTGATTTGAATGCCTCTAAAGCTAGTCTTTCCTTTAGGAGTTGATTAGGACTTGAGGAATCAAATTGATTCATCCACTTGACTTTCCTCCATGGTTAGAGGTTAACTAGGTGGGAGCAATGGACTATTTGTTGTCACAATTGAGAAGGATAACTAGGATAGAACTTCTAGTTCTCATATCTTGCCAAGAGCTTTGTTAGTCGTTAGTTTATTTTCTTTGCCATTTATATTTCTTGTCTAAAATCTTAAAAACCCCAAATATAACTCACAACCAATAACAAGACACTTCATTACAATTCCTAGGGAGAACGACCCGAGGTCCAATACTTCGGTTTATAAATTTTAGGGGTTTGTACTAGTGACAAACAACTTTTTGTATGAAAGGGTTATTGTTTGGTTTAGAAACTATACTTTACAACGAGATTTCATTAGTGAAATTCTAAACCGTCAAAAATCCATTCATCAGCAACACATTTTCTTCTCTTTATCTTTAACTCTCTGCCACTCCATTTCGGGTTATATGGAAAAGAGGATTTCTGTTCCTTACTGCTATGCATCAATGGTTGAGAATATGTCTTGATGATCAAGTTGTGTTTTAATGGTCAAGATCTGGATTTACCATTGAAGAAATCTTTTTCTACTGATAATGTGGCTTTCGGTCAAGATAAAGAAGTCAGAAGAAAAGTTTCCATTGTGAGGATTATTGGGAAAAAGTGAGACAGTGGGTTGGTGAAGCTCAAGGCTCAAGGAGTTGACCTAGGAAGAAGAACCCAGCAACATGCAAGGAGATAAAAGAAGACTTTCTACTCATTCAGAACCAAGGAGAGAAAACCAGAGTTTGGTGAGTTGTGTTCTGTGAAGAGTTTCCTGTGAAGTTTCTCTACTTGGATAATGCTTTCTATCAAAGAAGCATTCAGCCAACACTGAAGAACGAAATCAGAGGCTTGCAAAGCTGGTTTATCACATAGCAAACAGGCTGTTTATGAAGTCAATCTCCTTCGTATTTTACAGATTGTGATGTACTTTTCTATGTTTATCTTTCTGTAATTTCTTGTGAGAAAAGGCATAGTGAGAAAGCTCAAGTAAAAGCCATGAGTGGAAAAAGGCTGAGTGATACACTTGAGAGAAAAGCCTAGAGTTATTTTCAGATTTATTTAGGTATGTCTATGTCTTGTATCTTGTACCTGTGTGGTATCCCTTTCTTAGTTGGGTTAGAACTAAGAGTGAATAGTTAGGTATTAGCATAGCCAGTGTCAAGTTAGGTTAAAACTTGAGTGTGAAAGGATTGGGTCAATCCTGTGGAATTGGTGTATGTAATACTTTTAACTATAGTGGAAATTCCTCCATTATTGTGGAGGAGACTGGACGTAGGTTGCATAGCACAAGGCAACCGAACCAGGATACATGCTGGTGTTAGCTTTTCTCTTCTCTGTTGTGTTCTGTTTTCTGATATTCATGAGACAAAAATAAATTGTCTCATAAATTTTCGCTGCTTAGTACAAACAAAATCAGAATTAAAAGTTTGTTTAAAAGGGTAAAAATAGCAACTTAAAAGGAAGGCATAGATTCAACTCCCCTTCTCTAAACCTACCACAACCTTCAATATTTCATTATTCTCAACCATTAACCATCAAATATATAAGACCAAAATCAATCCTCCACCAACACATTCATCAATCATAAATCTATCAATACCAAGCATCATAATAAATCTCATTTCATCTCAATCTAAATCTCTCACACCATCTTTATCAATTTCAACATCATAATTCATCAACATATTAAAAAATCATCAATTAATCATGATTCATCACAATTCATCATTCAACAATTCAACAACCAGTTCAATTCAAACCTATCCTATGGGTCACTAGCCTAAGTATCCAGAAATATTATATATTACATAGAGGAAATCGAAACTATACCTTGGCCGATTCCCAATATGTATCAAAACCCCAATTGAGTACAAGTTATGCTTCCAACCACAATCCAACTCACCAATTACTCCAACAAGGATCAACAATCACCAACAAGCTCCTATATTCAGACTAATATCACATATTTCACATAAATCAAAACCTAATACTCACCATAAATCAATATACAGGAGTTCAAGGACAACTCACCTTACCCAACAGTTTTGGAAGCCAAATCCAATGTCAATTAAGGGCTAGAGTGTATCTAAACACTCAAAATCACAAAATTTCACTTACTCCAAAACCTTAGTTTCAAAATTTTGGAAGGAAAAAATGAGAGAAATTTCATTATTTTCTTACCAGTTTCTTAGGTGGGTTTTGTAGAGTTCTTTGCAAGGATCGCGTGACTGCAAACGGTGCGGCGATCGGAGCTCTGTAGCTCAAGTTATGAGCTTAGGAAGATGAGGATGAATAGTGTTAATGGGGGTTTCTTCTCTATTCTCTTCTCAGCTGTATGGTGTTGTGTTTATGGCTAGTGGGTTCACTTATTGAACCTATATATATGTTGGGCTTGGACCCAACTTGGGCCCGATCCAACCCGTTAGTGTTTTATCCCGTTTGCCCCAACCTTGGGCCACAACTTTAAAATTAATGCCAGATTTTCCATTTCTAATATTTTTCTAAGGTTTTTGACTGTTCTAAAATTTTTTTTGCATAGTACCTGACAGACTTAAACCGGTTCGACCGGTTCGGCTGCCGGTTCGTAATTTTTTTCGGTTTTCGTAGAAAATACATTTTCTGATTCAGAAAAATCTATTGAGTCCAAAAATCATATCTAAATCCTTAAATTCTCATTCTAAATTTTTTGATCCTATTTTGGGTAATATTAATTAGACGATTAATTATTTTGGTCAAAACCACAAAACTGGCACAAACTTGGACCGAACCGGTCCGGTCAACAAGCACAATCAACGGTCAACTCCGCGCGTTGATAACGTCATGCTGATGTCAGCGTGCGGGGTTGGAAAATTTTTTCAAAATGGAGTGTAAGGTGGGAGTTGAACTTGGCTCTTCTCATATGAAGACCAAGCTAACCACCATCGCACTGATTTGTTTTTTTTGGTATCATTCATATAATATAAGTACAAATTAATTAATTTTTAAATAAAAAATAATAATTAATATAAAAATAAAATAAAAATTACTTATTCTAAGAAGAAAAATAAATTTATATATAATTATTTAATTATATAAAGATATTTAGACTTTAAAATTACTCTTTAGATATAGTTTATAGATTACTATTCTTATTGTGTCCAATTAAGATACTATTATAGTAGTACGGACTAATTTTATGTCTATCTTTCTATTAGTTATTTATAGAATTCGAGACTTAATTATTTTTAAAATATTAGTAAAAATATGTATTTTAAATTTTAATGTTAAGTTTTTTACTATTTTATATTTTTTATTTCCATGAAACCAATTTTACCGGTTGGACCAATAATTCATCGGTTGAACCAGTAAACCAATAAACCAGTAATCTCACCGATTTGATTACTAGTTCGATTCTGATAACTATGGTTGATAGGACTCGTTCCCCTACTGAATCTTCACTCCCAGTTTACCATCAAGTTATTTTCGGTAGTTACGTCTTTATGTTATATGATATTTTTTATTTTGAGAGAACTTCAATGCTAGTACTTTATTTGTACTTTATTTGTCTATGTCCTGATTTAGACTTTGTATCTCTTTTCTAAAAAGAAAATTCAATCAACCTAATTTTCAAAAAAATATATATAAGTGAACTAATTATTCGAGTAACTTAAGTTGGTTAAACACGAGAGTAATTAAACAATCAAAAGGTTTGGTTAGCATTTTTTTTTAGCTGTTTGAGACTTGATGCAAAATTTACTCACAGTGTTGGTGGAATAAATGTAGATTTTTGTTTTTGGTACAAGAGACGCAGCTTGTTAACAATTTAACATTGAAGATTTGTGCAGCGATGGGTCTGATCAATTTCAATTTTTAAGATTTACATTAATATTACGATTTAGTTTGGTAAAACTTTATTTTTCAAAAGTAGTTTGTAAAAACTAGCTTTTAAAAGATAACTTTTTAAGAAATAGTATTTATATTTGGTAAATTAAATTAAAAATGACTTTCAATAAACACAAGTAACAATAATTATGTTTTGTAAAATAGTTTTTAAAATTTAAAAATACTATAAGAGACATAAATTTAAGTGTTAAATTTGAAAATTAGTTAATATATGAGGTTAAACTTTTAAATTTTAAAAAGCACAAATCAACTTTAAAAAGTTTTGCTTTGGATGCTTTCTCTTATCTTTTGAAAACTACAAGCACAAGCACATGGTCTTTTTTATTTACCAAACATAAAATGAAAGTTTGTGCTTTTAAAAAACACAAGTACTTCTTCAAAAAATTTTACCATACCAAGTTTAATGTTCAACCTAACTTCGCTTATTTAGATTTAGCTTTTTGTTTAAGATTCAAACTGAATATCCTTTTTTTTTTTGTAAAGCAAGGGGCTTAACAGCCCCAAAAGAAAAAAAATTACAATTCATAGACAGAACGGAGTAGGAAAGCCCCTGTGAAATCATCAGCCAGAATTTTTTTAAGTTCTATGGGTGGGTTGTCAATAAAATGGTATCCCAACTCCTTGCTGGTACTCCTTTTTGCAATTCAATCTACCACTCTATTTCCTTATCTTAGAATATGCTTAATAGTCACTTTCCATTGTTTGTTTATCCACACAAATATGCTTCTGAGGATAGGATTAGGATGCTCCTGATTATACTTTCCCCTTTTTAGTGCTTCGAATACTGATCTAGAATCAGTTTCAATTTCTATATTCTTAAAACCCAAATTCCAAGTAGTTTTTAAGCAGTGGTGTACACCCCAAAGTTTTGTTTGGTAAGCTGTACAGTGCCCCAGATTAACTGCAAAACCTGCAACCATCTCCCGTCGCTATTCCTCAATGCTCCTTCACATCCTGCTATTCTAGGAATCCCCAATGAGCTTCTATCTATGTTGATTTTGATCCATCCCTTCATTGGTGGTGTCCAAGACATGTACCTCTCAATTCTGTTTCCCCTTAGCTTTATCAAATTCTCCTTTTTAAAAGCTTGGGAGATTTCAGAGACATATGAGTGAATTATTCTTTCTGCGTTGTTAGGTCTTCGGAAGGGAGAGTTGAAAATTTCTTTGTTTCGCCACCGTCACATCCACCAGCAAGTCACCATGAAATGGTAATCCAGTTTTTGTTGGGGTTGTTGCTCAGATTGGATGTAAGGTTTCATCTCAACCATGCATCGAAGGGAGCTCTGAAAAAACTTTGAAGCTATCTTGGGTTTATTAATCGAGTCCATATGCGTGAAGCGGCTGGGCAATCTCTAAGAACGTGAATTATGTTTTCTGTCACTCCTTCGCATTGATGGCAGCTGTCACAAGTTCCCAGCAATCTTCTTCTTCTAGCCAATATCATTAGCCTGGAATGGGAGGTAAGCCACATAAAAATTTTGATTTTTTGAGGTCATTTCTATCCCCATATTATTTCCCATGTATGATCTTGAGTGATTGTATGTTGCACCAACATGTTGCATGTGCTTGTGATTGAGAATTCTCCTGAATTTGTAAAGTTCTACATGATTTTGTCCTCTCCCAACTCTCCAAAGGGGGGCATGATTGCTGTAATTTTTTTGATAATTTCCTCTGATAAATGACTTTGTAGCCACTAAAAATTTCATTCACTCATTTCATTAGAGATTTCTGAAACTGTTATTTTTTGCTGGTCTTCATTTATAAGACTGAGGCTATAATTCATTAAAGTATTAATTCCCTTAACCCAATTATCCTTCCAAACTCTAGCCGATCTTCCATTCCCTATAGCATAGGAAATATTTTGATAGAAGATGTCCCCTATTCTTGCAAGGTTTCTCCAAAGAGCGAAATCTGATTTTTTATTGCTGATGTTTTGTTTGAGGTTAAGCTCCCTGCCATATTTACTAACGAGAACTCTATCCTAGAGAGCTTCTTGCTCTATAACAATTCTCCACAGGATCTTAACCAGAAATGCTTCATTCATCTTGGATAGATCTCTGAACCCCAATTCTTTAATCCTCTTTGGTTGACAAATGAGTTTCCAGCTAACAGCATGAATCTTTCTATTGTCTATGTTCTCCCCCCATATGAATTTTCTTTGAATCTTTTCCACCTCTTGGCAGATTCCTTTAGGGATTTGAGTATGCATCATGTCTAAATTTGATGTAGGGCTAATAACTGAGTGGGCTAGGGTAATTCTTCTCGCAAGGAAGAGACAATTTGTTTTCCATCCTCTTAGTTTTGCTTTAATTCTATCAATGGTTCCCTTGAAATTTTCTTTTCTTTTTCTGGTGTTGCTCAATATGGCTCCCAAGTACCTTCCCAGATGTGGCATTTTCTTGAAATCGCTACTGTTAAGGATTCTGTCCCTTTCAATCTGATCCATGTTCTTAGAGAAAACAATTGATGTTTTTTCAGCATTTATCTTCAGACCTGATACTTCACCAAATATATTAAGGATTTTCATAATTTTTTCCATTTTCTCCTCCTTAGCTTCTACAAACAGCAGTAAGTCATCAGCGAAAAGGAGGTGAGATATGCTAGGCCCATCTTTACCTGCTTTCATATGTATCCAGTTTTTCCTCATCACTTCTTCTTCTATTATTTGTGAGAGCATGTCCATAGTGATCACAAACAGATAAGATGATAAAGGATCTCATTGTCTTATCCCTCTAGAGGATTCAAAAGCTTCTATTTTGCTACCATTCCAAATGATTTTATATGTTATTGTGCTTACACACGCCAATATAATTTGGCAAAAATTATTGCTCACTCCAAATTCCTTCAGACAAGCATTGATGAAATTCCAATTTAGGCGATCATAAGCCTTTTCAAATCAATTTTAATTGCCATAAATTTTTTCCCTTTCATTTTCTTCATGTCAAGCATCATTTCCTTTGAAATTATAATGTTATCATGTATGATTCTTTCTGGCATGAAACTGGACTGATTAGGGGTTATCCAATCAACTAGCACTGGTTTGAGTCTAGCAACTAAGATTTTAGAAACACATTTATAAATGACATTGATAAGGCTATGGGCCGAAATTGGGTTATAAATTTTGGTTGCTTGGTCTTAGGTATAAAGGCAATGAGGGTTTGGTTTGATTATTTGATTGCTTGGAATTCGGTCCACCAGCTTCTGTGCCAAATTCCCTGCCAATTTTGGCGTTGATCACCTAGTAAGGGCTTCCTCACTGGAGTTCAATGCCAGCTTTTGTGCTAGCTTGGGCGTTGAACGCCAGTGAGTTCTTCCTCACTTGCGTTCAATGCCATCTCAATTTCTCCAGATTTGACCTCATCCTCAGTGTGATGGCCTTGCACTCTTCTCTTGAATTTACTTCAGTGTTACTAGGAAGAGTGTCAGGAGGAGTCTCAGGGATTCTTTTGCTCAATTGACCAACTTGTACCTCCAAATTTCTGATGAAGGATCTTGTTTCAGTTATGAAACTATGAGTGGTCTTAGAGAGGTTGGAGACTACAGTGACTAAGTCAGAAAGGCTCTGCTTAGGAGTCTCCATATTCCCTTGAGAAGATGGGAGTGGTGGCCTGTTGTTGAACCTATTCTGGGTTCTTCCACCTTGATTATTATTGAAGCCTTGCTTAGGCTTCTGTTGATCCTTCCATAAAAGGTTAGGATGATTCCTCCATGAGGGATTATAAGTGTTTTCATAGGGTTCTCTTATGTAATTCACCTTTTCTATGGTGGGTTGGTCAGGATCATAAGCTTCTACTTCAGAGGAAGCTTCTTGAGTGCTACCAGTTGTAGCTTGCATTCCAGTCAAATGCTGAGAGATCATATTGACCTATTGGTTCAAGATCTTGATCTGAGCTAATATGGCATTTAGAGTGTATACTTCAAGAACTCCTTTCTTCTGAGCTACCCCATTATTCACAGGGTTTCTCTCAAAAGTGTACATGAATTGGTTATTTGCAACCATCTCAATGAGTTCTCGTACTTCTGCAGGCGTTTTCTTCAAGTGGAGTGATCCACCAGCAGAACTGTCCAATGATATTTTTGGACATCTCAGAAAGACCATCATAGAAGATACCTAGGATAGACCATTCTAAGAGCATGTCAGGAGGACATCTCCTGATTAGTTGCTTGTATCTTTCCCAAGCTTCATAGAGGGATTCACATTCTTTTTGTCTGAAGGTTTGAACTTTCACTCTGATTTTGCTCATCCTTTGAGGAGGAAAGAACTTGGCCAAGAAAGCATTGACCAGCTTCTCCCAAGAGTCTAGGCTTTCTTTAGGTTGAGAGTTCAACCATATCCTAGCTCTGTTTCTAACAGCAAAGGGAAAGAGCATAAGTCTGTAGACCTCAGGATTCACTCCATTGGTTTTAACAGTTTCACAAATTTGCAAGAATTTTGCCAGGAATTGGTGTGGATCTTCTAGTGGAATTCCATGAAACTTGCAATTCTATTGCAGAAGAGAGACTAACTGAGACTTAAGCTCAAAGTTATTTGTTCCAATGGTAGGTATATAGATGCTTCTACCATAGAAGTCAGAGGTAGGTATGGTGTAGTCACCAAGAACCTTTCTTGCCTCTCCTTCGTGATTAGGCTCGGCTACCATGACTTTAGCTTCTTGTTTGAAATTTTCTGAGAGATTTCTTCCAGAGTGTTGTACTTTAGCTTATTGTAAACACCTCTTTAAAGTTTTCTCAGGCTCATGATCAGGTTTAAAGAGAGGCTCTTTATCTCTGTTCCTGGTTATAAACAAGAAAAAAAACAAGAAAGAAGAATAATGTGAGCTCTATGTTCAAGAAAGGAGGGCTCCTTGTGAAATGTGAGGAAGAGAAGAAAAGAAGAATATAAATAGAAGAAGAGAGAAGAAGAATTCGAAAACTAAAAAGTAAAAAGAGAAACAAGAATTAAAATAGTTTTGTTTTTTATTTCTTTTATTTATTGAATTCGAAAATAAAAATTAATTAACTAAAAAGATTTGAAAATTAAATAATGAATTTTCGAAAAAGAAGAGAGAGAAATAGAGAAGATATTTTCGAAAAGTAGAAAAGAGAAGAATTAGTTAGGAAGTTTTGAAAAAGAAAGAAGAGAAAACAAGTAACTAATTAAGAAAAGATTTGAAAACAAGATAAGATAGAAGATTAGAAAAGATTTGAATTTAAAATTTAAGTTAGAAAAGATAAGATAGAAGTTGAAAAGATTTGATTTTAAAATTTGAAATCAGAAAAGATAAGATAAGAATTTAAAAAGATTTGAAAAAGATTTAAAAAAGATAAGATTTGAAATTGATTTTTGAAAAAGATTTGATTTTGAAATTTTAAATTTTAAATTTTGAAAACTAAGTTTTAAAATTTGAATTTGAAATAAGATAAGATAAGATTTTTGAATTTTAAAGAAAGATAGAAAGATAAGATAGTAAAGGTTTCAAATTGAAAAGAAGATAAGTTAAGTAAGAAAGATAAGATAAGGAAGTTAAGAAAAGATAAGTTTTAAAAAGATTTGAGATCAAAATACAAAAGATAAGTATTTAATTTAAAAAGATTTGAAATTTAAATTTTAAAAGAAAGATAAGATAAGAAAGAGTCAAATTTTAAAGAAAAGATTTTAAAAGATTTTAAAAGATATGATTTTAAAATTTAAATATTGACTTGACTAATAAGAAAATACCTAATTTAAAAATTTTTGAAATCAAATGGCTAAGATTTTCGAAAATTATTGCAAGATAAGAAAAGATATATTATTTTTTTATTTTTGAATTTAATGAAAAAAGAGAAAAATAACAAAAAGACACCAAACTTAAAATTTTAAGAACTAAGACACTTAGAATTCAAAAATTGCAAAAAAAAAAACACAAAAGAGACACCAAACTTAAAAATTTTAAGATCAAAACAAGAAGAAAAATAGGAACACTTTGAAGATCAAGAAGAACACCAAGAACAAAACTCAAAGAATTAAAAGAAAATAAGAACATGCAAAGGACACCAAACTTAAAAAATTTTGAAAACCAAAGATACCAATTTCAAAAATTTTAAAAAGAAAAGATACAAGAAGATACCAAACTTAAAGATCGACACAAGATTCAAACAAAAGACACTATTTTTGAAAATTTTTAGAAAACAGACTCAAGAAATTCGAAAAGACTCAAACATGAACAAGAACAAAGACTCAAATAAAAGATCAAGATTAATAAAGAAAAGAAAAGATTTTTGAAAATTTTTTTATTTTATTTCAAAAAAAGAAGAAGAAAATAAAAGACTCTAACAAAATTAAAAACAATACCTAATCTAAGCAACAAGATAATCCGTTAGTTGTCCAAACTCGAACAATCTCCGGCAACGGTACCAAAAACTTAGTGCACGGAATTACACTTTGCACAACTGAACCAGCAAGTGCACTGGGTCGTCCAAGTAATACCTGAGTGAGTCAGGGTCGATCCCACGAGGTTTGTGATTTAAAGCAAGCTATGGTTATCTTTAGATCTTAGTCAGGCAGATAGAAAAGTTGTTTGTTTGATTAAAGTGCATAAAAGGAAAATAAAGAAAACGTTACTCAGTTGATGGTGAATGCAATGATATGAAGATGGTTAAGGCTTGGAGATTCTTTGTTCTTCTGGATCAATTCGGTTTCACTGTCTACTCCAACTGTGAATGATTTCTTCTATGGCAGCCTGTCTGTGATCAACGCCTTTCTTGAGAGGTCACCAATTCTCCTCCAGAGCTAAACACCAGGATTAGTGCACATCCAGTCTGATTGAGGGTGAAGCTCCTGCAGTCCATTCCCCTTAGTGATCCTACTCAAAATGCCACAGACAAGGGCGAATCTTCCGCATCAGAAAATGCTACGCGTTTAGTTCTAGCCTCTACCACAAAGACTCTAATCTCCCCATACCTCGGCTGAACTGGTGTCTCGAGAAGTCCCCAACGAAGTTGTGGATTAGCCGTCTAAGAGATGTATAATCAAGCTAGTGGTTCATCATTGTCCGATGAAAGACTCACTCTGAACCTATGTAGAATGAGATAACCTTGTGCCGGTTCAACGCATTTATAAGGATGAAGAACGGAGATACATCTTAGAATAGAGAATCAAACACGGATTGAAGATAGAACAATATTACTTTTATTAATCCATAAAACTCAGTAGAGCTCCTCCCCTCAACTTAGGAGGTTTAGAGACTCGTACTGATAGAAAATACAATGTAAAACATGTAAAGTGTTTGATGATCTAGTGTAGAAGGTCCTAAACAAGGTTGATCTTCTCCTATATATACTAATCTGCTAACTAAGGATTACAGAAATACGATAGGCTTAGGTTTGTAGTGCGAAAATCCACTTCCGGGTCCCCCTTGGTGAGTGTTTAGGCTTATCTTTAGTGTCTCCCACATGCTAGGATGCTCCTTGGGTGTTGAACGCTGGCTAGGGACACCTTTATGGGCGTTGGACGCCTGGATTGAGGTAGATGGCTGGCGTTGAACGCCGGTTTTGAGCCTTCAATTCTGAAGAAAAGTATGAACTATTATACATTGCTAGAAAGCTTTGGATGTTAACTTTCCATAGCCATTGAGAACGCTCCATTTGGACTTCTATAGCTCCAGAAAGGATCCTTTCAGTACACGGAGGTCAGATCCTGACATCATCTGCAGGGCTTTCTCTGCCTCTAAATCAAACTTTTGCTCCAGCTCCTCAATTTCAGCTAGAAAATAACTGAAATTAGATAAAAACACACAAACAAAAGTAGAATCCAAAAATGTAAATTTTACACTAAAACCTATGAAAACTTAATAAAACTTAAACAAAACATGCTAAAAACTATATGAAAATGATGACAAAAAGCATATAAAATATTCGCTCATCACACCTGTCACAAATTCATTGAAATTAGGGTTAGTCTTCTACATAATCTCAAAACGGAAAGGCTTATCCTTGGTCTCAGGTATTGAAGGATTTAAGATTGCCAAGAGAGGGTGATGGTCAGAGTTTACTCTAGGTAGGACTTCTACCTGAGCATTCATGAATTCTCTTCTCCATTCTGCATTGGCAAGTCCTTTATCAAGTCTTTTAAACACTCAATCCATGCCTTCATGTTGTCCTCCTTTCCAGGCATACTTAGACCCCACATAGCCTAGGTCTATGAGCTTACAATTGTTAATTCTTTCTCTAAATCTTTGACATGTTTGTTGATCAATTTCTGCACCGCCCTTTTCTTCCCCTTCTTCCGTAATTTCATTAAAATCACTAATACTCATCCAGGCATCTGTTGTATTATCTACTATTCTCTTCAAGTTTTTCCATAAAACTCTTTTAATTCCTTCTTAGGGACTTGCGTAAACAACAGTGAGATACTAGCTTTTGTTATTTTGATTCTTGACTTCCATATGCACATATTGATGATGCGACTCTAGAATGTTAATAGTAATAGAGGGCATGTCCCAAAGCACCCATATCCCACCAACAAAACCATGAGCCTCCTCTAGAAAAGCAAAATTACAATTTAGAGCTTTAATAACCTCTTTGGCTCTCTCCCCACTGCATTTTGTTTTATATAAAAGAGTGATATCTGGTCTTGATTGTCTCTTAAGCTCTTTAAGGGTGCAAATTGTCGCTTGATTTGCAACCCCTCTAATATTCCAGGCTAAAATAATCATCTTAAATAAGATAAAATAAAGACTATGGTAACTGATCAGATCAAAAGTAAAACTAACTTTGCATATTCTCCTCTACAGGAAGGACTGTCGCACCTTGCTCCACTTCCACTTCCATCATTTTCTCATATTGCGCCATGGCTTCCACCATCTCACTAGTCTGCATTGAGTTAAAAGCAGAAGTTATGTGATCAGGTGGGTCTTCCAAGTTTGATTCTCCAATTCCAGTGGCTAGAATTTCCATTGAAAGAGGGGATTGGGTTGGCTCTGCTCCATCTAGTTCTCCTGATGGTGTTGTGATTGGTCTATTTCTAACATATGAATATCACTTGGATGGGATGAATCTGGGATAGTTAGGTTCAGGGTTTGGTCTGTGTTGATTCTTCGGGTGTTTGTCCGAGTTATATTGCGTTCTTGGACAAGGATTTCAAATTGGGTATTCTTATTTTGGGTCGTGTTGTTGTTGACTGGTGTAGGAATTGGGTTATTAGAAATAGTTGTATTGGCATTTGGTTGTGGGTTCATGTTTTAGTCCTTGTTTTAGGCTTTGTGGTTTGGGTTGGTTAAGTTAGAGAATGTGGCTTTTTGTGCTATTTTTTTGCTGTTGTGGCCATTTGTTTTCTGATTTGTTCTATTTTTAGGTTCTGGTCCCTTCTTGTGCCTCTCCTGAGATATTTCTCTCTCATTCATTAACCTTTTAGCATTGTCCTCACTGACAGCCTTTGCTCCCACATTCTCTGATACCTCATTCTCCAGCACTGCAAAGCGAGATTTTTTTTTCACTAACGATAATTTTATTCTTTTTCTTTTATATTTCCTCCACTGCTGCTGCCCTCCCCTCCTTTTGTTCTTTTTCTGCCACGTGTATTTCTTTGAACCAACACCCAAGGACCGTAAGTTTCTACTGGTCCTTCCATGACTTTTTTGTCCCTATTTTTTGTGTTATTTTCTATTTTGCCCTTTCTTTCAACCTCTGAATTTGCCTGTTGAGCTTCTTTTTGGTTTTTTTGTGTTGCATTATTCATTTGCTATTTTTCTGTACAGCTCGATTTATCATGTCCAAATCTACCACATAGGAAGCAAACTTGATGGAACCCTTCGTATTCTACTAAATGATTTTCCCATTGATTTGGAATTGAGAGACTAGGGGTTTTGTAAGATCAACCTGCACACAAACCCTAGTAAATTTTCTCCAAGCCACCTTGGTGAGAGAACTTTTGCGTGGTCTAGAATTCAGAATAAATTTCCATTGCAAGTATAGCTTCTAAACCAACAAAAGTCCTTTCATACAAACGTTTTGGTTGTCACAAGTAACAAATCCCTAAATAAATTGATAACCGAAGTATTTAAACCTCGGGTCGTCTTCTCAAGGAATTGCAGGGAGGTATGTTCTTATTATTGATTATGAAAAAGTGTGTTTTGGGGTTTTGGATTAATGTAAAAGGTTAGTTGAATGACAAGTAAAATAAAATAATAATAATAACTGGAAAATAAACATTTGGCAAGGTACAAGAACTGGAAGTCCTATCCTTATCAATTGTGATGAGAATTGGATTTTAATCCTACTTAGTTAACCCTTACTAAACAAGGGAAGGTCAAGTGGACTAATTAATTTGATACCTAAAGTTCTAGTCTTTCCTTTGGAAAGGCTAGAGTTATTAGAACTCAAATTAATTAGCAACTCCCAATTTCAACCACTGCTTTATTTGACAGCTCAAGCGTCACCAATTACTCAACCAAGGCCAAAAGGAAAAATTCAAATTATTTATATTATAAATAAAAGAAACAAATCATAGATCTGAAAATACCTCAAATAATATTTATTAAGAAAATCATAACATGAATGTCATTAAGCCAAATTGGCAACATATATAATTAAAAATAAGAGAAGTCAAAATAAAGGAATATTAAACCTGGAGCTCAAAAAAATTATAAGTTGAAATAATAATAAATCCTAAATCCTTTAAGAGGAATTCTAATCCTAAATCCTAAGAGAGAGGAGAGAACCTCTCTCTCTAAAAAACTACATCTAAACTATGAAAAGTGAATTATGAGAGCCTAATTATGAATGGATGCATTCTCCCACTTTATAGCCTCTAATCTGTGTTCTCTGGGCCAAAAACTGGGTCAGAAATAGCTCAGAAGTCACTTCCAGCGCTTTTTGGTCCGTACAGGTTGAGGCCAAGTGACGCGGAGGCGTCATCCACGCGTCCGCGCGGATTGCAGTTTGCATATGCGACGCGGACGCGTCATTCACGCGTTCGTGTTGCCTAACTTTGGGGCAACTATGAAAAATTATATATCAAATCAAAGCCCCGGACGTTAGCTTTCCAACTCAACTAAAACCGTGTCATTTGGACCTCTATAGCTAAAGTTATAGCCGTTTGAGTGCGAAGAGGTCAGGCTGGATAGCTTAGCAATTCCTCCAACTTCTTGTATTCCTTCCACTTTTGCATGCTTCCTTTCCATCCTCTAAGCCATTCCTGCCCTGTAATCTCTGAAATCACTTAATACACATATCAAGACATCGAATGGTAATAAAGGATAATTAAATTTAATATTTCTAAAGCATAGAAAACATGTTTTCACATATATCATATCATGAGGAAGGAATTGTAAAACCATGCAAATAGTATGAATAAGTGTGCAAAGGCTTGATAAAAACCACTCAATTGAGCACAAGATAAACCATAAAATAGTGGTTTATCAATCTCTCCACACTTAAATATTAGCATGTCCTCATGCTAAGCTCAAGAGAAGCTATAAAGGAATGAAGAGAAATGGTAAAATGTATGAAATGCAACCTATCTATATGAATGCAAAAATGTTTCTATCTACTTGGTTAAAAGTAAGCAAGTTCTTCAAGATAAATATGAATCAATTCCACTAATTCAAATTATACAATGAAAGACAAGTAAACTTGTAAGAAGATAGCTCATGAAAGCAGGGAACATAGAATCAAGCATTGAACCCTCACTGGTAGTGTATATCACTCTAGTCTCTCTAGTGTATAGGGTAATCACTCTACTTTTCCCTAGTCATGCTTTCTAAACTTTGTTCTTCACCTAACCAATCAACAAGTATTTAATGTACCAATGCAAACATCATGAGGTCTTTTCAAGGTTGTAATGGGGCCAAGGCAAGGGTGAGGCTATATGTATGGCTAAGTGAGCTATAAATTGAATCCTTGACTAACATAAGCTCTCACATAAACACACACACACACACTCTATATAACTTCTTAAATCACGCCTAGCTACCCCTAATTTCCACTTTTGTATCACATACTCATATACCAAACTTTTGATATTTCTTTACTTTTATCACATGTGCATTGATCTTTCTATTAAAGCTTTAACATTGGGGTAATTTTGTCCCCTTATTTATTGAATTTCTTTTTTGAATCATAAAAATAAACATAACATTGTTAATGCACATGGATTTTTTTATTTTTTTATTTTTCTATTTTGGTTTTTCATGAGTAGGTTCCCAAATTCCCAATATTAGAAACATGATACATTCCCTTATTAACCTATGTTCCCACAGTTTTCCCACACTTAGTTGATACACAATCTTTATCTTAAGCTAACCAAAGATTCAATTGGGATATTTAATTTGTTTTTCTGCTTAAGGCTAGTGATGTGGTTATAGAACAGAAGGGGATTAAAAAGTTTAAAGTGGCTAACAAAGGTAATTTAAAGGGTAGGCTTATTTGGGATAAGTGAGCTAAAACAAATAATGGCCTCAATCATATGCAAGCATGTAAATACACTAAATAATGGACATATAGAATGAAACAAAGTAAAGATTACAATTATAGAGAAGAAAACACACAAGAATAAAATTTATGGTTAAATAATGTAACCATGTAAATAAGCTCAAATCTCACAGGTTGTGTGTTCTTTGGCTCAAAAACCATGTTCCAAATACAACTTCAAACAAGTTTTACACAAAAATTTTGATTTTAAATTAGTGAAAATTTTTCAAAAAAATAGGGTCTTAGAAGAAACTCATTACTTTAACCAAACAGTGGCTAAATGCATAAAATCAAACAATCATGCAATAAAACATGCAAATGCACAAAGAAATAAAACAATGGTGTTGGAAAGAAGAAAATAGATAACCCATGGAGATCGGTATCGACCTCCCCACACTTAAAGATTGCACCGTCCTCGGTGCATGCTAAGATGTACATGTGGATGGGCTGCTCCAACTGATGCCCTTATCTATAGATTGTGCAGATTGACTTGCCTGTTTCTCCATATAGAAGTTCTTCCTTTTCCCTCCCTCGGTGGCCATCCTGAAAGAAGAGGAAAAGGGAGAAAAGTAATCCAGAATTAAAGATAAGAAAATAAATGAAACATGGGTTGTTTAATGCCAAATAATAAAGGTCTAAATTACATGGTCACTACAACATGCAGTGAGAAAACAGTAAAAGCATACGACATATCAATAGTGCAAGAATTGCAACAATGGGGAAGAGTGTGGGTAATGGAAGTATCAGTACAAGCTCATGTCAATGCAAATGGAGTGCAAGTATCATAAAAGATTGGCATTGGTAGATAATTAATATCATCCCACAGTGTAAAACAAGTTACCAAAATAAATTCAAGAAAAGATGCAACAGTTGAATAAGAAAATTTTTTTAACACCAATGGAAAAATAAAAAAAATTCAGAAAAGAAAATAAAAATATGCACAAAATTAAAATGCAATGAATGAAATATGCAAATAAAATGAAATAAAATGGAAGTGAAAAAGGATGAGAAGAAGAAAAAGAGAGTGACAAAGGAGAGAGAAAGAAGAAATTAGGATTAGAAAAGAAAAGATAAGATAATTGGCGCAGTTCTGAATAAGTTGTGCGGCGCAGGCGACGCGGACGCGTGAGTGACGCGGTCGCGTGGTGGGCGATAAGGTCAAGTGACGCAGACGCGTGGGTCACGTGATCGCGTGGCCTGATTTGTGTGATTGGCGCAAGTGCAGCCTCACGTTCGCACAACTCTCTGTTTCAATGCATTTTGCCAAAAATCTGGGTGACGCGGTCGTGTGGTTGACGCGATTGCGTGAATGGCCAATTTTAAAAAATGACGCGGACGCATGGGGGACGTGTTTGCGTGGGAAGGCTTGGGCTTCTAGCACGAGTCCAGCCCAATTCCAGCTCAACTTTCGGCCATACACCATTTTTACGTCGATTTACAGGGGCACGCGGTCGCGTGGGTGACGCGGACGCGTGGGAGGCTTATTTTCCATAGGACGCGGACGCGTCAGTGACGTGGTCGCGTGGGCAAACTGTGCCAAGGGCACGCCTCCAGCCACGCTTTCACGTGACTCTCTGTTTAACTTTCTTTTCTTCATAACGCATTGGTGACGCGGACGCGTCAGTGACGCTGCTGCGTCGCGTGCGTTTTTTTTTTTAATATGCAGTATGCAGAATGCAAAATGATATGAATGTTATGAGTAATTCTAGGTTCAATGAAAAATAAAATAAAACTTGAAAACAAATAAAACTAAATAAAAATGAAAAAGGAACGATCATACCATGGTGGGTTGTTGTCTCCCACCTAGCACTTTTAGTTAAAGTCCTTAAGTTGGACATTTGGTGAGTTCCCTGTTATGGTGGCTTGTGCTTGAACTCATCCAGGAATCTCCACCAATGTTTGTATCTCCAGTAACCTCCGAGGTCCCAAACTAGGCATGTAAAACCCTTAAGAAGCTTCAAACAGATTCTTAGGCTCCCGGAGTGACAAATGTCAGAGCAGATTCCAGGATCCCAAATCTTGCTTTTACACCCATTTGTGTCGGGATCTATATCTTTCCAGCTAGGTGATAAGTAATTTGAATTCTTACTGCAGCTACCAAACAGCTTCCTAGACCCATTCAGTTGAGCTTTACACCAACCTTTGCATTTAAACTTAAAGCTTCCAACCATGATGAACCTTGCAGGACAATTCTTACCACTGACCATCTTCCTCTTACTCTTAATGCCACAAAGAGCTCTAAGTTGACCATCCGTTTCCAGTAGCCCATATTCAAGTGGGATTAGAAAGCTAAGGGATATGAATTTTACCCACTTAAATGTTGTGAATGATGATGGCAACTTAGGGGGAGGTGTTTCTAATGAATTTGCAAGCTCCACTCCCTTGTGCTCTTTTCTGATAACTACCACCTCTTTGCAAGCTTCTTCAATTTCAACCTCTTCCTCTTGGTAGCTTTTTTCCAATTCAATCTCCTCTTCATTGCTTTCCAAGGGCATGGGAGGTTGTGCTTCTTCTTCTTGAATCTCCATCTCTTGATCAACCTCTTCCAAGTCTTCAACTGTGATATGCCTTGGAGGTTGTACACCCTCCTCAACAACAAATTCAAACTCCTTAGAAGAGGGTTCTGTGATTTGAGGTTCCCGTGGAGGTTCTGCATCTCCTAAATCTTCAACCACTTCTTCCTCTGCATCTATTATAGCTTCCTCCACTTGTTCTAGTACAAAGTCATGCTCCTTATTGTCCACTGGAGTCTCTAGTGTCTCTTTCATGCTACGTTCTTCATTAGATTGTCCACATGAAGCCATGTGGGTTCCTTGAGTGTCTGAACGTCAAGAAGCTAATTGCTTTATTGCTTGATTCAATTGATGAAGGGTTGCGTGAAATTGATCCACTGTTTTCTTAAGACGATCCGTTGATTCTTGTTTCGCTTGGGTATCATAAGTAAGACCATAGTGCTCTTGGATTGATGGATATGGAGATGGTGTATATTGAGGTGGTGGTTCTTGGGAGTAATTGGGGTGGAATTGTGGTGGTTCTATATATGGTTCATTTGGCTCATAAGATGGTTGGTATGGTGGTTGAGGGTTAGGGTCAAATGGAGGTGAGTGGCGGAAAGGGGCTTGTGAGTGTGGTGGTTCAAAGTCATGTTGAGGATATCTATCATTTTGGTATGCATTGTAGAGTGGTCTTTGTCTGTGATATCTAGGAAGGTATTGTTGCCTAAAGGGTTGATCAGATCCTCTTGGCTCCGTCCATCTTTGATTTCTTTGACCTTGATGCATATTCCTGTTATAGCTTCCTCTTCCTGCAACATAGTTATAACCAAACTCATAGCCAAAGGGGTGAGAGTTCATAGTAGTGAGAGAAGATAAAAATAGAAACTAACAAAAAGAAAGTATTTTGAAAAAGATATAATTTTTGAATTTTTTTTGTAAAATATTTACAATAACCAATAATAAGGCACACGTTTACAATTCCCCGGCAATGGCGCCATTTTGATGAGAGAACTTTTGCATGGTCTAGAATTTAGAATAAATTCCCGTTACAAGTATAGCTTCTAAACCAACAAAAGTCCTTTCATACAAACGTTTTGGTTGTCACAAGTAACAAACCCCTAAATAAATTGATAACCGAAGTATTTAAACCTCGGGTCATCTTCTCAAGGAATTGCAGGGAGGTATGTTCTTATTATTGATTATGAAAAAGTGTGTTTTGGGGTTTTGGATTAAGGTAAAAGGTTAGTTGAATGACAAGTAAAATAAAATAATAATAATAACTGGAAAATAAACCTTTGGCAAGGTACAAGAACTGGAAGTCCTATCCTTATCAATTGTGATGAGAATTGGATTTTAATCCCACTTAGTTAACCCTTACTAAACAAGGGAAGGTCAAGTAGACTAATTAATTTGATACCTAAAGTCCTAGTATTTCCTTTGGAAAGGCTAGAGTTATTGGAACTCAAATTAATTAGCAACTCCCAATTTCAACCACTGTTTTATTTGACAGCTCAAGCGTCACCAATTACTCAACCAAGGCCAAAAGGAAAAATCCAAATTATTTATATTATAAATAAAAGAAATAAATCATAGATCTGAAAATACCTCAAATAATATTTATTAAGAAAATCATAACATGAATGTCATTAAACCAAATTGGCAACATATATAATTAAAAATACGAGAAGTCAAAATAAAGGAATATTAAACCTGGAGCTCAGAAAAATTATAAGTTGAAATAATAATAAATCCTAAATCCTTTAAGAGGAATTCTAATCCTAAATCCTAAGAGAGAGGAGAGAACCTCTCTCTCTAAAAAACTACATCTAAACTATGAAAAGTGAATTATGAGAGCCTAATTATGAATGGATGCATTCTCCCACTTTATAGCCTCTAATCTGTGTTCTCTGGGCCAAAAACTGGGTCAGAAATAGCTCAGAAGTCACTTCCAGTGCTTTCTAGTCCGTACAGGTCGCGGCCAAGTGACGCGGAGGCGTCATCCACGCGTCCGCACAGATTGTAGTTCGCAGATGCGACGCGGGTGCGTCATTCACGCGTTCGCGTTGCCTAACTTCGGAACAGCTATGGCAAATTATATATCAAATCGAAACCCCAGACGTTAGCTTTCCAATGCAACTAGAACCGCGTCATTTGGACCTCTGTAGCTAAAGTTATAGCCATTTGAGTGCGAAGAGGTCAGGCTGGACAGCTTAGCGATTCCTCCAACTTCTTGTATTTCTTCCACTTTTGCATGCTTCCTTTCCATTCTCTAAGCCATTCCTGCCCTATAATCTCTGAAATCACTTAATACACATATCAAGGCATCGAATGGTAATAAAGGATAATTAAATTTAATATTTCTAAAGCATAGAAAACATGTTTTCACATATATCATATCATGAGGAAGGAATTGTAAAACCATGCAAATAGTATGAATAAGTGTGCAAAAGCTTGATAAAAACCACTCAATTGAGCACAAGATAAACTATAAAATAGTGGTTTATCACACCTCAACTTTGTTTGTGTCCACTTTTAAGGTTTTTCCAACAATGTTACCAATTTTTTCAGCACTCTTTGTTGTAATATTCTATAGCAAGCCTGGGGAGTTTAATCCAAGCAGCTATGCTGTCAATGGTTGTCTCAATAGGATTGAAATCTGGTTTCCATAGTCGTATTGTTATGTAGTGATCTAAGATTTTTCATGGACCTTCCATGAGGAAAAAATCCAGGTCTTCAAAGTTGTAAAACTTTACTAAAAAAAATTCATTTCCCAAATCAATAACATCTATATTTCCATTCTTTTCCCACATTACCTCTAGTCTTCTTTTGAGAGAAACCAGAGAAATTTTTCTTCCCAGTAGCTTGACAATCAAGGTCTTCCACCAGTTCTTTCTAAGTTCTCTTTTCACTCCTTCTCCTATGACGATGTTGTATATATCGTTGGGCAGTTTCTTCACTGTTATCTCTGAATATTCCTCGTCTTCATCCTCTGAGGATTCTACTTCCCTGTTGGCTTGTATGTCCTCCTTCCTTCCTTCTCCCTTACTTTTTCCATTTCTGACTTTGTCCACAAAGGAAGGTGGTGATCTTGTTTCTCCTCTATCTTCATCCATCTGAGTTTTCTTTTCTGGTTCTGGTTTAGTTCTATAGTCTCCTCTCTCTACCTCTTCTTCTACCATCCAATCTTCCAAGCGAGGGGTGAGTCCAGTGTCCCCTGTAAACTCTTTCCCTCTCGCTTTTTTCACTTTCTTCATGCTGCGATGAATTCGCGCTCTCTTTTCTCTTATCTTAGTTCTAGAATCGTAGGCTCGAGAGGCTCCTCCTCTCACGTAGCCATCTCTCATGTTGTTCTGATAAAAATTTCGGCAAACTAAGCAGCAGAAATATTACACTATGATAAAACAAAAGAAAGAGGCGTTTGAATATCCTTTCAAATTAAAGCACATTCGTCACAAAAAAAAATTAAAGCACATTCGCGCGAGCAAAGCAAGTGTTTGACTCTAGAAAATTTTTGGGTCAGCCTGACCCAGTAGAAAAATAAGATTAAATTTTTGCTCTTTGGGCTAAAATGGTTACAATGAAGAAACTAATTTGTTGGCTTTTTGGTAGTCTCTGACCTACATCTTTGTTGGTGTTTATGTTTTTTTAATGAACTGCACTTATGACTTATGCACTTCCACTGCCTATTATTTGACCGGCATTTTATTCACTAGATTTATGATTTATCTAGGTTTAATATATTTTTTTCTTATAATTGATTATTAATTTTGATTTTATCCTTAATAAACATATTTTAGAAACATTTATTTTTGGTTGCATAAAATTTTATCTTGTATACAGGGGTAGAACTTAGTTCAGACATGGCTCTTCCAAATTTTTTATAAAAAAATAAGTAGTACTTCTTTCAAAAGATAAAAAATAGTTCAATTGGCTTAAATGCTTTACTATGACTTAAAGTACCTAATAAGTTCAATAAGCAACACTCCCTTTATCTTTAAGTTCAAATATAAAAAATTAGATATTTTTTATTTATTTAATTTAATATTATTTTATATTTTACTATTTATTAATTTAATTTTTTATATAATAAAAAATAATAGAATATTCAATAAGTATTAATATTATTGTATTTGTATAAATTAATAAAAAAATTCAATAAATATTAGAAATTTTAATATTTATCCTTCTAACTTCTTCTTTACATATTTTACAGGATATATATTTAAATTTTTATATAAAATAATAATGAAAAATCAAAGAATTGATATATTTTTTAAGAGGAAGACTAATATTTAAGAAGGAGAACATATAACTTTTACAATATCAACACATGTAGATAGTTCTTCTACTTTAATGAATCACAAAGAAAATGAGATACAACCTTTAAAAGTTTAAAAAGTTATATCTAATGAGTTTGACCTTAATTTTTTGGAACGAGACCCTAGAAAACGGCTTTAAATTTGGCAATATCACTCAAACCAGAAAGATGAGGTTAGATGAGCTTATCTTAAAAGTGGGATCATATCAAAAGCATCTTGACAATTATTCTCTATCTGGCCCCCCAAAATTTTGTTTCAAGTTCCGTCATTACTTGTATATAGGTCCAATTTTTTTTTTAAAATTTTTTTCTGTAATTCTTAAGAGTAGTTATGATAATTTAGTTTTAAAAGATCATTCAAATTATTGTTTCAAAATGAATTAAGTTAAATTATTACAATTTTATTAGAGACTTAAACCAAATATGTTAACGTAATATATTCTTGGAAACAATATGTTTAATTTTCATATATATTTATATCTATACCATTCAGTAAAAATCCATCATAGGTAGTGAGTATAGTTTAACTAAAACCTTTAATTTTTATTCTAAAGTATATATAAAAAAAAAGTAAAACTCTTGTAAAATTAAGAAAATGAATTCAGCATTTGAGCTGAGAGTAATTTTTCCCCGCAAATTAATTTTATTACATTTTAATTTTTAACGATAGAAGAAATAAAAAAATAGCAATAAAAAAATATCTGTGAACCGACAGGTTCAAAAGGAGGGAAACACACAACGGCTTATCCTTTGCTTTGAAACACACAACACAATCTCTTCTCTCTGTCTCATTTCAATGGCAGTGTCTCCTCCTCTTCCAAGCCAGTCTTTGGAAGCTGAATTTGAAGCTCAGAACTCTGAATCTCCACTCTTGCAAATTGGAAATGATGGCCTCACTAAACGTGTTATTAGGAAAGGTCTCACTTGGCAAACTCCATTCTTTGGAGACGAGGTTGAAGGTTACCCCCTGTTTTATACCACTTCATATGCTTCACTTATCTTTCTCCTTTTCTTGTTTTGTAGTCTAGTTCATACTTAATTTTTCAGCTTTATCACCTTTTGATATTGAGTTCTAATACTAAAGCTCATAGTTACATGAATTCACCAATTAGAAAGCATAACGCATACCAATTCGCATGTACTGCGTACCAATTTATCTGCATAGCAAAATGCCATATGTATATTTTAACGTAAAATATTTTACATATTGCTTATGTAACTATGCTAAAGCTAACGTTGTCTTTTCCTCCTTCAGTTAATTTCAGAGGACAAGTTGAAAATGGAGCATCTCTTGAATCCAGTTATGATAAAGGGTCCACGTTTCGTTTCAAATTAGGCCAATGTAATATGCACTTCCATACTTCATAATATCTTCTTAATGTTCTAGTTTACAAAGTTACATATAAACTTACTTGCTAGTGTATAAATTCAGTGATAACTATTAAAAATGGAAGTTCACAATGTGGATAATCAAATGGAAATCGAATTCAATGCTATTATTTCTATAATCAGGTGAAGTTATCAAGGGCTGGGATGAGGGAGTTGGGAGCATGAAGAAAGGGGAGAGAGCAATCTTCAAAATGCCACCTAACTTGGCGTATGGGGAAGTAGGGTCTCCACCACTGGTTCCTCCCAACGCGACTCTCATTTTCGAAATCGAATTGCTATCTTGGAATACCATTAAAGACTTGAATGGTGATGGAGGAATCATCAAAAAGATTCTAAAAGAGGGAGATGGATGGGCTACCCCTAAAGACGCTGATGAAGTTCTAGGTACACTCTGCTTTTTTCTTATGTTTCCTTTTTAATTCATATAGTGATAAAGTATAAAAAATCAACTTTTAGTTAGTCAACATTAGTCAATTTTTTGTAGGGTTCATAATTTAGGGTCTAAAGTTAAGAGTTTGTGATTTAGAGTCTAGAATTTAAGATAAACAAAATAATTTTAAAAAAGATTAGCTGATATTGGCCGAAAAAGAATTGATTCCTTATCATTACTCAAATATAATTAGAGTAAACCTCAACCCTCTCGTCCCTAACGAAAAACACAGGGACAAAGTAGTCTTTCAAGATTTGAAAGTGGCGTATTGGTGATTGTTTACAGTGAAATATGAAGCAATGCTAGAGAGTGGCATGCTTGTCTCTAACTCTGACCAAGGTGTGGAATTTAATGTAAGTGAAGGTATGGTTTAGTGCTTTATGTACTTGGTTTCAGAATTTATTTTATTTTCTTAGTTGTTCAAATAAAATTGATTCAAAAGTTCAACATTATTGTGTACTGGATCAGGCTATCTATGTCCTGCCATGAGTGTAGCAGTTAAGACCATGAGAAAGGGTGAGGTGGCAGAGCTAGCTTTGAAATTCTCTTGTAAGTTAATAAAAATTCAAAATTTATTTCAGATGAAATATGAATAATATATTTCCAAGTTGTTACTTTCCTATTTTCTTTGTGCTGTGTTATACTCTCTGCTTCAAAATAATTGTAATCTTGATTTATTTGTTATATTAAAAAGTTAATATATTAGTATATTTAGCCATAGACTGATATTAATTTAACTTTGTAGATGGAATCCTTCAAAATTCAGATAGAATCAAGGAGCCTGATGGTTTTCTCCGACCGGATTTCAAGATAACAACAATCAAACTAGAGTTAGTATCCTGGAAAATTGTGACCGATGTCACAGGCAATAAGAAAATATTGAAGAAAATTAAGAAATCTGGTGAGGGGTTCGATCGTCCCAACGAAGGATCTCATGTGAAAGGTAACTTGTATCTCAAGAAAATGAACTTCTGTAAATCTAATACATGAGGCTCCTATTATCTTGGTATTGCAGAAGAAGTTGAAGGTTGAACTGTTAGACTCTTGCTATCTTAATTCTTAAGTTCTAAATTAATGTTTTCAATTGTTTGCAGTTATATATTCATGTAAACAAAAAGATGGAACAATTATTCAGAAGAAAGGATCAGAGGAAGAACCTTTTGAGTTCACAATTCAAGAAGGTATACTTTTTCTTTGTCATACTTGAAATTTATGTTGGATATAAAAAACATTGCTACATACTATCAAAAATTTTATAATGAAAAAGTTTAGAGTTCAATTCTTGTTAGCCAGATCATTCTTTTAAATAAAAAGTTGAGAATTTAGTACAAGATAAGATAGATCCGTGTATAACCTACACTTCAAAACCAAAATAAATAAAAAAAATCATGTGCAAGTAAATATGTTAAATATAAAATTATTCATTAACACTATCAATTTAATTTTGGTGTTTTATTTTATTTTTCCAGGACAGGTGCCTGAGGGTCTAGAAAGAGCAATAATGACAATGAAAAAAGCAGAACAAGCTCTTGTGACTATCAGTGCTGATTATTTTAGTGACAACAATTCACAGGGAGAAGGAGAAGATACACCTAACAATAACAATAATAGTAATAATAAAGCCCTTTACTATGAAGTTGAATTGGTTGATTTCGTTAAGGTTAGTTGATTGAGACGAATTATTTATAATAATTACTTTTATTTCTCACTTATGATATGCTCAAATCAAATTTCTTTAATGTTTAAAGGAGAAACCATTTTGGAAGATGGACAACCAAGAGAAATTAGAAGCTTGTGAGAAGAAGAAGCATGATGGGAATTTGATGTTTAAGGCTGAAAATTTCAAGCGTGCATCCATGGAATATGAAAAGGTTAGTTGATTAATTAGTTGGTTATATACATATACTATATACTGTGGAATTATTAATGAGTTAAAGATATATTTTTATTGATTTGATACTGTATAGGCTGTAAAATGCATAGAGTTTGATCATTCATTCAGTGAAGATGAGAAGAGTCATGCAAATACGTTACGGTTATCATGTAACTTGAATAATGCTGCTTGTAAACTCAAATTGGGGGACTACACTGAAGCTTCCAGATTATGCACAAAGGTATCCTCTCTTCCTCTTAATAATATGAGCTAATTTATATAAATTTTAATTTGAAAATAAAGCTTAAAAAAAGTTGATTTTTTTTAATATCTTTTTTTCCTCAAAAGAAAAACAAAAAACATTGAATAGAGAGTGGATTCACTTTCATGTGTCCTCTATGATATATCTCATCTAATACAAAATCAAAGCATTTGATTATAGATGTTGTTAAAATATAATTATTCATATGTTTTTTTTATCGATTTGAATCTTTTAAAAAATTTGTTTCATGACATATAGTATCAGAACTTTTATAACTTAAAATTTTGAAATTCGATTCTTATTGACTTAAAAAAAATTACTTTAAGATAAGACAAATAAAAAAAAAGCTAAGCAAAAGAGTACGCAAACCAAAAAGAATATTAAATCAAATAATAGGGAAAGAATTGGAATGAATTTGATGGATTCAGTGCACTATATATATGGTATATATACAAGAGGTGTGGTTGTTGGTGTAGGTAACACTATAATGCAAAAGATTTTATTCATTGTGAACTATAACTAGCTACCTATAACTTGAACTAACTTAACTAATTGATAAATAACAACCTAACACTAACATCTCCCTCAAGTTAGAGCATACAAATTGTATGTTCTTAACTTGGACATAAGAAAGTGAAATTGAGGTAAAGGAAGAGCTTTAGTTAGAATATCAGCTAGTTGATGTTTAGTAGGTACATAAATCAATCTAATGGTGTCAGCTTCAATCTTCTCATGGATAAAATGGCAGTCAATTCAACATGCTTGGATCTCTCATTAAAGGTGGGATTTGATGCCAATTGAAGAGCAGAGATGTTGTTGCAAAATAACATGGCCAAATCGACTTGGACTCTAAAGAACTGAAGTAAACCAATTAACCAAATAACCTCACAGCTAGGATGAGCCATGGTCCTATATTCGGTTTCGGTGGAGCTCCTAGAGACTACTGTCGCTTCTTGCTTCCAAGCAATAAGAGAGTCACCTAAGAAGGCACAGTAGCCTGTAGTTGATGTCCTTGTGTCGAGACAACTACCCTAATCAACATCAGAGTATATGGACAGGGTGAGTTGGGAAGCAACTGAAAATAGAATCCCTTGGCCTGGTGCATTTTTAAGATACCTTAATACTTGGTGAGCAGCTTGTAAATGAGGCATCCATGAGTTAGACATGAATTGTGCAGTTTAGTGACAGCAAAGGTAATGTCTGACCGGGAGAAAGTGAGGTACATGAGACAACCAATGAGTCTCTTATATGCAGAAGCATTAGAGATCGGATCACCTTCTTTAGCTCATAATTTGAGTTTGGCATACATAGGAACTGTTGCTGGCTTGCAGTCCAAGAGGTTACTATCTTCTAGCAAAGAGAGTGTATACTGTTGGCGAGTTCCAAGCCTAAAAAAAAATTTAAGTCCCCTAATATTTTGAGTTTAAAAATGGATTGCAGCTTTAATTGGACTTTGGTCACCATATCAAGGTTAGCTCCCGCAATTATGATGTCGTCATCTATGTATACCAATAGGAAGGTTACAAAATCACTAGAATCTGTTGAGAATAAGGAGTAGTCACTCTTGGATTGAGTGAAACCATTTTGTTTAAGAGTTGAGTAAAATTTGTGAAACCACTATCTCAAAGCCTGTCTAAGCCTATAAAGTGACTTTGTAAGCTTACATACCAGGCCTTTCTTGCATTCGGGATGTCCCATTAGAAATTCCATATATACCTCTTCATCCAAATCCCTATTGAGAAATGCATTATTGATGTCCAATTAGATTATATGCCGCTTACGCACTGCTGCAATGCCTAACAGAACTTGTACAGTGGTGACTTTAGCTACATGGCTAAAGGTATTTTTAAAATTGATTCCTGCTTGTTGTGTGTATCCCTTGGCTACTAATCTTTCTTTGTACCTTTCTAAACTCCCATAAGCTTTTAGTTTGGCTTTGTAAACCCATTTGCACCCTATGGCAACTATTGTGGGTGGTAAAGGAACTAATTTTCAAGTGTTGTTAGACTCCAAAGCCTCAAGTTCTTCTTTCATTGCAGTCCTCCATTCCTCATGTTTAATTGCTTGATGGTAAAATTGTTGTTCAGGAATAAGATTGTCTTGGTAAATAGAATGATAAGTGTAGTTCAATCTATGGTTGCTGAAGAAGTTTGAAATCGGGTAAGGAGATTTATTATGACAAATGTAGTCATGAAGGTAAGAGGGAGTATGTTTAGTTCTGGGGGATCTTCTAGGTTGGATGGAAGTAGAAGGTGAGGTCTGGTTTTCTATAAGAGGGAGTATTTGGGATTGATTATTGGTTGTAGTTAGTGATTGAAGTATCTCAGGTACGGTTGGGATTGTTGGAGCATTAGGCAACGGTTCAGAATCTAATATTGGATTGGAGAGGACAAAGTCAAAGAAGATGTCAGGATGAATCTTAAGGCAATTGAGACTCTCCTCCAATGAAATTGTGTGCTACTTGCTTTAGACTATGCATGGATGGACTTCTTCCTCTATTATAATTTGGTGAAAAACCATGAAGCTTGAAACACTTATCGATTGTGTGATTGAAAATTCCACAATGGGAACAAAGAGGCCTGTCTTTTTTCACATTTCCTCTTTCTTTGCCTGATTGTGGAGGCACATGCTAATTTTTAAAACAAGTTGAGTTAGGGTTGAGGGAGCTCCAATCGCCTTGTACTTCTCTTCTTGGACTACTAGGGATAGGACCTTATTGATTGATGGTAGAGGCTCCATCAATAGAATTTGTTCTCAAATCTGAGCATAGGAATCATCTAATCCCATTAAAAAACAATGTACGTCCTCGTCTTGTAGAAAAGCTTGCATTGGCCGCGAATCATAGGAATTGGACGATATGAGTTGAGTTCTTCCCAAAGAACTTTTATCTTTGTGAAGTATTGTGAAACCGTCATCGAACCTTGACTCAAGTTCACTAACTCCCGCCTGAGTTCAAAAATTCTTGGACCATTGCCATGTTGAAACCTTTCTTTGAGATCATTCCACAACTCTTCAGCTGAATTAGTATAAACCAGGGATGTTGCAATTTTTTTGGACACCGATTTGAGAATTCAGGTGCTAACTATATCATTCACACATTGCCATATCTCGAATTTCTCGGCATTAAGCTTAGGATCTGGATGCGATACAGAACCACTGATGAATCCAAACTTGCACTTAGCGTTGAGGGCCCTTTTAATGGCTATGCTCCATAAGTTATAATTCTCTTCGGTGAGTTGTTGAGTAACTAGAGTGAGTCCTGGTTGGTCTACAGAGGACAAGAAAAATGGATTTGCTATGAATAAATTTGTTCTTGAGTAAAGAATGGTCTTTCACACTCGATCTCGTGATCGGAACCCTAACTTCTTCAAATAATAAAACTTAATTTGAAGAAATAAGGCAGCTCTCATCAACTCTATGGGAAGAGTTCGAGTGTGAAGAAGAAAAGAAATTGAGAAAGAAGAGAAACACTACAAGATTTTTATTTATTTGTGGAGGTTTTTTCTTCTATTTGTGGAGGTTTATAACCCCCACCAAATGGTTTATGGGGGTTTCCAAAACCCCCAAAATTTGAGGTGCCACGAGGTCTTTTGTGGGAGTTTTCAAAAACCTCCACAATCTATTCAGTGGAGGTTTTGTGTATGTTTAGTGGGGGTTTTATATTGTACTTTTGTGGCAGTTTTAAATCACTTTTGTGACGTTTTAAAACCCCCACAAATTAATTTTTTTTATTTAACAAATATTAACTATTTTGTGGGATTTTCAAACCTCCACAAATCTTGTAATTATTTATTTATTTTAAATTTCAAATCATTCATTAATCTCATCTCATTTACATATTCTCAAATTAAAAACTAAATCTTTTATAACACAATTCCTCAATAATATAAGACATAACTTTATATATAAAAAAATTCTCAATGTCAATAGTTCCAAACATATAATTCCATATGGTATTGTCTACATAACTATTACTGTTTTTAAACTGTTTTTCTTTAAAAAGTAAAATAAAATAACAAGAGGTCAATACCCATATAGATGCATAAAATAGAAACGATCAATTTCTGGAATATAATTAAATTAAACATAAGAATCAAGGAGAAAGTAATAGAAGGCAGGTAAGAGCAAGTAAAGACATTTTCTTTGAGGCCTTGCCTATCACTAATGACATCTTCCTCACGAAAACTGCAAATAATTTCATTCCATAATTGGACAAATTTGGTAGCTTCAGTTCTTCTGCTAGCAGAAATCTATACAAGCATGAAAATTGAAGTGAAAAGAATAACGAGATTTATTTTTAATGTACTAAGCAATTAAAATGTAGAAAGAAGAAAAGATTATTTATCACAAATTCTGTTCAGCAATAGCAAGCTAAAGAAAGGATAAAATTGATAGCGGCCTCTCCTAGATTTTCGTCCATAACTAAAAATTAAGGTCCAAGTTTCTATGATATGTGATAGTTCCAAACTAATAACCTATAGAAAGGTTAGAAGGAAAACACTAAATAAACAAATAATCACTATTTAGTGTGATATATGAACTTGACAATCACCTCTTGGGAAGTTAACTTGTCGAGATACAAGATAATGGATCTCAGGGAGTTTCCATGGGCAGCGATCATAACATTCTTTCTGGATAAAAGTTGAGGTTCAATCTGCAACACAATATCAATGGCACAATCTCTTGTTAATATCAAATGATCACTTCAGCCACAACAGAAATTCAACCATACAATGTATCAAACCAAATACTTCTTGTCTAAAACATATATTGTTGAAGTTACTCAGTATAGCACATATAACATCAATTGTATGCCAGTATATGCATAATGAGCAATAACCATAGCATTACATGTCAATTTATCGATTACCTAACTTTCTGGGTTAGTTTCAATTTAGCAGTGATTTAGGAGCATGCCATTGTGATGCTTCCTAGTTCCTAATATGCCCTAAGCTTTCTAATAATAAGATACCACTAATGTAAAGGTTGAAGTCTTGCAAAAAAAGAAATTCTCGGTTTCATACTTCCATACCCAGGATAGATGTATCCAATTATGTATTCTATCCTTACTGATAACATTCAAAGCAGGTGCCTTCAAAATTGGAAATAGAATGAGAGAGAAGCATAATAGATACTATAAAAATTCATCATGGTAAATTAGTAGCCTTCCCTATATAGTTGTTATCATGATTTGCTTTTCTTGGTAATAAGTTAGAACATTTTTCAGGAAATCCAAATACCTTTACAAAATGCACATGGTGATTTGAACAGAGATTACCTCTTGGCTATGGATTGAAACATGAAATTTTAATTGCGCTCGCTGAAACAGTGCATCGTTGTGTTGATTGAGAATATAATGCTTAACCAAAAAATGCATTCATCAACCTGCATGAACATTAAGACAACTTATAGATCTAGGACCAGCACAACTCATGAACCAGCTAGTTAAAATTCAAAGCAAAAAACTACCTCCTCTGAGATGATCTTAGATTTCAAGCTGCTGCTTCCACCGTAACTTGACATTGCTTCAATTTCAATGTCAGAGTCCTTTATATCAGTAAGCTCTTTCCTCAATCCTTCATCAGTGCATCCAAGTGCATACGCATTTACTCCCGCAGTGATGAACTCCTAAAAATTAAGATAAATAAATCGGTTACTTGAATATAGAGAAGCAAGTTAATTAGGTTATGGCAGTGGACATACTTTTAGATTGTCACCTCCACCATGATCAATGAAGTTCCGGTAACGCCTAAACAAGCTGATTTCTATGTTGCGCGAGGATCGATATTCATCCTTCGATGAGATGGAATCGTGCAACCGGCAAGAACTGCAGCGGCAACCGTGGCTCGATTGAGAAGCTTCCTATAACAACTGTGGCGAAAACACTAGCTGTTTTAATTGTGTGCTTTCGTATTTAGTTCGCAATAAAATGGATATAGACTGAATTGAGTTATATTAGAATCTACAGAGGAGGATGTCATATATGCATGTAATAAAATAAAATAGCATGCAACAACATATATCTTTGGAAGACCAAATAGATATGAGTTTTTCTGTTTATATACACATGTAATAATAGCGTGCATCAAGTTGGGAAAACTAGCTATAATAATAGAATAGATCACGGGTATAATGGTTGAAATTTTGTTGTCAAGAGTCAATGCTAAGTAATTAAAGACTAAATTAAGTATAATCTAGGGAGAAAAAGAACAGTCCTTTAGGAATTCATGGCTTTCAGTCCAATAGTGCATTAATCGGTAAGTTTTCAAAATGAATCCAACAAATGAATAATCTAGGGAAAATACCAATAGTGATGACACTGCACTGCATGAGTGAATGCATGCAGAGACTCCAAAGCATGAAACTACTCATATTCTTAAATACTCAATAATGAATCTAATATAAATTTCACAACTAAAAATAAAGAAAAACCAGATTATATAGCACAATGAAAAAAAGAAAAGGCACCAGCTTGAGCAAGATGAGAAATAGCACTCAGAGCAGCCATTCCACTAGTGAAGCATAGGGCTCTATCCGCCTTATCAAGTTTTGCCAACAAACTGAGAACACAGCATGCAAGGTAAAACATGGTGAGAAAAGAAAACATTAATGCCACAATATTGGCAGTTGCAATAGTAAACAAACACAACTAACAGGACACAGTGAACCTTTCTGAAGCATCTCGAGTGGGATTTCCACTTCTGGTATAATCATAGGGACCATTTTCTATTGCATTAGGCTGCATGAATAGGAGTACTGGTCAATAAACATAATGAGATCAAGAGAAAACTACTCCCCCTTCATTCCAATTAGCACTCTTACTTTTCTGGTACATCGGAAAATCAATGTATCTAGACACATTTATGTCCAAATACATTGGAAAGGTTCATGTCTCAAATCTGCATAAATTAATTATTATTATGGTAATTAAATCAGAAAAAAGAAAAGTGTTCATATAAGAATAATTTATTTGACTAAAATATTCTCTCTCCCACACGACATGACTCTAACATATATTAATCAAATCTAGACAAATAACAATAAAGAAGAAAGAAAGTAGTCATAGATTTTAGCAGCTTTTGAAGTGTTTAATTACTATGTTGACTAAGAAAAAGAGGGAACAAATGATTAGCAGAATGAAGTGATTTAAAGGATCTGACGAAGTTTACAAGTGTCCAATTGCCATATTCTCAAGTAGAAAGACTGTACATACCATTTGCCATTAAACTTCTTAAAGTCTCCATCAACCATGGAAAAGCGAAGTTCTTGATCCCATGTCTGAAGCATTATAGAAAACATACAGTATTAATCATATATCAGAAAGTTCAGTATTGACAACTAATCTATCAAATCAAATGTGATTTATGTCCACTGCAAATGAAAACTATATACGGTTCTTGTGACATGGATCATAGTGAAAATTATTTAACTCCACTCCAACCCAAGAACTCAATACAATGTATTTGGATACAATAATTGAATAGTGACAAGGAGAGTACTTACTATAGTATATGATGTGAGCTGAATTGAATCAAATAACCAATTAAAAACAAGAATTGGTAACAGATTCTTACTGAACAGATAAATTCTTGAAGATCTAAGACAACACATGCTTTAATTTTTTGCAGTCCTTCAACAATTCCATCAAAACATAGTTACAATTATATCAAATCACCTAAGAACAATAGAGCAACCAGAATAAACACATAATCCTAAGCACTAAATCTAAATCAGTAATGCCAAAATGATTTCCTCTTAATCATCTTTCTGTTATCTTCAAATTAGAATCAACCTTTATAAAGGGATCTCATATGGAGTCCCATTTCCACAAGTTCAATCTCAACCAGTTTCAATTGAAATATTGAATCATTCTTACAAACAAATTCATTTCCTTTTTCGTGTGCACCAGTCTCTATACAAATGATTGCTATATCAGAATTCAAATGTTTCTCACTTTTCTAAAGAATCTCTTTCTTTGTGAAGTTTCTCATCTGCAACAGAACAAAAACAATCAAAGATGATATGACTACAGCTTCCATCAAAGCTTTTTATTTCTTTTTATACAAAGAAAAACACTTAAACCTGCACACAACTAGGATCAAATCAAACAATTAAGGTGTATTTTAACCTGCCGACTCTTCTTCACCTTCTGCGCCCTCTGAGGAACTATTCTCTGTTCCACCATCGCCAACACCGTCACACTACCACCGTCGCGATCTCTCTTCATATCAAATTCTTACTACGCTATATAGGCATGAAATGTAGAGAGAAACAAAAGAATAACTAAATTGAGTTAAATAAATAACAATGAAAAAGAAAAATGAACAAATAAAAATTGACCTTAGGTGAGTGCGGAGAAAACCAAACGTATTTATGGATAAGCTTGATGGTGGCACCGACGGTGGCTACGAACTCACTCTTCTCTGGTCTCAAAAGTTATTGCATGTAGATGAAGGAGACAACACATTGATATAGAAGCTTGATGCCGACAACGACGAAGACATGAATGGCAGCAGCGACGAGCTTACTCTCCCTCTGATATCAGACGCTACGGCGAGCTTGATGGTGATAATGGCGAGAGATGAATGCAGTGGCGGCGAGTAGATCTAGGGTTTCATCGTATCACACTCTTCATTCTTCATTTTTTGGACAAATTTTTGTTTGAAATGAAATTTGTTTGGGTCAGAGCAGGAGATTAAGAACCGGCTATTTGTTTAGACAATTGGACTTATAAATTTAAATTTACATTAATCAATGGGGGTTTCATATTTTGCCAAAAATAAAATATGTTATGGAGGTTTTTTAAAACTTCCACAAAAAAACTCCAATAAACAAAGAGAAATCTTGTAGTGAAAGAATAAGAGAAAATAGAGAAAAATGAAGGAAAATTGAAGAAGGAAGAATGTGGAAGACGAGGAAAAAATGATAGCGACTGATACCATATTGAATCAAAGAATAGTGAAAGAATTGGAATGAATTCGATGGATTCATTGTACTATATATGTGGTATATATACAAAAGGTGTGGTTGCTGGCGTAGGTAATACTACAATACAAAAAATTTTATTCACTGTGAAGTATAAATAACTGCCTATAACTTGAACTAACTTAACTAATTGATAAATAATAACTTAACACTAACAAAGTCTTGTATGATGAGACATGTTAGAGATATAATTATTTATGTCTCTTTTAATCAGCTTAAACTTTGAAAAAAAATAGTTTCATAACGGTTCTAATACAACTAATAATAATGCCCTTGATTGTAGGATGCACAGAACGAATGAATGAATTAGTTAATTAAATGGAAATGAAGTTTCTATTGAATGAATGATGATCAGATTTTCTATCGGTAAAGAAATATAAAAATATAATCGCATTGTAAGTATAGTTTCTAAACCAACAAAGAATCCTTTCGTACAAAAGTTTTTTTTGTCACTTAAGCAAACCCAATAAAAATAAATAACCGAAGTATTCAAACCTCGGGTTGTCTTCTCAAGGAATTACAGGGAAGTATGATTTATTATTGGTTATGAGAAAAGGTATATTTTTGGGTTTTAATGTATAAGATAAAAAGCAAGAATAGTAAATGGCAAGAAAGTAAATTGTAAGGAATTAATTTAAATAAATAATAAAACTCTTGGCAAGTTATAAGAATTGGAAATCCTGTCCTAGTTATCCTTATCAGGTGTGATGAGAATTGTTCAGTGCTCCCACTTAGTTATCCCTTACTAAATAAAGGAAAGTCAAGTGGAGTAATTAACTTGATTCCTAAGGTCCTAGTCAACTCCTGTGGGAAGACTAGTTTTAGAGGTAACCAAATTAATCAGCAACTCCCAATTTTAACCACTGCTTTATTTGATAACTCAAGCGTCACTAGTTACTTAACCAAAGTCAAAAGAGAAAATTCTAAATTAAATTGAAGACATCATAAATAGAATAAAGCAATCATAAATCTGAAACACATCAAATTACGTTTAAACATAAAGTCAAATCTAACATGGAAAAGTTCATAAATTAAATTGGAAAAATAAATAAAAGGAACATTAAACCTGGAAATTGAGAAGAAGAAATCCTAAATCTTTTAAAAGGAATCCTAATCCTAAAACCTAAGAGAGAGAAGAGAACTTCTCTCTCTAAAAACTACATCTAAATTATGAAAAGTGAATTATGAGTCGTCTCCCTTCATTCCTCCACTTTGCAACCTTTAATCTGTGTTTTCTGGGTTTGAAATCGGGCCGGACATAGCCCAGATTTCGCTGGGGGCGAAATCTGCCATACTGATTTTAGTCACTGCGACGCATCCGCGTTGAGCACGCGTTCGCATCACCTAGCTGTACGGCCACTATAGTAAATTATATATCAAATTGAAGCCCCGGATGTTAGATTTCCAACGCAACTGGAACCGTATCATTTGGACTTCTGTAGCTCAAGTTATGATTGTTTGAGTGCGAAGAGGTCAGACTGACAGCTTTGGCAATTCCTTCAGTTTCTTGTATTCCTTCCACTTTTGCATGCTTCCTTTCCATCTTCTTAGCCATTCTTGCCCTGTAATCTCTGAAATCACTTAACACACATATCAAGGCATTGAATGGTAATAAGTGAGGATCAAGATTAGCTAAATTAAGACCAAAGAAGCATGTTTTCAGTCATAGCACAAAATCAGGAAGGAGAATGTAAACCCATGCATTTTGTATGAACAAGTGTATGAAAGATTGATAAAATTTACTCAATTAAGCACAAGATAAACCATAAAATAGTGGTTTATCAACCTCTCTATACTTAAACATTAGCATGTTCTCATGCTAAGCTCAAGAGAAGCTATAAAGGAGTGAAGAGGAATGATAGAGAGTATGCAATGCAACCTATCTATGTGAATGCAACTACATACAAAATGTTTTTACCTACTTGGTTAAAAGTAAATCAAATTCTCCAAGAACAGTTATGAACTGGATTTCACTAATTCAAATCATAAAATAAAGTACAAGTAAACGTGTAAGAAGAAGATAGCTCATGAAAGTAGGGAACAAGGAATCAAGCATTGAACCCTCACTGGTAGTGTATATCACTCTGCTCTCTTAAGTGTCTAGGGTAATCCACTCTACTCTTCTCTAGTCATGCTTTCTAAACTTTATTTTTCATCTAACCAATCAACAAATATTTTAACGTACCAATGCACACATCATGAAGTCTTTTCAAGATTGTAATGGGGTCAAGGCAAGGGTGAGGATATATGTATGGCTAAGTGAGCTATAAATTGAATCTTTGAGTAACTTGAGCTATCACCTAACATACATACATTCTATATAATTTCTAAAATCATGTCTAGCTACCCATAATTCCCACTTTTGGTTCATATGGCTCATAAGGTGGTTGGTATGGTGGATACGGATGTGGGTCATATGGAGGTGAATGGTGGAAAGGGACTTGTGAGTATGGTGGTCCAAAGTCATGTTGAGGAGGGGGTTCATAGGCATATGGTGGTGGTTGTTGATAATCAAAAGAGTGCTCACCAGAGACGGTTCTATGTATAGTGGTGTAGGGGCAAGCGCCCCCACTACGATTTGAAAATTTTTTTTAGTAGTATATGATAATAATATATATTTGCCCCTATTAGATTATTAAGTTTGACCTCATAATAATTTTTTACTCAACTTTTGGTACTTAATCGTCAATTTAAAAATTTTATATTAGAAATTCGTTAGAATGATTAATTCTCAAATTTAAATGAAATTAGTGTTCTTTTTTAAAAATCAACTCAAAAGAATATTATTTATCTTCTTTTTAAATTAGCTTTAATTTTTGCATAGCAACTATATTAATTGAAAGAACTTTTTTAACTATAAATATCAATAAGAGTCGACTTCTAATTGTGTTGAGAAGTGAATTTTTAAATAATTATTTAGTAATATATATAAAAACAGAGAAATTTTGATGGTAGTGTTAAGAGAAAAATTATTTAATTTTTTAAAATATAAAACCTAAAATAATAGAATTTTAAATTATATATTATTATCTAAATTACTATTTTAGTATTGTAATTTATATATTAGATATTTTGAAGGTTACTCATATTTTACAATAATAAAATATAATCATATTAATAATCATGTTATATATACATAAAAAAATAATTATTTGTATAAAATATATATTAAAATATAAAATACACATTAAAAATAAGTTAAACAATACATATATTTATCACATATATATAATGGTTAATAGATAATTTAATATTTAATTTTTTATATACACATATTATTTTTATTATAAAAATTATTATGATATTATATAAATTTTTCCCCCACTATCAAAATTTTCTGGATCCGTCACTGGTGCTTACCATAGCCATTGTCTTGATATGCATCATAGAACGGCCGTTGATAGTCCATTGGAGGTGGTTGTTGCCATGAGGGTTGATCAAATCCTTGTGGCTCCTCCTATCTTTGATTGTCCCAACCTTGATGCATGTTCTCATTGTAATCTCCTCTACTGCAATATAATTATAACCAGACTCATAGCTAAAGGGGTGAGAGTTCATAGTAGTAGGAAAAAATAAAAACAAAAACTAACAAAAAGAGAATATTTTGAAAAAGATATGATTTTTGAAAAAAAAGATAAGATAAGATTTTGAAAAAAATATGATTTTTTTGAAAAAGAATAAGATAAGATTTTGAAAAAGATAAGATAAGATTTTGAAAAAGATATGATTTTTGAAAAAAATTTGATTTTTGAAATTTAAAACTAAGATAAGATAAGATAAAAATTTTAAAATAAAAATCTGAAATTTTTTCTTTTTTTTTTGAAAAATATTTACAATAACCAATAATAAGGCACACGTTTGCAATTCCCCGACAATGGTGCCATTTTGACGATCGGATTTTCTATCGATAAAGAAATATAAAAATATAATCGTGTTGTAAGTATAGTTTTTAAACCAACAGAGAATCCTTTCATATAAAAGTTTTGTTTGTCACTTAAGCAAACCCAATAAAAATAAATAACCGAAGTATTCAAACCTCGGGTCGTTTTCTTAAGGAATTGCAGGAAAGTATGATTTATTATTGGTTATGAGAAAAGGTATATTTTTGGGTTTTAATGTATAAGATAAAAAGAAAGAATAGTAAATGGAAGAAAGCAAATTGTAAGGAATTAATTTAAATAAATCATAAAACTCTTGGCAAGGTATAAGAATTAGAAATCCTGTCCTAGTTATCCTTATCAGGTGTGATGAGAATTATTCAGTGCTCCCACTTAGTTATCCCTTACTAAATAAAGGAAAGTCAAGTGGAATAATTAACTTGATTCCTAAGATCTTAGTCAACTCCTGTAGGAAGACTAGTTTTAGAGGTAACTAAATTAATCCGCAACTTCCAATTTCAACCACTGCTTTATTTGATAACTCAACCATCACCAATAACTTAACCAAAGTCAAAAGAGAAAATTCTAAATTAAATTGAAGACATTATAAATAGAATAAAGCAATCATAAATCTGAAACACATCAAATTACGTTTAAACATAAATTCAAATCTAACATGAAAAAGTTCATAAATTAAATTGGGAAAATAAATAAAAGGAACATTAAACCTGGAAATTGAGAAGAAGAAATCCTAAATCCTTTAAGAGGAATCCTAATCCTAAAACCTAAGAGAGATGAGAGAACCTCTCTCTCTAAAAACTATATCTAAATTATGAAAAGTGAATTATGAGTCGTCTTCCTTCATTCCTCCACTTTGCAGCCTTTAATCTGTGTTTTCTGGGCTTGAAACCGGGCCGGAAATAGCCCAGATTTCGCTGGGGGCGAAATCTGCCACGCTGATTTTCGTCACTGCGATGCGTCCGTGTGGAGCACGCATTCGCGTCGCCTAGCTGTATGACCACTATGGCAAATTATATATCAAATCGAAGTCCTGGACGTTATCTTTCCAACGCAACTAGAACCGCATCATTTGGACCTCTGTAGCTCAAGTTATGATCGTTTGAGTGCGAAGAGGTCAGACTGATAGCTTTGGCAATTTCTTCAGTTTCTTGTATTCCTTCCACTTTTGCATGCTTCCTTTCCATCTTCTGGGCCATTCTTGCCTTGTAATCTCTGAAATCACTTAACACACATATCAAGGCATCGAATAGTAATAAGAGAGAATTAAGATTAGCTAAATTAAGACCAAAGAAGCATATTTTTAGTCATAGCACAAAATCAGGAAGGAGAATGTAAACCCATGCATTTTGTATAAACAAGTGTATGAAAGATTGATAAAATCCACTCAATTAAACACAAGATAAACTATAAAATAGTGGTTTATCAATGTATCATGAGAAATTCTAAAAAAATATATCGTTTGCATAATAATACAGAGTTAGCTAAATTGTATTCAATTAATTAATGGAATTTTTCTGTATATTTTGAATGAATTTCAGGTACTAGAGAAAGATCCTTTAAATGTGAAGGCTCTATACAGAAGATGCCAAGCATACCTAAAAACATCAGATTTGGAGAAAGCTGAGGTTGATATTAAAAGAGCACTCATTATTGATCCAAATAACAGGTAAATTCTCTATATTAATTAGTTATTGCAATTTCAAACTCAGCACTTTTCAATTAATATTTATAATAACTACTCATTTTAGAATTCTATCATAATCCCAATTAAACTTAGTGCATCATGCACCAAGTTAAGATATATAATTCTATTGACCTGAATCTATACCATTAGATTATGGTACATGATGCACCAAATTGAGATTGGTACATCCAATACATTATTTTCCTTTTTCTCCCTTTTTTTAATTCTGTTTGAATAATACTTAATAATTATCTGTTGCATTACTTGGATTGGCTTATCATCAGAGACATTAAAGTTGAGTACAAAGAGCTGAAACTCAAGCAGAAGGAATACAACAAATATGAATCCAACATCTTCGGCACAATGTTTTCAAGGATGAGCTAGCTAGTTAATTCCAACAAAGTGATGATTTTGTCTTCCTTGATACATGTTTTTGTTTATTGGTTTTGATTTAACAATATTTATACATTCAAAAATGAATGTCTATATGCGATGTTAACCTTAAACGAGACCACAAAAATGCTAAGTAAAAAACAACTAACTTTAAGAATTATACGGGATAACTACACAAAAGCAATAAAAATATGTATTATGGGTCTCACAAAACAAATTGAAAATGAGTTCCATATAGTATTATAGTACAGTACTACATGAAAATTATTATTCAAGTATATATGTAAGGATGTAACTCGTATATTATTCAAGTGAAACTAACCAGCTCACTAATGATTATTAACTCAACATCATTATTGTTTAAACATGAACGATGACAAACAGTTATATTATTATTTCGAGTAATGCAATCCCCTCGCTTGCAAGTTGTTAGAGAAATTGACTGCAAGCCTCTAGGTCGCAATTTGGACAAACATAATCTCTGTAATAACCTGGATTTGAATATTTGTCGCTGCATGTACCATCACCTTCAGATTTTTTATTTAAATAAATAAAATAAAAGTAATAATTACAGAAATAAATATTTTTAACAATATTTACCGATTTGTGTTCTCTAGTCATATCTCGTTTACACTGTAAACGAGATGAAATTATGTGTATCTCGTTTACAGTGTAAACAAGATAAGGCCGAACGACGCCTATAAGTATAAGTTGTTTACAGACCATTACCTAAACCCCATTTTGACTTAGCAAACTCTTTCTCCCCTCTTTTTACCCTTTCAGACCATATTTGAGTCCGATACGGTAATGGCACACCAGGAAGGGAACGACGAGAACATCAACAGACTAAACGAGACATTGCATTACGTCAGGGCGGCCGACTTCGAGGTTAGTTATGTGCTGTTCGGTTAATCTAAGGATGTGGACATTGTTAGGGTAGTCTCGTAGTGACAAGCAATAAGTAAAATGCTTTAGGGATTAGACCGTATCATGAATTTAGAACAGTATTTGCTTGTGTAAGATTGGTATGACTTAATTAGGATTTGCTTACCGACATAAATAATTTAGAGACATCTATAGAGTAGACACATGGTAGTATGTTCCTAAGTAGTAGTAGTACTTTGTTCTTAATTAGAGTACAAAAAGTTATTATTATCTCTTTATAGGTTAAATTTTTTTTCATTCCGCAGAGGTCTCGCCTTCTACTGCCCCGGCGAGTCAGCCATACCTTTCCTCCACCGGACGCCATTATCCCGTATCGGGATGAGGCCGGATTCGGCGACATGGTGCCCCTTAGAGACTTCACATTTGACAATTTCTTGATTTTGGCACTCGTGGAGCGATGGCGTCCGGAGACACACACGTTTCATCTCCCGTGGGGTGAGGTTACTATCACCCTGCAGGACGTGGCGTACAACCTAGGCCTACGTGCACACGGAAACCCTGTTGGGGGGTGCCTTCGTAACTTTGGTAAGTGGTACGGCACGGAGATGTGGGCCAAGGTAGAGCAGCTGCTTGGTGCCAGGCCTCCGGTGGCGGCACAGCATGCTACGCAGAGGAAAGAGTTGTTCACGCTAAAGCTGGTTTGGTTGCGTGACCGTGTCTGCCAGATGCCCCGGACCGATGATCCTGAGACCCTCCGATAGTATGCCCGATGCTATATTACGTTACTAATCGGAGGGTATCTATTGACAAACAAGTCCAACAACCTGGTGCACGTACGGTGGCTACCGCTTCTCCGAAACTTTGCGGAGTGTAGGGCGTTATCTTGGGGCTCTACGGTGCTTGCCTGGACTTACCAGTCACTATGTTTGGCGACACAGCGGGGCATTACAGACATCGCCAGTTGCACTCCGCTTTTGATGAGTTGGATTTACCAGAGATTTTCTCAGTGGTGTCTACCAGATAGAGGAGTCTACCAGTATCCGCTAGCTGCGAGATAACCAAATATTACTTTTTCATTCGCATTAAACATTTTTGGTAATTCGCATGGTTTGTTACATAATGAATTGTATATATCTCTGTTATTGTTAGGTTGGTTGGATTGCAACAGCAGAGTATGGATCAGCATCAGGCCAGGGTCCTGTACTGGAGGGTATCGATCGACCAGTTACGATTCGATGAGGTTAGTCGTGAAAGTAAATATTTTATGCAATTGCCTTCTGCTTGGCCATCCACACCTTTCTGTAAGATGGTTTGAAGTGATAGCTTGCTTGGACCGCACCTTGCAGAACCGGAATACTTACAGAGGGGTTGGACTGAATCAACGGCAAGATGACCCTGCAGATCAAACTACTGTCTAATTGACGATGGTCTTGAGACATGGTGGGTGCTAGACAACTATGCACTCCACCCACCCTCCAAACCTCCTTGAACACAACAAAACAAGATTGCTTCAGCCATGTCGTAACCTACTTAGTATATCGCATATAGGTAATGAAAAGCACAAGTAAACTTAATCTTACCAGTATCCGAGGTTCTGCCGAAGGGCCACACGGAGGCTCCATTGACACCCATTCTCAGATTGACAGTATTGCACATGGTACTTTAACCGGTACAATTCGATCACCCGGTACTCATCACTCCTCCGAATACTGTAGTTCTTCACACCCTGAAACACTGCCTCTCAGCTTCTAAACTTGTGGCCTTCCCAAAACTCTACACCACCGTCTAGGTTGTAATCCTCTTCACCCGTGTCAAGAAATAGAGTCCTCTCATGCATGGCGTCCAGATCCAGACTGTGATAGTGTGATGGAACTGTCAAAAGCACCGGTATTGGAAGAGGTTGGGGCAGGTGGTGTGGTGTTTATAACCCACAAACTAACCGGCAAGTTCACCGGGTCGTACCAAGTAATACCTTACGTGAGTAAGGGTCAATCCCACGAGGATTGATGGATCAAGCAATAACGGTTGATTAAATTACATAGTTAGATAAACAGAATAGTATATTGAGTGTTCAAAGAGCATTAAACAGTAAATTAAGAATTTCAGAAAGCAAGCAGCAATGAGTTGGGAATAAAATATGGAGAAAATAGTTAAGGTTTCAGAGTTATCTATTTTTTCGGATTAAATTTTCTTACTAACTAATTTAATTATGCAGGATTTAATTTATGGCAAATTGTATGTGACTAGACCCTAATTCCTTCGACCTTCCTAGTCTCCTCTTAAATTCATAACTGTCAATTCCTTGGTCAATTAATTCCAATTAGAGGGTGATAATCAATTTCTAGTTTATATGCCAGAAAAACTCTAATTACCCAAGAAATAAAAGGATTATATGTCACGTATACTGTTAAATTCAGATAATTAGAATTTAGGAGAATTTGTTTTCAAGCTGTTATTCAAGTATAGAGCTTTTCCAAGTTATATAAGAACTCAATTAGAAAGAGGGTCATACTTTCGTTCCACCCAAATTCATAAAATAAAGAGCGAAAACAATTCTTAAATTATAAATCCATGCATAAATTAAAATAGAAAAAGCAATAAAATCAATCCATACAAATAGACAGAGCTCCTAACCTTAACAATGAAGGATTAGTTGCTCATGGTTCAGAGAAGAAAACTAGGATTCTGGTAAAATGTACAGAGTTCCAATCTGATGACATCTAAATTCCTATTTATAACTAATTCTAATAAATTTAAAATCTAATTATCTAAAATTAAAAAATAATATCTTTTCCTAAAAATAAGATTTGAATTTAAATTCGAATTAATTAACAAGTCTTCAGCTGATGGGTGGGGACCACTTGTTTTGTCCATTCTGCAGCTTCTAATATGTGTTTTATGGGCTGGAAACTTGGTCAAAACAGCCCAGAAATCGCCCTCAGCATTTTTCTGCATTTTCTGCACGTGGCGCATGTCACGCGTACGCGTCAGTCACACGTACTCGTCGATGGTCTTTTTTGCAAGTCACGCAGATGCGTCGGTCACGCGTACACGTCGCTGAGCAAATCTCCAAATCACGCGGACGCGTCAGTCACGCGTACGCGTCGCTTCTCGCTGCCATCTCCTTTGATTCTTGTGCTGCAAAAACTCCATCAAATCCAGTCGAATACTACCTAAAATAAATAAAAATTGCAAAAGACTCAAAGTAGCATCCATATTGGCTAAAAGATAATTAATTCTCTATTAAACTCAACAAATTAGATGCAAATTCACTAGGAAAAGATAGGAAAGATGCTCACGCATCAGCAGGACATGGCAGGCCACGGTTGGAACAGGTATCTCAGGAACACACTCATCCTTATCCACACTATCGGACAAGTCGGTGTCACCACTATCCGCCACGTAATCCTCGTCCAACTCCTCCTCACCCTCCTCTGACTCGTCAACTGGAATGGCGACATGAATGGTTGGTGGTGCGAGGGGGTGGTCGTCCTGCACATAGGTCGAGTGTATGGAAGGACCACCGCCACTGTGTCCCACCTCTGCAGAAAACTCCATTACTTGCTCCACCATGATCCTCCCATGGATATCGAACATCACTTGCACATGCTCGTCCCCTAGAAGTCGGAATAGTCAAAACCGGAAGACTCCATTACTCATGGGAGCCAGCAACCTATACGCCACCCTTCCGATTTCCCTCACTTCTGTACCACCGAGCTTGCTCAATATCAAACTCCTCAAATCGGACAACGTCTCCACATGCTGAGTGCGAAATAATATCAGATCTTCACACTCAAATGTCACCCCATTGTCGCCGTTTCTCATACGACAATTGGAATAAACAAGCACAACTATGTATGAACTATCATTGGCTATTAATGCCTTGTATTTGTGAGAAATATGAGATACAAAAAGGATAAAAAAAAAAAGTTTGTGAAAAATACTAAGAATTACATATCCATTTATTGCTGCTGGGACTCTACTCCATGTATCTCGTTTACACTGTAAATGAGATAGACACGTTTCAGTTGACGTGTCATATCTCGTTTACATTGTAAACGAGATATACGTAATTTCATCTCGTTTACAGTATAAACAAGATATGACTGAAAACACAAATCGATAAATATTTTTAAAAATATTTATTTCGATAATTATTATTTTTATTTTATTTATTTAAATAAAAAATCCCATCTCCTTTAGTACATTTGTTACTCATTTGATTTGATTGCATTAATTATTCGACAACTACAACAAAAAAGAATTTAAATACATTTAATTAATGAAAAGACATGGCTTGTAGGGTAATTATAGTATTTACATTGCTTTAGATCTAAAAAATTACTATATAGACGCCAAGTATCAAGGATTTTTTTTATTTAAATAAATTAAATATTTATTTAAATATTTATATCGGGTACTGTGATCCAGATCACATTAAATATTTATTTCGGATATTTGGTCACCCGTCACCGTGATTTAACGAAAATTGAATGTATTTTGGGTGCATTCAAAATATGGTACAATGCGTTTAATGCCAATGTATTTAGAATACATATATTATTTAACAATTAAATTACAGTATTATATTTGTATTATTTTACTCGTATGATTAGTTAAATATTCGATTCAAAAATATAATTTATAAGTATAAAAATATAATTTTTTAAAATAATAAAAAATTAATAATATTAATTGGGTCAATTTAAAAAATAAAAATTGATATATTTTGTTATTATTATTAATACGTATAAAATTTCAAATTACTAGTTTTAAATTAATGGAGGGACACAATTTCACATAAATTTTAAATTAGACCACATTTAAAAATAATTTTAAGTTGATATTTTTGAATAAAATTAAATGAATACTATTTAAATTGTAATAAATTATACTAATTTTAGAAATATTAAAATTGGTAAATAGTTAAAATTTGAATTGATTTAGTGTTAATCCAATTTTACTCCAAACCGTTGACACCTAAAATTAAGGTGAAATGAATAACAACTTTTAATTCTAATCATCCACTACTCTCAACGTGTATCCTTTAATTCACACACTTCTAATTCACATTGAAAATCTTAGTCAGACAAAATAGAAGGTTCTCGGATTGAAATACTTCAGAAGTAGTAATTCGATCTAAATAATAATAAATTTATACCGATTTTTACTTTGTAAAGTAATCTAAATCATCTATAAATATTTTTTTATTTTGAGATTACGGTTTTGGTAAATAATATATTTAATTTATTTAAATAAAAAAAATTCCAAGAACCAATTATCAAATAAGTTATCATATACTTGTGTATAATATATGTGTTATTTAATTTATTTTTAACATGTATTATATTTTAATATGTATTTTATATAAATATATCATGAATAATTTCTCCTAAAAATTTAAATCAATAAAAAAGACACATAAATAATTATATTTATTATAACGTGTTTCTTTTAGAAAGAGTCTTTCTTATGTTTTTTAATTTTTTTTTCATAGATTTTTTTCTGTTTTTTATTGGTCTTATATTAAATTTTTTTTGGATTTATCTATAATTGAACTCTAAATTTTCAAGTCATAAAAATTTTTATACTATGTCATAAAATTACTTTCCTTTAAAGTTTAAACTTGTAAGAGGAGGCACAAATGATTATATTTCTAATTTTAGACCATTTGACCAGTATTTCCAAGAGTACTCTACAGACAAACAAACCCAAGTAAAATGATCAACAAGTGTGAGTCAGCTTGTATTCTTTATTTTGTTAGCATCCTATTAGAATATGCCACAAATTAAAAAGATGTGCTAGATATAATTGTACGTATGATGAGCTGGTAAAAGTTGTATATATTATTCTCCCTTTAACTAAATTCAATCAGCCCATACAAAATAATTCTTTTCTTATTCCACATCAAAATAATCCATGCCCAAACAATATTAATAATTCAGAAACACCCTCCATTCCTATTAGACCCATTCCTTTACCCAATGACCCATCTAATACTTCAAACCCACTTCACAATATTTATTTATCCAATAATCCATCCCATACTTCAAACCCACTTCACAACAATAATTTCCAACCCCCTCTCCTGCAAGCACTGAACCTCTCTCTCTCTCTCTCTCTCTCTCTCTCTCTCTCTCTCTCTCTCTCTCTCTCTCTCTCTCTCTCTCTCTCTCTCCCTCATCCTCTCCTCAATCTCATATAGCCCCTCACTCCATTGAGCTAATCGAATCTGGACCAATCACTATCCCTCCTTCTACCCGACATAGCCACTGTCAAATCTACCCTCCCGCTCGTCTTTCTGATTACGTCTGTAATACTTCTTTTAATTTCCAAATTTATTCATTCTCACGCTCAAGATATCCTCTGTCTTTAGTTTTCTCTTTTACTTATTTTTTTACCTCACATACCAAGTTTCTCTCATCTTTATACTTTGAATGTGAACCAAAGACTTTTCAGGATAATGTTAAGGTTTCTCACTGACAGCATGCCATGACAGAAAAAATTACTGCACTTGAGCTGAACAAATCTAGGTTCTGGTTGAGTGTCCTCCGACTGAAAAATCCATTGAGTGTAAGTGGGTTTACAAGATTAAACGCCAGCCTGATAGCAGTATTGACCGCTATAAAACTCACTTGGTGGCCAAGAGTTTTACATAGATAGAAGGGGTAGGTTTTCTTGAAACATTCTCACTGGTAGTGAAATCTGCAACTATAAAAAATGTTCTTACTCTACTTCAATTAAGGGTTGGCCAATCCAGCAACTTGATATTAACAACGCTTTCCTTCATGGTGATTTGACAGAACTATCTATATTGCTTTATCCCCTAGCCTCAAATCTTCTCAGCCAAATCAATGTTGCAGATTGCTCAAATCATTATATGGATTGAGATAATCCAGTAGAATGTGGTACGAGAAACTCTCCCTTCTTTTTGTTTCTTATGAATATCAGCAGACGGTTAATGATTATAGTTTGTTTTTCAAAATTTTGGGCACTGACATTTGCATAATATTGGTCTACATTGATGATATTATAATTAATGAAAGTTCTTCTTTTGAGATAATAACAATAAAGGGACTTTTGGACTCTAATTTAAAATTAAAGACCTTGGTAGATTGAAGTAATTTTTAGGCATTGAGGTAGCTCATTCTTCTCGAAGGATCTTTCTATCATAAAACAAATACTACTTGGACCTTTTGAACGATTCTGGGCTTTCGGGTGCAAAACCCGCACCTATTCCTACAGATAATACCACTAGACTTCATCAAGATGATATTCCTCTTTTGTCTGATCCATTTATTTATCAGCATCTTGTGGGTCGATTGATTTACCTAACCACAACTCGTCTGGATATCACCTACGCCACCCAACAGCTTTGCCAATTCATGGGCACCCCTACTCAGGTTCACTATGCAGCAGCTCTTCGAGTACTTCGATATCTAAAAAATAATCTAGACAGAGGTCTTTTCTTTTTCAGATCTTCTAGTCTTCAGATATATGGCTTTAGTGATTCCGATTAGGCAGGTTGCTCGGATACTCATCATTCATTAACTGGTTATTGCTTCTTTTTGGGAGATTTTTTAATCTCTTGGAGGACTAAGAAGAAAACTACTACTACTAGATCTTCAATGAAGGCTGAATACCGAGCATTGGCTAATACTACATGCGAGCTTTTATGGATCTTGAATTTGTTATAGTTTCTTTGTGTGTCTTGTGATCGTCCACCTGCTCTGTTTTGTGATAATCAAAGAACCTTATACATTGCTGCCAATCCTGTGTTCCATGAGAGGACTAAGCACTTGGAGGTAGATTGTCATCTGTTTGCCAAAGGCTCAAGCTGGCGTAATGAAGTTGCTTTCCGTCCCATCTTCACGACAATTTATGGATATATTTACCAAGCCTCTCTTAACACATTCCTTTCATACCAATTTATCCAAGCTGAAAATTCTTGACGTATATCATCCTTCAACTTACGGGGTCATATTAGACCATTTGAAAGTCCAAATAAAATGATCAACAACTCTACATTTTTTTATATCACATGTTTATTTCTGCCTTCTTTTATCATTATAGAATGTGTGAGTCAGCTTGTATTCTTTATTCTATTAGCATCCTATTAGAATATGCCACAAATTAAAAAGATTTACTAGATATGATTGTACATATGATGAGCTGATAGAAGTTGTATATATTACAATAGCATGTAGCATAATAAATTAAGAGAAAAGTATTATACAAATTTTATCCTTCCCTTTTTTATTGTCCAGAATATAGTAATAATTAATAATTTAATAGCTGATTTTTAGTATACATCTAATGTAGTTATTCTATTTATATATATTCTTTGTAATTAAGCATGCTTTAGCTAAGATGTATTCGAAGTGTTACAAATAAATTAAAAATAAAATAACCATGAGTTCGTAATTATGTAAATTAAACAAGAGCACAAGAGACTTAATAATAAAACAGAAATAGACTAAAATATGAGTTAAACCTGCTTGCAAGATGATCAGAGCACTACAACAATAACGAAGAATAGCGGTGGTTAAAATGCCGATTTGCGGCGGTTTTAGACCGTCGTTAAACATAACACCAGTGACAATACATACGCAGCGCATAAGAGGGCGGGGATGAGATTTTGCGGCGGTTGGTTTAGAACATAACCGCCGTTATATGACCAAGAGAGATTTAGCCTGCTTATTTGCGATGTATTTTAACTGCCACTATTTGCTTTCTGTGTTTTATATGGTATTTATTTACGGCGGTTTCAAACCGCCGCAAACCGCCGCTAATTGTTTACGCACACTTTTTTTTATAAATTCTAAAACCTTATTTAGATTTATTTAATTAATCCGGGAGTATTTCTTAATCATATGGAGTATTTTTTATTTTAAAAATCTTTTCGTTCGCCTCTAAAGTTCTATATTGCGGGCAAAAACTCAAGAATATTTAATTGCAAAAAACCTAACATATTTATTGTAATATCAATAAAGTATTTCAATAGTCACCCCAAAAAAATAAAGTATTCGGCTAATAATTAATGCTGCATAGTAATATAAACAAAACATATACTGAAAAATAAACCATCACATATATTCTAATTTCTATTTTCTGCCATGTCCATCTAAAGAATTCATCCGTGCAGCGATGTTTGGTGGCAGCTCCCCACCTTGCTGTTGGACTACATAACTCAGCACACTCTCTAATGCCTGTCTCTTCGTTTTCTCTGCTACTATTTCATCCTCCATTACCTTCCTTTTCAATTTTTTCACTACTAATTCATCCTCCACTGCCTTCCTATTCAATTTCTCGGCCGTCACCTCCGCCTGTAGTTCAAACAACATCCTTTGGGCATCTTCTATTTGAGCTCTATCCATCGGTGACTGCACACTCAGATGAAAGAGTTGACTTGGTATCGGTCCAAAACCTATGCCACGCACTCTACCCGAACGCTCTTTACCGAGAATTTGGACAAGGAAATCATTTTCAGATAATTTTTTCTGCAGACATAAATAAGCATACACAATCACACAAGGAATCTAGCATACTCAAGACATTTTAAAAATTAAACCTAACATGTACCATAATAATTGATGAAGTGTACTTACATCGATCCTCTGCGCTTCTTCGTGTATGTAGGTGCCATCACGTTTTTTGTGCTTTAGGATCCATACTTCTCCTCTACCAACTCTCCTCCCTTATTTTTGCGACTGTGACAATACAGTTTATACCATAAGTTTCACCTATTTAATTTTCTCCAATAATTTTTTTCTTCTTCCCTATAAATAAATTCAAACTACATACCAACCAATTTATTTTATGTCAATAGGTTAACAGTCTAATGATTGCTCTATTTATTTTACAAGGATTGAGTAATTGATTATATCTAAATAGTAAATTTATTTTAATAGCTCCAGCATTTATTTTTTGAAAATCAACATCAATTATCAATTCCTTATAAATCAAAACTAAAGAATGATTTGCTTAAAAATATACATTTGAGACAATGATATCCATCAACATGGTATGAAATTGTGATCATCAATGGCGCCATCAACATGGTACGCATAATTGTAATCTCAACTTTTTCTCACAACTTCGCACAAATAACCAGCAAGTGCACTGGGTCGTCCAAGTAATAAACCTTACGCGAGTAAGGGTCGATCCCACGGAGATTGTTGGTATGAAGCAAGCTATGGTCACCTTGTAAATCTTAGTCAGGCAGATTCAAATGGTTATGGATGATATATGAATAAAGCATAAAGATAGAGATACTTATGTAATTCATTGGTGAGAATTTCAGATAAGCGAATGGAGATGCTTTGTCCCTTCCGTCTCTCTGCTTTCCTACTGTCTTCATCCAATCCTTCTTACTCCTTTCCATGGCAAGCTGTATGTAGGGTTTCACTGTTGTCAGTGGCTACCTCCCATCCTCTCAGTGAAAATGTTCTACGCACCCTGTCACGGCACGGCTAATCATCTGTCGGTTCTCAATCAGGTTGGAATAGAATCCAGTGATTCTTTTGCGTCTGTCACTAATGCCCAGCCTTTAGGAGTTTGAAGCTCGTCACAGTCATTCAATCATTGAATCCTACTCAGAATACCACAGACAAGGTTTAGACCTTCCGGATTCTCTTGAATGCCGCCATCAATTCTAGCTTATACCACGAAGATTCCGATTAAGGGATCCAAGAGATATCCATTCAAGCCTTGTTTGCTTGTAGAACAGAAGTGGTTGTCAAGCACTCGTTTAAAAGTGAGAATGATGATGAGTGTCACATAATCATCACATTCATCATGTTCTTGGGTGCAAATGAATATCTTAGAACAAGAATAAGCTGAATTGAATAGAAGAACAATAGTAATTGCATTAATACTCGAGGTACAGCAGAGCTCCACACCTTAATCTATAGTATGTAGAAACTCCACTGTTGAAAATACATAAGAACAAGGTCTAGGCATGTCCGTGAGGCCAGCCCCCATGATCTAAGATAGCATAAGACTAAAGATAGCTACCCAGATAAGAATACAATAGTAAAAGGTCCTATTTGTAGAGAACTAGTAGCCTAGGGTTTACAAGGATGAGTAAATGACATAAAAATCCACTTCCGGGCCCACTTGGTGTGTGTTTGGGCTGAGCATTGAAGCATTTTCGTGTAGAGACTTCTCTTGGAGTTAAACGCCAGCTTTTGTGCCAGTTTGGGCGTTTAACTCCCATTCTTGTGCCAGTTCCGGCGTTTAACGCCGGGCAGTTTTGAGCTGATTTGGAACGCCGGTTTGGGCCATCAAATCTCGGGCAAAGTATGGACTATTATATATTGCTGAAAAGCCCAGGATGTCTACTTTCCAACGCAGTTGAGAGCGCGCTAATTGGGCTTCTGTAGCTCCAGAAAATCCACTTTGAGTGCAGGGAGGTCAGAATCCAACAGCATCTGCGGTCCTTTTCAGCCTCTGAATCAGATTTTTGCTCAGGTCCCTCAATTTCAGCCAGAAAATACATGAAATCACAGAAAAACACACAAACTTATAGTAAAGTCCAGAAAAGTGAATTTTAACTAAAAACTAATAAAAATATACTAAAAACTAACTAAAACATACTAAAAATAATGCCAAAAAGCGTATAAATTATCCGCTCATTAGTACATCATTAGTGGTCTGTGGCCTAGGTCTTGGTTCGCTCTGGGATGGATGAAAGGGTCGGAGAGGAGCTACTGCGGATGGTGAAGACGCAGGAGGTGCAATTGGAGGCTACTGACGTGGTGGCTCCACTCTTGTAACTTTCGTGTAGCGAGCTTTTCTTAGCATCTTAAAATCCTGGTATAAACACATGTAGCATGCCAAAAAACATTAATTAATCGTAGACTAATATAATAATTAACAAGTGATATAATTAACGCAATTGAATAAAACAATAAAGGTTGGTTTACATTATTTGTTAAAGTCATATCATTTACTAGTATATAATTTTTGTAATCTTGATTTCTCTCTTAGACAGGTGTGGTTACTACAGAAAGTAGACAGTTAGCAGTAACATACACTCACAAAGATGGGGCTTGGTGGCATATTTTTCACTGGTGATGGATCAGGTCAAGTGAGAGTATGGAATTGAATAATAGACCCAACCATTTCCAGTCCAATAATTATAATCCCTTTTAAGTTTTAATATTATATGTCCAGTTTTGTTACATTTTGTTAAATCATACCCTAAAATAAGTTAAAAAGAAAATTACAAAATAAAAAACCTAATACATACTAAAATTATTTATGTTAATTTTAAGTTATTTTTTAATATATTTTAAATATATCTGAAAATAATGTGGGATGAAACCTGGTTTAACATGTATATTTGATTTATTTAATTGAATCTTAGGAGTGATTGGTTTGCCTAAAATCTAATTTATATTTTAATGTCATTAGCTTTAGCCAAATGTTGTAACATATATCGAAGCTTACACAGGGTACATTTAATAATTTTAGTTGCTCATCTTTACAATTCAACCAGACATATGATTTAGGGTGTATTTGGATTACCGTTTACAAATGGAGGTTTGTATAAAATTGATTTTGTAAATAATTATTTTAGATAAAAATTTACAAAAAAGACATAAATTTAAATAATTATTTTATATTATCTTATAATTTTATATTAAATATTTAAATAAATTTTAACATTTTTTTAGTACACTCAGTATTCTTTAGTACTCTAATAGGATTAATAGAATCATAATATAAAGTAAAAAAATATTCCACACAAAAAAAGAAATAACAATAACTATAAAAGAACTCATATAGACAAAAAAATAAAAGTTTCATAAAAAATAATAATATGCATAGGAGAGTATTAGAAAAAAATATTATAAAAAAACTAAACATATATATAATGAAGGACATAATTGATACATAGAACATAAATTTCAATTCAACATGAGAAGGTGGTGCACGAAATTGCAATCACACTTTTGCAATCCGCACAACTAAGCAGCAAGTGCACTGGGTCGTCCAAGTAATACCTTACGTGAGTAAGGGTCGATCCCACAGAGATTGTTAGCTTGAAGCAAGCTATGGTTACCTTGTAACTCTTAGTCAGGATATAATATCAATAATAATTCTTAGTTTGAATTGTAAAAAGAAAAAGGGCATAAATTAAATAATTGTTACGCAATAAGGGAGAATATGTTGGAGTTTTGGAGATGCTTTGTCTTCTGAATCTCTGCAACATAATGCTTCCTTGCATTCAAAAGTGCAAAGTTCCTTCCATGGCAAGCTGTATGTAGGGCGTCACCATTGTCAATGGCTACTTCCCATCCTCTCAGTGAAAATGGTCCAAATGCTCTGTCACAGCACGGCTAATCATCTGTTGGTTCTCGATCATGTCGGAATAAGATCCATTGATCCTTTTGCATTTGTCATCACGCCCAACAATCGGGAGTTTGAAGCTCGTCACAGTCATTCAATCCCAGAATCCTACTCGGAATACCACAGAAAAGGTTTAGACTTTCCGGATTCTCATGAATGCCGCCATCAATTCTAGCTTATACCATGAAGAATCTAATTAAGGAATCTAAGAGATACTCATTCAATCTGATGTAGAACGGAGGTGGTTGTCAGGCACACGTTCATGGATTGAGGAAGGTGATGAGTGTCACGGATCATCACCTTCTTCATAGTGAGGCGCGAATGAACATCTTAGATGGGAACAAGCATGTTTGAATGGAAAACAAAAATAATTGCATTAATTCATCGAGACGCTACAGAGCTCCTCACCCTCAACAATGGGGTTTAGAGACTCATGCTGCCAAAAGGTACAAATTTCAGATCTAAAAATGTCACGAGATACAAAATAAGTCTCTAAAATTTGTTTAAATACTAAACTAGTAACCTAGGTTTATAGAAAATGAGTAAACTAAGATGGATAGTGCACAAATCCACTTCTGGGGCCCACTTGGTGTGTGCTAGGGCTGAAACTTAAGCTTCTTACATGCCTGGGCTGTTTCTGGAGTTGAACGCCAGGTTGTAACCTGTTTCTGGCGTTGAACTCCAACTTGCAACCTGTTTCTGGCGCTGAACGCCAAACTGCAACATGGAACTAGCGTTGAACGCCAGTTTATGTCATCTATCTTCGTGCAAAGTATGGACTATTATATATTGCTGGAAAGCCCTGAATGTCTACTTTCCAACCCAATTGAAAGCGCGCCAATTGGACTCTTGTAGCTCCAAAAAATCTATTTCAAGTGCAGGGAGGTCAGAATCCAATAGCATCAGCAGTCCTTTTTCAGCCTAAATCAAACTTTTGCTCAGCTCCCTCAATTTTAGCCAGAAAATACCTGAAATTATAGAAAAAGACACAAACTCATAGTAAAGTCTAGAAATATGAATTTTTCCTAAAAACTAATAAAATTATACTAAAAACTAACTAAAACATACTAAAAACTACCTAAAAACAATGCCAAAAAGCGTATAAATTATCCGCTCATCACAATACCAAACTTAAATTATTGCTTGTCCCCAAGCAACTGAGAATCAAATGGGATAAAAAGAATAGAATATACTATAAATTCCAAAATATCAATGAATATTAGTTCTAATTAGATGAGTGGGACTTGTAGCTTTTTGCTTCTGAATAGTTTTGACATCTCACTTTATCCCTTGAAGTTTAGAATGATTGGCATCCATAGGAACTCAGAGTTCAGATAGTGTTATTGATTCTCCTAGTTAAGTATGTTAATTCTTGAACACAGCTACTTTTATGAGTCTTGGCCGTGGCCCTAAGCACTTTGTTTTCCAGTATTACCACCGGATACATAAATGCCACAGACACATGACTGGGTGAACCTTTTCAGATTGTGACTCAGCTTTGCTAAAGTCTCCAGTTAGAGGTGTTAAGAGTTCTTAAGCACACTCTTTTTGCTTTGGATCACGACTTTAACCACTCAGTCTCAAACTTTTCACTTGGACCTGCATGCCACAAGCACATGGTTAGGGACAGCTTGATTTAGCCGCTTAGTCCTGGATTTTATTTCCTTGGGCCCTCCTATCCATTGATGCTCAAAGCCTTGGATCATTTTTACCTTTGCCTTTTGGTTTTAAGGGCTATTGGCTTTTTCTGCTTGCTTTTTCTTTTTCTTTCTCTATTTTCTTTTTTTTTTGCCATTTTTTTCGCAAGCTTTGTTCTTCACTGCTTTTTCTTGCTTCAAGAATCAATTTTTTTTTCAGATCATCAATAACATTTCTCTTTTTCATCATTCTTTCAAGAGCCAACAATTTTAACATTCATAAACAACAAGATCAAAATTATGCATTGTTCAAGCATTCATTCAGAAAATAAAAAGTATTGTCACCACATCAATATAATTAAACTAATTTCAAGGATGAATTTGAAACTCATGTACTTCTTGTTCTTTTGTATTAAAACATTTTTCATTTAAGAAAGGTGAAGGATTCATGGAATTATTCATAGCCTTAAGACATAGTTACTAAACACTAATGATCATGTAATAAAGACACAAACATAGACAAACATGAAGCATAAAAATTGAAAAACAGAGATAAGAACAAGGAAGTTAAGGAATGAGTCCACTTTAGTGAGGGTGGCACCTTTTTGAAGGATTAATGGTGCTTTTTGAGCTCCTTTATGTCTCTTCCTTACCTCTGTTGCTTGATCCCTAGTGATTTTGGTGCTTCTATCCTTAGTTGCTCCCAATAGTTATGTGGAGGAAAATATATCCCCTGAGGTATCTCAAGAATTTCTTGATGAGGGAATTCATCATGCTCTCTTGATGTGCAGTCAAATGCTCTACTACTGAGCTATGGACCCTTGAGATGAATTTCTCCATCTCCCATAACTCAGAGGTGGAAGCAATTACCTTCCCTTTCCTCTTTCTTGAGGTTTCTCTGGCCTTAAGTACCATAAATGGTTATGAAAAAAAAAGTGCTATGCTTTTACCACACCAAACTTAGAATATTGCTCGCCCTCGAGCAAAAGAAGAAAGAAAAGAAGAAGAAGAAGAAGAAGAAGATAAGGGGAAGAGGGAGAGATGTTTGTGTTTTGGCCATGTAGGGTGGGTTTGGGTGGGAAGGATGGATGGATGTGAGTGGTGAAGAGGTGATGGAGAAGAGAGATTGAGGTGATTGGTGAAGAAGAGAGAAGGTGAGTTGGGGTAGGTAGGGATACTGTGGGGTCTACATATCTTGAGATGATCCTGTGGGGTCTACAGATTCTGAGGTGTCAAGGATTTACATCCCTGCACCAATGAGGCGTGTAAAATGCCCACTGCAAGCAATCCTGGCATTTAACGCTAGATTGATGCTTGTTTCTGGCGTTAAACGCCAGCTTTATGCTTGTTCTGGGCGTTCAACGCCCATCTGCAGTATGTTTCCGGCGTTGAACGCCAGCTTTCCTCAGTGTGCAATCCTGGCGTTTAAACGTCAGAGTGCTGCATGTTTCTGGCTTTCAACGCCAGATCCATGCTCTGTTCTGGCGTTGAACGCCAGCCAGATGTTCCTTACTGGCATTTAAACGCCAGTAAGCCCTTCCTCCAGGGTGTGCTGTTTCTTTTGCTGTTTTTTATTTTGTTTTTAATTTTTGTATTTATTTTGTGACTCCACATGATCATGAACCTAAGAAAACATAAAAGAATAATAAAAATAAAAATAAAATTAGTTAAATAAAAATTTGGGTTACCTCCCAATTAGCGCTTCTTTATTGTCTTTAGCTGGACTATTATTGAGCTTTTAATCCAGTCTCAGTCTTGAGCATTCTTGCTCAACATTTCCTTCAAGATAATGCTTGACTCTTTGCCCATTAACAATGAACTTTTTGTCAGAGTCAATATCATAAAGCTCTGCAAACCATGGTGCTTCCTGAATGGCAAAGAGTTGCTCATCCGAAAAGGTTTCAGAGATCTCAGTAAGAGGGAGGGACGTCCCTTCTACTGGTTTTATTCGGGACAGGTGATCTACTACTTGGTTTTCTGTCCCTTTTCTGTCTCTTATTTCTATATCAAACTCTTGCAGAAGCAACACCCATCTTATGAGCCTGGGTTTTCAATCCTGCTTTGTGAGTAGATATTTAAGAGCAGCATGGTCTGTGTACACAATCACTTTTAATCCTACTAAATAGGATCTAAACTTGTCAATGGTGTAAACCACTGCAAGCAATTCCTTTTCTGTGGCTGTGTAGTTCTTCTGCGCATCATTTAGAACACGGCTAGCATAATAAATGACGTGCAGAAGCTTATCATGCATCTGTCCCAACACTGCACCAATGGCATGATCACTGGCATCACACATTAATTCAAATGGTAATGTCCAGTCTGGTGCAAAGATGACTGGTGCTGTGACCAGCTTAGCTTTCAGAGTCTCAAACGCCTGCAGACACTCCTTATCAAAGATAAATGGCATGTTAGCAGCTAGCAGATTACTCAGAGGTTTTGCAGTTTTTGAAAAATCTTTTATAAACCTCCTATAGAATCTTGTATGCCCCAGAAAGCTTCTGATTGCTTTAATATTGGCAGGTGGTGGTAATTTTTCAATTACCTCTACCTTGGCTTGATCCACCTCTATTCCCTTGTTCGAAATTTTGTGCCCAAGGACAATTCCTTCAGTCACCATAAAATGACATTTCTTCCAGTTAAAAACCAGGTTAGTCTCTTGGCACCTCTTTAGAAGAAGTGCTAGATGGTCAAGACAGGAGCTGAATGAGTCTCCAAATACTGAAAAGTCATCCATGAAGACTTCCAGAAATTTTTCCACCATATCAGAGAAAATAGAGAGCATGCACCTTTGAAAGGTTGCAAGTGCATTGCACAAGCCAAATGGAATCCTTCTGTATGCAAATACTCCAGATGGACATGTGAATACTGTTTTCTCTTGATCTTGGGGATCTACTGCAATCTGGTTGTAACCTGAATAGCCATCCAAAAAGCAGTAGCAATCATGACCTGCTAGTCTTTCTAGCATTTGGTCTATGAATGGTAAAGGAAAATGATCATTTCTGGTGGCTGTATTGAGTCTTCTGTAGTCAATACACATACGCCAACCTGTAACTGTTCTTGTAGGAACCAGTTCATTCTTTTCATTATGAACCACTGTCATGCCTCCCTTTTTGGGGACAACTTGGACAAGGCTTACCCAAGGGCTATTAGAAATAGGATCAATAATCCCAGCCTCTAGTAATTTAGTGACCTCCTTTTGCACCACCTCCTTCATGGCTGGATTCAGCCGCCTCTGTGGTTGAACCACTGGCTTAGTGTCATCTTCCAATAGGATCTTGTGCATGTATTTGGCTGGGCTAATGCCCTTAAGATCACTGATGGACCACCCAAGAGCTGTCTTGTGTGTTCTCCCAGAAATGCATATTTCAGGGATGGTGGTAATGGTTTGACTCGGGTTTAGGAGGTTTCTCCTCATCTTGAAGGATTTTCAGAGGTTCTATTATTCTATATGGTTCCTCCAGATCAGGCTAAACATCTTTAAAGATATTCTCTAGCTCTGATTCGAGACTCTCAATCATATTGACCTCTTCCACGAGAGAGTCAATAATATCAATGCTCATGCAGTCGTCTGACAACATTCAACTTAAACTCATTGACAATCATGTCTTCAATCATGCCTGATGGGTATTTAATGGAGCCATCAGCAAGTTAGAGACATATCCGGGTTGGTTTGACTTCTTCAGTCAAACCAAGCTTTCTAATAGTAGATGCAGGTATTAGTTGATACTTGCCCCAAGATCGCATAGAGCTTTCTTGGTACAAGTACCCTCTAATGTGCATGGTATCATAAAGCTTCCGGGATCTTTAAGCTTCTCAGGTAAGCTTTTCAGAATGACTGCACTGCATTCTTCAGTGAGGTAAACTTTTTCAGTTTCCCTTCAATCCTTCTTATGACTAAAGATCTCCTTCATGAACTTAGCATAAAAAGGTATTTGCTCAAGTGCCTCTGCAAATGGAATCTTTATTTCAAGAGTCCTTAGATAGTCTGCAAAGCGGGCAAATTGCTTATCCTGTTCCGCTTGGCGGAGTTTCTGAGGATAAGGCATTTTTGGCTTTGTATTCCTCAACCTTAGTTGCTGTAGGTTTATTGCCTACAGATGTGGGTTGAGAGGCCTTTTTAGAGGGGTTTCTATCAGCACTTTTATGTGTCTGATCTCCCATTGGCGTTTGAATGCCAGGGGTGGAAGCTGGAGTGGTGTTAGACGCCAACTCCTTACCTATTTCTGGCGTTTGAACACCAGAACTGTGCTTCCTTTGGGCGTTCAACACCAATTCCTTGCTTGTTTCTGGCGTTGAACGCCAGGACTGAGCACAGTTTGGGCGTTCAACGCCAGCTTTTTACCCATTTTCTGGCATTTGAGCGCCAGAATTATTCCTCTCTAGGCTCTTACTGTCCTCAGATGGATTTTGGGTAGTTTGCTCATTTCTTGGCTTCCTGCTACCTTGAAGTGAGGTATTTAATATTTTCTCACTTCTTAATTGATCTGCTTAGCACTCTTCTGTTATTTGTTTTGATAAATGTTGTTCTATTTACTTTAACTGTACTTCCATATTCATATTAGCCGTTCTTGTTTCTTGTAGTATCTCCTTGAATTCGGCTAGCTATTTTGTTAGAAAATCCAGTTGCTGATTGAATTCAGTAACTTGTTCTGCAGGACTGAGTTTAGCAGTTACTGTTTTGGTCTCTTCTTTCAAGGAAGGTTCACTGCTCAGGTACAGATGCTGATTTCTGGCAACTGTATCAATGAGCTCTTGAGCTTCTTCTATTGTCTTTCTCATGTGTATAGATCCACCAGCTGAGTGGTCAAGAGAAATCTGAGCTCTCTCTGTAAGCCCATAATAGAAGATGTCTAACTGCACCCACTCTGAAAACATTTCAGAGGGGCATTTTCTTAGCATCTCTCTGTATCTCTCACAGGTATCATAAAGGGATTCATTATCTCCTTATTTAAAGCCTTGGATGCTCAGCCTTAGCTGTGTCATCCGTTTTGGAGGAAAATAGTGATTCAGAAAATTTTCTGACAGTTGTTTCCATGTCTTTATGCTGTCCTTAGGTTGGTTATTTAACCACCTCTTAGCTTGGTCTTTTACAGCAAATGGAAACAGTAACAGTCTATAGACATCCTGATCTACTTCCTTATCATGTACTGTGTCAGCAATTTGTAAAAACTGTGCCAGAAACTCTGTAGGTTCTTCCTGTGGAAGACCGAAATACTGGCAACTTTGCTACACTATGATAATGAGCCGAGGGTTCAACTCAAAGCTATTGACTCCGATGGAGGGTATACAGATACTACTCCCGTATGAAGCAGTAGTGGGGTTAGCATATGACCCCAGAGTCTTTCTGGACTGTTCATTTCCACTTAAGTCCATAATGGAGAAAGGGAGATGATGTGAATTTATTTATTTATTTTATTATATATAAAAATTTCAAAATAATAATAAAATAAAATAGAATAAAGACGACAAAAAATTAAAAATAAATAAAAATAAAAATGAAATAAAAAAGAATTAAAAAATATTTTATGAAGATTTTCGAAAAAGTGAGGATAGAGAAAGTGGTTAGGATATTTTCAAAAAGGATAAAAAAATTTTATCTTAAAAAAATTTTGAAATTGAAATCTAAATTTTTTAAAAAAATTCGAAAATATGGCTTAAAATTAGTTAGAAAAGATATTTTTTTTTGAATTTTGAATTTTATGATAAAAGAGAAAAACACATAAAAGACACAAGACTTAAAAATTTTAGATCTAATGCTCCTTGTTTTCGAAAATTTTGGAGGGAAAACACCAAGGAACACCAAACTTAAAAATTTTAAGATCAAAACACAAGAAAGACTCAAGAACACCTTGAAGATTCACAACACCAAGAACAATAGAAAGAACACCAAACTTAAAATTTTTAGAAAACCACAATAAAATTTTTGAAAATTAAAGAAAGATTAACAAGAAAACACCAAACTTAAAGTTTGGCACAAGATTTAATCAAAGAAAAATTATTTTTAAAAAAGTTTTAAAAGGAAGATACCCAATTGCCAAGAACATAAGCCAACGCTCTAGCCAACTGAGCTATAAATGTAACGTGTTTTAATGTTGTATAAAATATATTTTTAAAAACTAATATTTTAAAAAAGTACAAGGAAAACACGAAAAATACACAAAATAGGAAAAACCAAAGATCAAACAAGAAAATTTGACAAGAACAATTTGAAGATCAAGGAAGAATAAAGAACAAAAATTCAAAAATTTAAAGGAAAATAGAAAATATGCAATTGACACCAAACTTAAAATATAAAACTAAACTCACATAAAAATTAAAAATTAATAAGGAAAAATAATATTTTTGAAAAACTTTTGAAAAGAAAATAAAGGACTCAGATTTAATGACTCTATAGCATCAAAAATAAATTATTCCTAATCTAAGCAACAAAATAAACCTTTAGTTGTCCAAACTCGAACAATCCCCGACAACGGCGCCAAAAACTTGGTGCACGAAATTGCAATCACACTTTTGCAATCCGCACAACTAACCAGCACTGGGTCGTCCAAGTAATACCTTACGTGAGTAAGGGCCGATCCCACGGAGATTGTTGGCTTGAAGCAAGCTATGGTTACCTTGTAACTCTTAGTCAGGATATAATATCAATAATAATTCTTAGTTTGAATTGTAAAAAGAAAAAGGGCATAAATTAAATAATTGTTACGGAATAAGGGAGAATCCAACAGCATCAGCAGTCCTTTTTCAGCCTAAATCAAATTTTTGCTCAGCTCCCTCAATTTCAGCCAGAAAATACCTGAAATTACAGAAAAACACACAAACTCATAGTAAAGTCCAGAAATATGAATTTTGCCTAAAAACTAATAAAATTATACTAAAAACTAACTAAAACATACTAAAAAATACCTAAAAACAATGCCAAAAAGCGTATAAATTATCCGCTCATCAGAAGGTGAACAGAAAAGCTAAAATTTGTAGCTTTTGATAAACTAAATTGAAGATAGAAATCACTTCTACATTTAGAGGATTAAAATGTTGCCAAATATGAAGATGAAGTGTTCAAAAAACTCAAACGCACTTTTCTCTTCTCCAACGCAAATCCAAACACACACTTAATAAAATTTGTCCCAACTATATGAATTGAAAACCACAAAAATACATTTGGCTTTGGAGGAACCATTTACTCACAGCATCAAAAGTTGAAAATTTAGCATTAATCTTCCAGAATGCTAAATTTAAATGTCACTCATTAATAACCTAAGGTGATTAATTAGTTCTTCCAACTCGTATTTGTGAAGTTGGTAAATATTATTCCCCTTTAAATTGACTGAGTTTAACTAATAAACAACAGTAGTAATTGATGCATCATGCCAGCTATGTATAGAAAATAACATTAGATATATGTACGTATATTAATTACATAAATGGATCCTTTTTAAATCAGAAAATAATTCAAAAACGCAAGAAACTGAAGCAATAGGAGGAAGATAAAGATTAGCATGAAGATGGGAACTTGTTACCTCAACGAGCAAGACGAAGGTATAGAAGAGAACTTGACTAACGACGGTGAGGGAGCCAATGCTGCACAATTCCAACTACAATGCTCAATAGCGATAAGGAGTAGACGAATTTTTCCGGTAAGACAATGTGTGTAGTGAAAATAAGGATTCAGCTGAAGAAGAGTGGGGGTATACGTAAGAGTGAGCACGGGTAGCGGGTACCCAATTACCCACCCAAACCCGAACCAAACCAATCAAATTGGTTCTGGAACCGACGGGTAATCGGGTCCAACCCGAACCAAACCAATGACATTTGCTGATGATTGGTTCGGGTATCGGTTTTGGGGGCGCGGAACCCGAACCAACCCGTATACCCGATCATAATTAATTATATATATATATATATATATATATATATATATGACTTTTTATGTGTTTTCTATCTCATAACCCTAATCCTATCTCACTAAGGTTTAGATTTTAATGTGTTTTGGTTTTAGCTTCTTTTAAAGATTATTCATTAGACTTTTGTATTTAACTTCTAATATTTTTATTGCACTTTTATATTTTCATTAGACAAGATTATTTACTATTAATATGTTTGGATTTTGATGAGTTTAGTTTTTAATGTATTTGGTATTTAATATGTTTGCATTATTTCTGTTGATGTTACATGTTTATTGTATTTCTTGAATTTTTAAGATAAAAATTTGCCAATTTGATTTTTTTTTATGAATTTCAAAGTCATCGGATACCCGCTATCCGAACCGAACCAATCCGCTCTTAATCGGTTTGGTTTGGTTCGGGTACAAACACAAAAAAACGCAAATCCGAACCAAACCAAACCAATTATTTTTTAATCGGTTCGGTTCTAATTTTACCTTGAACCCGAACCAAACCGACCCGTGCTCACCCCTAGGTATACGTGCGAATTGAGAGAAGTTAGGAAGTATAATTACTTAATTAGTTAATTAGTGGTGTGGGTCTTGACTAATTTAAAAAATATCATAACCTGAAGTGAATTACACTGATAATAATACTAATAATTCAGCGTTTTTATAATTATAAACAAAAAAAAGTTATTAAAGACTCAAATTTGTGTACTAATCTGATCCTAATTAAATTTAAAATTAGAATATTAAATATATTCTACCAAAAAATTAAAAATTACGCGCGCCCAAGCAAATGAGTTAAGGTGTGCTTGTTTTAATATTTGAGAGTTAAATAGTACGTGTAAATTTGTTGAAGTTTTAATTTTTGATTTGATTATTTTTTTTAAAATAATATAAAAACAATTTTATATTTAAACTCATGTTTATAAGAAATAATAAATTTCCAACTTTGGTATTTTATTAACTACTTTCTGTGTTTTTTTTTTTTAATTTTCTTTTACCAATTATATCTTTTATACATATTATTATTTTATTTATAAATTTTTTTTTTATGAGTTCTCTTTTTTGTTTATTATTTTTATTCGGGTGTATTATATTTATTATTTTTTTTATAATATAATTTTTTATCTCATTAAGTAGAGTAAAATAAAAAAATTAACCATAAATAATAATAATAGTAAAAAATTATAGCATATTAAAAAAGAGTATTAAAAGTACTAAAAAAATATAAATAGTGCTACACATCTAAAATATTTTTTGTTTATTAAGTCTAACTAAATTTGTTTAATATCAACAAATTGGTGATTTAGATGACATCTCATGTGTTGGTGGCTGTAAGTATATATATCACTGTGGCTCAAGAAATCATTATTAATTCACACGAGCAAAATAAACAAGTCAAAACAAATTCTTCTCTATCCAAACTCAATTGATTCAGGTGGTCTTAGCTAAAGGGCATCGATCAATGATGCTACAAGATTTTTGGAAGTGAATGGAGGTTGTTGTGTATCTCCTCAAAGGAAAACACTTTCATGTACATTGATTGAGAAAATGAAGCTCAACACCTTGTTCGATAATAAATAACCAATTAGTCTCTATTAACAAGATCTAATTTCATCCCAAACTATTAGTCTCTAAACGCCATCTCAGAAATCAAACTAGACATGAATCAAAATCTCTCATTCTCTTCAGGTGTTTTATTGAGGTCATAATTTATCATGGAAGTCTTGGGTCTGGTCGAAACAACCTCATCGGAACTGTTATTGGGCACGACTTCTTCTTCCACTGAGTCTTGAACTACCTCCCTTATCTCTTCTGTTTCCTCTTGGATTTTCTCTTGAGATAGTCCTGAAAGTTATAAAGTAGCAAAATAAATTGAAATCTATTACACATTTTATAAAGAACATGGTCAGGCTTCTACATTCTAAAAGGCTTATTGGACTTACGTTCCCATAGCTTAGTAAGTCCTCTTCCTATGAAAATAAATTCCTCCCGGGATGCAATATCCAATTCAACCATAAGATTATCCTCCCATCCGACCTAAAACAGAAAAGAATGATCATCAGAACAATTGGACAATCCCAGAGCTAGACAAACAGTATATAGAAAAATTTGAAAATGTTCAGATACAAAAAGTGTGGCCTGAATTGATAAGTGCAATTTTGGATATTGGTTTCAGGGACAGGAGAATATTGCAACTGTTTGTAAATATGTCATTCTAGGAAACCATAGGGATGCATGGACATTTGGAGCTGTTGATTCGAATAGTGGCACTGCAGCATTACTGGAGGTAAATATGGCTTTGTTTTTGCACTCATGCTTTTGTGATTTCGGCGACCATTGAGGAACTATTGGAACATGTCTTTTGAAATTTCAGATTACTAAGAGATTTGGAAAGCTTCAAAAACAAGGGTAGAAGCCTAGAAGAACAATGATATTATGCAATTGGGATGCTGAGGAATATGGCCTTGTAATTTTCTCTCTTATGTTTTACGCTTTCTTTTTATTATCATTATACATGATTTTAGAATTTGATGTGATCATAATTCTCTTCAGATAGGAGTAATAGAATGGGTAGAAGAAAACAAAAAACTTCTTGCTTCAACTGCTGTGGCTAAGTAAGTTTTCTGATTGTGCTATTGGTGGAGCAGGGTTCAATGCCATGGCTACTCCACAGCTTGACGAATTGATCAAAAAAGCAACTCAGCAGGTATGACCCAAAATTTCACCATAAATTATTTAAGGATCAGGGTAATCAAACTCAACACTTCAACTAGACTCGTGACGATTAGGTTAACTTGAATCATAAATTTGAACTCATAAACTTGTTAGTTTGGGAATCGTGGAAATGTACCATGATTTTAGTTTGGGAATTCACCAATCTCACATACCTCAGGACCTTTGGCTACCAATATTTTGTATCCACCCTAGTATATAACAGAAACAAAATTTAATCCAAGAGCTAGAAAGACAGTATATAGGATGCAAAATCGGAATCAAAAGCTTTGTGGTATATGACTTGAATAGTAGAAGTATAGCAGTGTCTAAGAGTGTTATATTTTCATAAGGAAATATTTTGTTTTAAACCTAAATTCATTTACATTGTACGCCTTAAAGCGCCTTGCCTAAATATTGAGGCCACATGCGAGCCACTGCAGTTCTCTCGAGTGCACAATACTTTCCAGTGGTATCTGACAAGGAATAATTTTACATTTTCAAAATTGAGAAACAGATAGCAGGATACTATCTAAACATGAAATGGAAGAGACATACAAAAGATTCACCTCATGCTTGAACCACTCGGCAAATTCTCTGTGGACAACTTTGTCAATGTGAGCTTCGTGTCTTTTTCCAATACTTTGCAGCTTTCTTTTTGTGCTGGCCCTAAAATCTCTGGGCATATCAAGGGGATACAAAATCAAAGGTTTTCACAAATATTGCCTTTAGGTACGTACTGAATCATCCTGAAATAAATGCACTTAGTCTAAGAAATTCTCTACAGTTGTATAATTGACCAATACGTGACGATGTGCTTGAAGCCTCTCGATTGGTGAAAGATTAAAAAATGTCGCAGCCTTTACCGCCTTGCCAATTAGTGGGAACATGCTTGTCACGTTATTAGTCACATCTTCACTCAGTCGATCATCAACACGCACTAGTCGATTGATCCTGCTCTCGACATTATCCAAGTATCTTAAACAAAAAGTGAGAATCTCATTGAATAAGTAGCCTTTGGCAACTGATCCTTCCGGTGCTGCCCTATTATGCACGTGCTGCTTGAGACGACATAGGTACCTTTACGAGCAAGATATGTGTGTTAGGTTGTTAGCTATCGGAATAATAGCAATGTAAAAATCCCATAGTTACCTTTCAATTCGATACATCCACCTATAATACACCAAGCCCCCTAAGCATACCTCTTCGACCAGATGCACGATTAGGTGTACCATGACTGTGGAGAAAGATGGTGGGAAAATTATCTCCATGTGACAAAGAGTCAGGACCACATGTTCCTAGAGGCGAGAAAGTTGTTGAAGGTTTATAGATTTACTACATAGTCGTCAAAAGAAAGTTGAGAAATCAGCCAGGACGACTGACACTGGGGCAGTCAATACATTCCTTGATGCAATTGGGAGAAGATGTTCCATTAGAGTGTGATTGCCTTTTGACTTTTCAAGCCAGATAGCTTTTGCTGATGTAAGTCAACACAGCGAGAAATATTGCTCGAGTGACCATCTGGAAAGATCACATTCTTTAAAGTCCTAAGAAAGACATCCTTCTGTGAATTCGACATAGAGAAGATTGCAGTGGGATACTTTTCATCTTCCCGTGGCCAGAGATCACACCTGATTCCCATCAGCTGGAGGTCATTTCGAGCTTTGAGGTGGTCCTTGGATTTATCACTATCGTTCAGTATTGTGTAGATTATGTTGTAACACACATTCTTCTCTATGTGCATCACATCCAGGTTGTGACGCAATAAATTATACTCCCAATATGGGAGTTCAAAGAATATACTCCTCTTTTTTCAAGAAGACTCATGTTGCAATCCAACCTTTTGTCTGCGTGCTCTTTTACCAGCAACCGTTTGCACCTTGCCAAGTGGTGCGGGTCGGATGGTCAGTTAGGAATTCTCTTTCTCTGAAAAGGGAGGAAAGATGGAATTTTAACGTTGCAGGTATAGTCCCAACCGACGAAGTGACTCACAACCAAAGTTGAGATTAGATATGTCACAATTTAAAACCAACTAAATCCGGGAGTAGAATCCCGGGTCATCTCCCAAGAAATTAGTGATCAATAATACACAGTTTCGGTTGTGACAATCAAGGGATTTTCAATAAAGTGATGAAAAATTAAAAGAATAAAAGAACATTCAAAATTGTAATTAATGAACTAATAAAGGAATTAAAGAACTAACTATGTAATATGGACAAGTAAGATGAAAAAGTGATTGATGTGTGTGATGATCAGAAATCACTACCCACATATATAATGAATCCGTTCTTTGGCATATGCACCAAATTGTTGTCAAGTAATAATCCATGAGGAGTGGGATCGTATCCATAAAGATTGGTTGATTGAGCAGTTTTAGCTAATGCGTTAATTAGTTAAGCTAATCAAATAGAGAGTATTGAGTGCTGTAAATTAAATGGCATAATTATAAAGGGCATGAAAGTAAAGGAAAGCAATAGGGTGGAGAAATGTAAATGAAAATAATGTAAAGAACAGAAACATAAATGGCTGAATTGTAAAGAGAATGGGGGTTTAGCAGAATGTAAAAGAAAGCTATAAAGAATGTGGAAGATAAGAATAGGGTTATTCATTGGGATTAGGAGATGTTGATCCCTTTGGATTAAATTCAGTTCATCTCATCTTCAATCATGCAACTCATTGACCTCTTGGCAATCATGATTGATTGAGTCCCAATCCCTTGGTAACTCAATCTCTCAAATCTTGATCACTAGCCAATTCCTTGGTCTAATTGCTCATGAAGAGAGATATGCTTGGTCCTTGATTATACCACACATCCTCATAGATCCAAATAATGGGTGGATTATATGTCACCATATCCAATCCCAAAACCCAAATTCTACTCAAGTGTGAGAAGGGATTTCAAGCATGGTTCATGTTTCCTTTTCCAAGATTCCCATGAAACCCATTTTGCATTCAACCTCTTTCTTAAGATGATTGAACACTAGCATGAAAAATGAAATTCCTTCTAGCAAATCAAAGAGAAGAAGAAATTCACTATCATTAATCCATCAAGTACAACAGAGCTCCCTCTCCTAATGAGAGGGAGTTTAGCTACTTATAACTTAAAGAAGAGTACAAGAGATGGAAGAAATGAAGTGTAAAGTAAAACTAGATCTAAACTTAGCAATACCAATCCAATCCAACCCCCTTTTCAGTACTTCCAGGGGGTATTTATACTACTCCTATCACTAGAATTAAGAAAATACAAAAAGAAAAAGAAAAACTCAATAAACGTGACCTTCCAGGCTTGGCGTGTGACTGGCGTTTAAGTGGCGTGCCACGCCTAGCCTCTAATTTGGCTTGGTGCGCCACGCCCAGCTCTTCAAGTGGCACGCCCCATGTGTTGGCATCTCTGGCATGCCACGCCTTCGAGCCCAAGTGGCACGCCCAGGGTCTTCTTTAGTGTTGGCTAGCCTGGCGTGCCATGCTCTCGAGCCCAAGTGGCACACCCAGGGTCTTCTTGGAGCATTGGTTAGCCTGGTGTGCCACGCCTTAGACCTCAAGTGGCATGCCCAGACTCTTCCTTGGAGCTTTGAACTAGCGTGGCACGCCCAGGGTCTGGCGTGCCACGCCCATTGTGGGTGTTGCATCTTCTTCTCTGGAAAACATAACTAGCGTGCCACGCCCAGGGTGTGGCGTGCCACGCCCATAATGCATGCCTCTTCAACTCTCTGGAAAACATAACTGGCGTGCCACGCCTAGTTTGTGGTGTGCCACGCCCATCATTCTTCCTGGCTTCAGTAGCTGGCGTGCCACGCCCAGCATTCAAGTGGCACGCCCAGGTAACTAATGAGAGTTGGTATGCCACGCCTTCGACCTCAAGTGGCACGCCCAGCATTTTTCCTTGCTCCAGTAGCTGGCGTGGCACGCCCAGCATTCAAGTGGCACACCCAGGTAAATAATGAGGGTTGGCGTGCCACGCCTTCGACCTCAAGTGGCATGCCCAGCTTTGGTGCTTAGTCTTCTCTAGTGTTGGCATGCCACACCTGGGTCTTCAAGTGGCACGCCCAAGTGTGATGGACTAGAGTTGGCGTGCCACGCCTTTAATACCAAGTGGCACACCCAAGTGATGGTCCCTTTCTGGATTGATGAACTGGCGTACCACGCCCAACTCTTCAAGTGGCACGCCTATGGTGTGTGATGGACTTGGTGTGCCACGCCCCTTTTGTGGCCTTCAACATTTCTCTCTGGAATTCATTATTGGCGTGCTACGCCCTGGTGCTAGTGTGCCACGCCTACTCATTTTCATGGTGTTTGTTCTAAATGGCACGCCCACTTCACTCGCCCAGCTTTACTTGTTATTTTCTTCCCTTTTTATTTCTCTTTTCACCTGAAATTTAACACTAACCCATTTCAAAGCAATGTACCATAATATTTATCATTTGATTCCTGAAATTGCATTGAAACAATGAATATGCGTTCTTTTTTTGGTCCTTTTAAATAGGTAAAAAGGGAATGCAAGTCATCATAACACCAAACTTAAGCTTTGCTTGTCCCAAGCAAATTAATGTGAAATGTTCTTAGATGGATTGAGACTTGACCTTGAACAGGTGCATACATTACCAAGGATAGGGGTAAGTGTTTAACACATTCATGAAAATTATTGTTTCAATGTCACAATGAACTCCTAGATTCTTGAGGGTTCTTCCAAGTATATGCCTCAGGGGCCCTTTTTATTGATTGTCACCTTGAAGTAGCAAGAGTTGTTTCCTCTTTTTTTCACTTTTCTTTTCAATTGACCACGACTCTAAGTGTTTTGTCTCAAGACGACCTTTTAGATTAGGATTTCAATTAGCACTCCCAAACCAGTTGGTTTTAGGGTGTTAGGTGTTGAAACACCTCTAAGAATCTACTTGCCCAGGTCACTCTTCTTGACACATTTTCACCACAAGTATCTACTAAGATTTTCAATTCTCTTGAGCTAATTGGTGCTTCCTTTTATCCTAGTAGGTGATGCTCAGAGCCCTGGGTCTTTTGTTGCTTACTACTTCTTGGTTCTATATATATTTAAGGGATATCCTTAGCCTTTACTTGTCACTCCCTCTAAATCTAATTGCTCATCATAACTCATTTTCTTTCAAGTTCATTCAAGGTCCTACACTTAGTTCCTTTATCTCTTGGTTTTGAGTAGTCCCACTTGGTCTTAGTCTCTTTTACTCTTATTTTTGCAACAACTCACCATAGACTCTGATGGAAACAAACTATTCTTTTATTTGATCATTATGAGACTCAAACAACATTACATTTTCTTTCTTTAAACATAAAGGACTCATAAAGGACTTTAGAACATAAAGAAATTAAACATTAAACATAAACTATCCTAACTTTGCAACTATTATCAAACAGAAATTAAACATAAGAAAATCAAACAGAAATTTAGAATTTTAAAAGTGTCAACCATGGAACTCAACAACCTTGAGCAGCTTCAATTCATGGGCCCTTTTCCTTTATCCTTCTTCTTGGAGGAGGAAGAGTCATCATCATCCTTCTTGGAGGATCCTTCTAGTGCCTTTGTGTCCTTAGGCTTCCAAAATGTCAGCCTTCTCATATAGGACCTTTCATCTTCCTTGTGCTTGGCCAGAATCTCTTCTTGTCTTGCGCTTAACTCCTCCATTTCTTGCATGAATGTTGGGTATCTGGGGTTTAAGGCTACCACAACATTACACAAGTGATTCAGCTTCGCTTGTGTGTTGATATCGTATTGCCTCCTTGAAATGGTTCTAGCATCATAAAGATGCCTAAACTCAGCAAGGTTCCTCTGATGCCATTTGTTTTGCTCTACTATTTTGTTGAGGCTGCCTTGCACTTCTTCCTAGTTAAACTGGTCTTGTTGCTCCTTTATATACTCCATACTTCCTTGGAGTTGTTGTATGTTCTCATTCACTTGGTCCCATTGTTGTTGTTGTTCCTTGAGTTGGTTGACATCTTCTCTTAGGTGGTGTATGTCTCCTCTCATTTGGTGTATATCTCCTTGCAATTGCTCCCAGTTGAAACCTTTAGGAAATTGTGGGTATGGTGGTGATGGAAGTGCTAAGTATTGTGGTTGGTCTTCAGCCTCTCCTTCTTGGTGTGGTGGCCCTTGTGGCTCATGGGCATGAGCTCTATGCTCCTTTGCCCTCTGAAGAGGGTTGACAACCACCACTTTGGGCATCTTCTTGGCTGTTATGGGCTTGTCTTGATCCACCAGGACATCATCAATAATTTTTTTCACCACTGCCTCATCACATAGCCTTTGAATGATACTAGGGAATGCCAACCTTGAGCTATCCTTGGTACTTTTTAGCACCCTATTGATGTTGTTGGTAATCAATTCCCCAACATTAAAGTTCTTTCCCTTCATTATGCTGTATATGAGCACAGCCCTTTTTAAAGTCACCTCTGAAGTGTTGGAGGTGGGGTCGAGAGACCTTCTCACAAAATCTAGCCACCCTCTAGCTTGGGGGCTCAAATCTCTTCTCCTCAGTTGGTTGGGTCTTCCATCCTTGTCATTGATCCACTGCACATTTAGCACGCATATTTCATTGAGGATCTTATTAAATCCCGGGTCTTGTTGCTTCACCCTTTCTTCATAGCTCCGAGTAGAGTTTGTTTGCTTCACCATCAGCATCTTATCTATGTTGGAGGGACTATAGTCAATAGCTTTCCCCCTCACATAGCTAAGATAACCATAAGGTTGCCCAGGTTGAGGTACCACATTGGCATAGAATTCTCTAACCAAGCTCTCCACCACCTTCCTTGGTGGGTTGCACAATAGTGCCCATCCTCTGTTGTTGATCTCCCTATTGATTTCTGGGTGTTCATTCCTTCCAAGTTGGAAGCCCACCTCCGGAATGATTTGCCTCTCACTCACCCAACCATAAAATTGGTTTTGGTTGAATGATGAGAGAAACTTGTATTCATTGAAGTTTGAGCTTGAGGATCCAGAAGTTGGTTACTTGGTCTTTCTCTTCTTTAATGAGGGGGCTCTTGGTGGTGCCATGGGAGTGAGAAAAAGGGTCTGGAGATGTTGAAGAAAGATGCAAGAGAGTAGGCAAAACTTTGTTTTGCTTCAACACCAAACATAGGACTTGATTGTCCCAATCAAAAGAAGAAAAAAAAGATAGTAAAGAGAAAGAAAAGAAAGAAGAGGGAAAGTGTGGAGGTTCTTTCACGTGTGGTGTTTGGGGTTTGAAGTGTGGAGAGTGATGGGAAAGTGAGTGGCTTTTATAGGAGTGAGAGGTGTAGTCTGGAAGGTGGGGGGAGGGGTGGGAAGTAAGAGCAATTCAATATTTTCCCACTTGGGGAGTCGCACCTAGCGTGGGAAGAGACGCCAACCTTTATCTCTTTTGGTTCTCTACATATGTTGAGTTCCAAAGTGTAAGTACACTTTGACTTCTTGCCTCAGTGAACCATCAATCATGTGGGCCCCATTCTTTCTCCTGAAATTAAAAACCAGAAACCCCATTATTGAAAAAAAAACTTCTTCACATTCCCTTTATTAACATACAATTAAAGTGCAATTGATGAGTATCCTTTGGGACACCAAACATAATTTCCTTGCATCTAATAAATTGGGTTCATTATTAGATTTTAATGTGTTCATAAAGGTGAAATAAATTCAATTCTTTAACATTCCTTCCTTTCTAATTCCTTCCGAACACATTAATGTGGCTTTGTATGCTTCACCAATTTACTAAATGCTCTCAAACTTGAATCATGTTGGACTTGCTGTGTGAGCTTCATATGGTGGTGGCCACACCGAACTTAATCTCTGGGCTTACTTTTAAAATTAATTCATTCAAATGGTTGTAAGCCTAAACTAAGTGGGTTAGTGGCCACATGGTACACGAAATCGTGATACACAACTTCGTGCAGCTGACCAGCAAGTGCACTGGGTCGTCCAAGTAATACCTTACGTGAGTAAGGGTCGATCCCACGGAGATTTTCGGCTTGAAGCAAGCTATGGTCATCTTGTAAGTCTCAGTCAGGCAGATTCAAATGGTTATGGGATTTTGATAATTAAAAAGAGAAATAAAACATAAAATAGGATAGAAATACTTATGCAATTCATTAGTGGGAATTTCAGATAAGCGTATGAAGATGCTTTGTTCCCTCTGAGCCTCTGCTTTCCTGCTGCTTTCAACCAGTCATTCATACTCCTTTTCATGGCAAGCTGTATGTACGTGGATCACCATTGTCAATGGCTACCATCCATCCTCTCAGTGAAAATGGTCATCTACAGTTTCCTGCAAGGCTAATCAGCTGTCGGTTCTCGATCGTGTCGGAATAAGATCCATTGATCCATTTGCGTACTGTCACTGTGCCCCACAGTCGCGAGTTTGAAGCTCGTCACAGTCATCCCATCCCAGATCCTACTCAGAATACCACAGACAAGGTATAGACTTTTCGGATCTCAAGAATGCTACCAATTGATTCTAGCTTATACCGCGAAGACTATGATTACACGGAATGGAAGCTCTGTTGTTAGGAGAGGCAACCATGCGTCGTGAACCAGGAGGCCAAGACATACACACTTAAGCTCTCACAGATAGAACAGAGGTGGTTGTCAGGCACGCGTTCATAAGGAAGGATGATGATGAGTGTCACGGATCATCACATCCATCAGGTTGAAGTACGAGTGAATATCTTAGACAAAGAATAAGCTTGAATTGAAAAGAAAGCAGTAGTAATTGCATTAAATCATGAGGAACAGCAGAGCTCCACACCTTAATCTATGATGTGTAAAAACTCCACCGTTGAAAATACATAAGAACAAGATCTAGGCATGGCCGAATGGTCATGCCTCCCAAATAACATGAAACAATCGAAAAAGGGTTCAAAGACCTGATCCCAAGATCAAAGATGATCAAAAGATGAAAATACAATAGTAAAAGGTCCTATTTATAGTGAACTAGTAACCTAAGGTTTACAGAAATAAGTAAATGATGCAGAAATCCACTTCCGGGGCCCACTTGGTGTGTGCTTGGGCTGAACATTGAAGCTTTCACGTGCATATGCTTCTCTTGGAGTTAAACGCCAGCTCTGGTGCCAGTTTGGGCGTTTAACTCCATCTTTTATGCCAGTTTTGGCATTTAACGCCAAAAAAGGGGTCTCTGACCGGCGTTTTGACGCCAATTTGGGCCATCAAATCTCGGGAAAAGTATGAACTATTATACATTGCTGGAAAGCCAAAGATGTCTACTTTCCAACGTAATTGAGAGCGCGCCAATTGGGCTTCTGTAGATCCAAAAAATTTCGAGTGCATGAAGGTCAGAATCCAACAGCATCTGAAGCCATTTTTCAGCCTCTGAATCAGATTTTTGCTCAGGTCCCTCAATTTTAGTAAGAAAATATCTGAAATCACAGAAAAACACAAACTCATAGTAAAGTCCAGAAATGTGATTTTTGCATAAAAACTAATAATTATATACTAAAAACTAACTAAATCATACTAAAAACTACCTAAAAACAATGCCAAAAAGCGTATAAATTATTCGCTTATCACCACACCAAACTTAGCTCTTTAGCTAGGTTCTCATCCCAATCAATCAATATCAATGAGTGCACCCAGCAACCTTGCACTTCCAATAAAAATAAACAACTAAAAGATTGACTAACTAACAAACACTTTGAACTGATATTTAAACTTTCTAAGCTAACAATCATAAACTACTTCTAAAAAGCAGGGAATTGAAAGGATTAACTGGAACTTAAACTACCTAAATCAACAATCCTAAGCTACTTCTAGAAATAAAAAAAATCAAAAGGATATGGGTGTTGGGGTGCCTCCCAACCAGCACTTTTCTAGCGTCACTAGCTTGACGTTCCTCCATCTTTAGTTGAGGTTGTAGCTCACTCTCTACTCATCCAAAGAGTCCCCCAAGTAGTGCTTAAACCTGTGGTCATTGACAGTGAAAGTCCTCTGTGTCTTGTCCTCCATAAGCTCTACATGACCATAGGGAGACACCTTGAGGATTGTGAAAGGTCCAGACCACCTTGATTTAAGCTTTCCTGGGAAGAACTTGAGCCTTGAATTGTATAGTAGCACTTTTTGACCTTCTACAAACTCTCTTCTTGCTAGCTTTTGATCATGCCATTTCTTTTTGTTTTCCTTGTAAATCTTAGCATTCTCATAAGCATGATTCCTGAATTCTTCCAGCTCATTGAGTTGTAGTAGTCTCCTTTCCCCAGCAGCTTGATTATCAAAGTTCAACATCTTGAGAGCCCAAAATGCTTTGTGTTCAAGCTCTACTAGTAAGTGACAAGCCTTCCTAAACACTAGTTGGTACGGAGACATACCAATGGGTGGTTTGAAGGCTGTCCTATAAGCCCATAGTGCATCATCCAGCCTTTTGGACCATTCCTTTCTTGAGTTACCAACAGTCCTTTCAAGGATTCTTTTGAGTTCTCTATTTGAAATCTCAGCTTGCCCGTTGGTCTGTAGATGGTATGGGGTTGCTACTCTGTGCTTGACTCCATACTTTAGCAGGAGTGCTCTAAGTTGTTTATTGCAGAAATGTGTCCCTCCATCACTAATAAGGCTCTAGGAACTCTAAATCGGCTGAAGATATTTTTCCTCAAGAAGCTTATCACAACCTTGTTGTCATTTGTTGATGTGGCTATGGCTTCTACCATTTTGACACATAATCTACAGCCACCAATATATAGTTGTTCGAGTAGGAGGATGGGAATGGTCCCATAAAATCAATCCCCCATACATCAAACAACTCCAACTCCATGATGAACCTTTGTGGCATCTCATTTTTCTTGGGTAAATTGCCAATCCTTTGGCATTCATTGCACCTTGACACCAACTCTTTTGCATCTTTGAATATTGTTGGCCAAAAGAACCCACATTGCAGCACCTTGGCTGCCGTTTTTTCTCCACTAAAATGGCCTCCATATGTGGACCCACGGCATTGTCACAACACTTTCTGCCCTTTCTCTTGTGAAATACACCTCCTCAAGATTCCATCAACATCCTTTTAAACAAGTAGGGCTCATCCCAGATGTAGTGTTTAACATCATTGAGTAGCTTCCTGATAAACTACTATTTTATGGTTTATATTGTGTTTAATTGAGTGATTTTTATCAAATTCGTGCCCACTTATTCATATGATTTGCATGACTTTTCAATTCCTTCCTAGTTTAGTTCTATGGTTGAAAACTTGCTTCCTAGAGATCTTTTAATTATGTATTTTAATTCTCCTTTATACCATTCGATGCCGTGATCCGTGTGTTAAGTGTTTCAGGCTTCATAGGGTAGGAATGGCTTAGAGAATGGAGAGGAAGCTTGCAAAAATGGAAGGAACACAAGAAACCAAGGAGATGACCAGCGAACACCGATGTGGACGCATGGCTCACGCGACCGCGTGAAATAGAGAAAATCACAGCGACGCGTATGTGTGCCTGATGCGTACGCGTGGATTGGAGTTCACGTAACGATGCGAGCACGTGCCTGACGCGCACACATGGAGAGAAAAATCGTCAAACGATGCGTACGCGTGACCGACGCGTACGCGTGACATGCGCGATCTGCAGAAAATTCAAGAAATGATGGGGACAATTTTGGGCCGCGTTTTGACCCAGTTTTCGGCCCATAAAAACAGAATAAAGTTAGGAAACATGCAGAGACTCTATTCATACTTAGCATAAGCTGATAATTCATAATTTTAGGATTAGATGTAGTTTTAGAGAGAGAGAGGGGTTCTCTCCTCTCTCTTAGGATTTAGGATTAGGATTTCTCTTAGGTTTAGGCTATTTCTTCTTCATTCCAGGTTTAATGTTTCTTTAATTTATTTTCTACTTTTATTTATTCTATTACTTTAATTGTTATTTATCTTTTCAATTTGGCTTACGAATCTGCTCATGTTAGATTTGAATATTTTATGCAATTTGAGGTATTTCATATTTATGATTTTAATTTAGCTTTTTAAACTCTTAACTTTGGTTGAGTAATTAGTAACACTTGAGTTATCAAACTCAACTGTTGATTGAAATTGGAATTCTTTGCTGATTAATTTGAATTTTAATAACTCTAGTCTTTTCTTAGGAATTGACTAGGACTTGAGGGATCAAATTAATTAGCCCACTTGACTTTCCTTTATTTAGTAAGGGTTAACTAAGTGGGAGCAAAATCCAATTCTCATCATATCTGATAAGGATAACTAGGATAGGATTTCCAGTTCTCATACCTTGCCAAGAGATTTTCTTAATTATTAATTTATTTTTCTCGTCATTTAAATTACTTGTTCCTTATTTCAAAAACCCAAAAATATACTTTTTCCATAACCAATAATAAATCATACTTCCTTGCAATTCCTTGAGAAGACGACCCGAGGTTTAAATACTTCAGTTATAAATTTTATTGGGTTTGCTTAAGTGACAACCAAAACTTTTATACAAAAGGATCTCTGTTGGTTTAGAAACTATACTTACAACCCGATTATATTTGTGAATTTCTTTACCGATAGAAATACGATCGTCACTTCCTCCTCATGTACTTGTTGATATTGGTGGGCAGCTCCCCAATAGCCTTGAAGTTGGCTATATTAGCAAACCAAGGGCTTTCTTGAATCATCATCAACTGCTCATCAGGAAAGCTTTCATTCACTTCAAATTGCTGTGCTTCATCCTCTCCATGTGGGATTCTTGATAGGTGGTCAGCCACCTTATTCTCTGCTCCACTTCTATCTTTTATCTCTATATTGAACTCTTGAAGTAGCAAGACCCACCTTATCAACCTAGGCTTGGATTCTTGCTTGGTCAGCAAATATTTTAGGGCTGTATGATCAGTGAAAACAGTAACTTTAGAGCCAATAAGATATGATCTAAACTTGTCGAAAGCAAAAACTATGGCTAAAAGTTCCTTCTCCGTGGTTATGTAGTTCCTTTAATTCTCATTGAGAACTTTGATGGCATAGTAAATAACATGTACCAGCTTATCTTTCATTTGTCCTAGAACAGCACCAACAGCAAAGTCAGATGCATCATACATCAATTTAAATGGCAGATCCCAGCTAGGTGGTGCTATAATAGGTGCAGAAGAAAGTCTGTTTTTAAGCTCATCAAAGGCTATCATACACTCTTTATCAAAAACAAAAGGGGTATTAGAGACAAGTAGGTTGCTGAGAGGTTTAGCAATCTTTGAAAAATCTTTAATAAACCTCCTATAAAATCTAGCATGTCTTAAGAAGCTTTTAATTGCCTTGACATTGCAAGGTGGAGGTAACTTCTCAATCACTTCCACCTTAGCCTTGTCCACCTCTATGACCTTCTTGGAGATTTTGTGCCCAAGAACTACCCCTTTTGTGGCCATAAAATGGCACTCTTCTCAGTTTAGAACTAAGTTGGCTTCTCGGCACCTCTTTAGCACCAGGGCGAGGTGATGTAGGCAATTAGAATATGAATCTCCAAACACAGAGAAGTCGTCCATGAACTCCTAGTATATGCCTCAGGGGCCCTTTTTATTGATTGTCACCTTGAAGTAGCAAGAGTTGTTTCCTCTTTCTTTTCCACTTTTCTTTTCAATTAACCACAACTCTAAGTGTTTTGTCTCAAGACAACCTTTTAGATTAGGCTTTCAATTAGCACTCCCAAACCAGTTGGTTTTAGGGTGTTAGGTGTTGAAACACCCCTAAGAATCTACTTGCCTAGGTCTCTCTTCTTGACACATCTTTACCATAAACATCTACTAAGATTTTCAATTCTCTTGAGCTAATTGGTGCTTCCTTTTATCATAGTAGGTGATGTTCAGAGCCTTAGGTCTTTTGTTACTTACTACTTCTTGGTTCTACAGATAAGCTCTTCATGACTTCTGCGTCCATATCTTGAAAAGAAAAATTTGTAGGGGGGTGAGAATATCATCCTCAAAAGGGTTCTCAGTAGAGGGTTTTTTAGAATTACTATAATAGGATACGTGAAGGTAAAACCGTTACAATGATTAAAAACCGCCTTATGTATCTTTTCAAAAACAAAGGTGATAAGCGGATAATTTATACACTTCTTGGCATTGTTTTTAGGTAGTTTTTAGTATGATTTAGTTAATTTTTAGTATATTTTTAGTAGTTTTTATGCAAAATTCACATTTCTAAATAACTTTTATCCGTACATTTTTATTATTTTAGAGACTCACTGTGCTTTCCAAAAGGTGGCTGTCTTTTGGAACAGATTAGGTTATACTCCTATTCACATTGAAGAAGCTCAGGGGCATAGTGTAGGTATTTGGGTGTGGGTGCTCTCTGCATGGCCTGGAGTATCTTGTAATGTCGTGGCAGTGAGTTCGCAAGTGGTGTGTATTGAGTTTTCGAATGGCAGTTTCTCTTGGGTTTGTGCAGCGATTTATGCAAGTCCAGTTCCTAGTATAAGGGAAGAAGCTTTGAGGGTTTTGTCAAATTTTTTCAGAAATTATTCAGGTCCTTTATTAGCTATTGGAGATTTTAATGAGATCCTTCTTTCATCTAAGGTTAAAGGTGGAAACTTTGTCTCTCGAAGGGCAGAGCGGTTTGGAGCTTTCCAAGATGAGTGTGGTCTGATTGATTTGGGATCTCATGGATCTTTGTTCACTTGCTTCAGACATATCCAGGGTAATCGATTCATCTCGAAGAGGCTGGATAGGGGTGTGGCTACAGATGTTGGTGTTTTCATTTTCTGAAAAGCTATGTGGAGAATTTGGCGAGGATGCATTCTGACCACTGTCCCATTATGGTGCGATGTCAAGGTAATGATAGAAGAGTCGGGGTAAAACCTTTTCGTTTTTAAGTAGCTTGGTCATATCACCCAAGTTTTTTTTTTTGGTGGTCAGGGGTACTTGGGACAAGGGTAGACCCAATCCTATTCGTTGCCTTTCTCCGGTCAGAGATGATGCTTTGGCCTTTAACCGAGATGTCTTTGGGAATATTTTTAAAAGAAAGAGGGAATTGGAGAGGCGTTTGACCAATATCCAACAAAGAATGGAGAGAGTTGATACTCTCATATAGGAAGAAAGGGAGTTACAGTATGAATATAGTAATCTGCTTATGCAAGAAGAGTTGTTTTGGTATTAAAAATTTTGAGAGCACTGGGTCAGATTTGGAGATAGGAATACTAAGTTCTTTCATATGCAAACCATTATGCGGAGGAAGCGTAACAAGGTCCAGGGGTTGTTTTTGGAGGATGGAAGATGGAGTTCTGATCCGCAAGAACTCGAAGATGGTGCAGTTAGATTTTATAGAGATCTTTTTTGCAATGTGGAACAGGTAGACCTTGATGTGATAGGGGATCAAGAATTACCTTCTTTATCTCGTGAGTCTATTGAAAGTCTCACAAGAGATGTTTCTAAGGAAGAGGTTAGAAAGGTGGTTATGGGCATGAACTCTTTTAAGGCCCAGGTGCCGATGGTTTTCAGGCTTTTCTCTTCAAGGAATATTGGGAAGTGGTTGGTACTGAGGTATGGGAGCTTGTTAAGAAGGCCTTCGCTAGATTTGATCTGGATAGTGCTCTGTTTGACACTTTGGTAGTGCTGATTCCTAAAGTTGATAACCCGTCTCGCATGAAAGAGTTTCGTCCTATCAACCTCTGTAATGTCATCTACAAGATTATAACTAAGGTGGTTGTGGAGAGGTTACGACCTTTTCTACAAGATATCATTGGCCCTCTGCAAGGAGGGTTTATTCCTGGAAGGGGTGCCCCAGACAATATCATTGTAGCCCAGTGACAATGGCCAAATTGCATAGGTTAGAAATTTTATCTCAAAATAGAATCGGCGTTGTAAGTATAGTCCTAATCCAACAAATTGACCATCAATCAAATGTTATCACAATTCAAACCAAATATAAATCGGGAGTGTTTAATTCCCGAGTCGTTCTCTCTAGGGATTGCAATGAAATGCTCAATTATTGGCTATGAGAGAGATGGGAGTTTGATGGCAATTGGTAAGAAATTAAAGTGAAAGAAAGTAAATAAGCATGCAAGGGCATTAAATGCAAAGAAATTAAAACAATGAAAATGGAAATTTAATTACAAAAAGAACTCTTGGCAAGGTTTGGGAATTAAGGATTCCTATCATAATCATAGACCACAAACATGATAATTGCTAAGGATTAATCCCAATTAGTCAATCCTAACATCGAGGGTAAGTCAAAAGGGCATAATTGATCTCAATCCACAAATCCTAATCAACTCACTAATTAACTTAGTGAAAGACTAGCATTAGTGGAAACCAAACCAACTAACAATCCTAATCACAATATTGAATGGACATCTATGACTCAAGGTCACCTAAGTATCCAATTCTTAACCAAGAGTGAGAAAAACTATGCAAAAACCCAACCAAGCATTTTATCAAATACTTGGTGGGCATGATAAGAAAGCATGGTAAATGACAAAAAATAATAAATACTACAACTACCAATTGTAAGGAAAATAAAGATAGCAATTCAATAAAGCAATAAATGGCATGAAACATAAAATTGCATTAAATGTAAATTAAAATAACAAAGAGTGCAAATACATGAAAGTAGCAAAAATGGAGAAAGTGACAATATAAAATAATGGAATTAAGACAAGAGAATAAAGAAATGTAGAAAAAACTAGATGAAAACAAGAATTAAAGAGAAAAATTACAAGGAAATTAAACTAAAAAACTATAGGTTCTAGAAAGAAGGGGGAGCTTCTCTTTCTAGAAAATGAACTACATAATAAAAAGCTAATCCTAATTGCTCCCCCCTTTATCCTTCTTCACTTTGGCCTTAAATAGCTTTAGAAAAATCCCAAAATTAGGCCCTGGAGGCCCAGAAATTGCCCCTAGCGATTTGCGATAAATGAGTCATGCATTGGGACCGTGCGGATGCACAGGCGTGTGCGTCCGTACACTTCGTGAAAATCCCTTCCTGTGCATACGCACAAGTATCTGTGCGCATGCACACTAGGCGATGCTTGGCTGGACGCGCGACACGCTCAAAATGACCTACACGCTCTGCTTGGGCTCCTGTGCGCACGCACAAGAGCCTGTGTGCACGCACACGTCTCTGAGCTCATCTCCTTTGATTTCTTCATGTTTTCTCTTAATTCCATGATTTTCTTCCACTCTTATCAAGCCATTCTTGCCTTGTAAGCTTGAAATTACTCAACAAACATATCAAGGCATCAAATGGAATTAAAGTGAATAAAATCTAGCAATTATAAAGCTTAAAAAGCATGTTTTCACTTTCAAGCACAATTTAGGGAGAAATTATGAAGCTATGCTATTTCAATGGATAAATGCAAGAAAATTTGATGAAATCCACCAAATTAGAGCAAATAAATATCATAAAATGTAGATTCATCACCCAGGAAGTTCTCCATTTTATGAAGAAAACCAAATCAAAAAAGGGGGTTCTTACTTTTAAAATTGACCTAGAAAAGGCTTATGACAGGGTGAGCTGGGAGTTTTTTGGAGCAATCTCTCCTAATGTTTGGCTTTCCAGGTACTATTGTTTCTCTTATTATGAAATGTGTAAAGTCTTCCTCCCTTTCTCTAATGTGGAATGGTAACCGGTTGGATGGTTTTCAGCCAAAGAGGGGTTTGAGGCAAGGAGACCCTATGTCTCCTTATTTATTTGTTATTTGTATGGAGAGGTTGAGTTGCCTCATTGCTAGGCAAGTGGAGATTGGTAGATGGAAACCAGTGACTATGTCTAGGGGAGGTCCTGTAATCTCCCATCTCCTTTTTGCAAATGACCTTATCCTTTTTTGCAAAGCACAGAAATCTCAAGTGCTTCATGTTTTGGATACTATGGCTACTTTTTGCAGAGCATCTGGTATGAAGGTGAATTTTGACAAATCTCGTGCTATCTGTTCTATGGATGTTTCTAGACAATGCAAGGATCTCTTCACTGGTATTTCTTCTATCCGCTTTGCTAATTCTCTGAAAAAATATCTTGGTGTCCCCCTCAAGCATGGCAGAGTTACTAAAGCTGATTTTAATGATGTGGTTGATAAGCTTACTAATAGGCTAGCATCTTAGAAAGGTCGATTCCTTAATAAAGCTGGTCGGATTTGCCTTGCTAAATCAATTTTATCTTCTATACCTATTTATAGGATGCAAGTAAGCCTTTTTCCATTAGGTGTGTGCTCTAATATTGATAAGTTTACTAGAAGTTTCATTTGGTGTAGTATTCATAATCACCATGGTCTTGATTTAGCATCTTAGAGAATTTTGACGACTCCAAAAAAGTTTGGGGGGCTTGCCTTGCGGGAGTTGCGGTTGGCAATTTTTCTTTATTAGGAAAGCTAGTTTGGCAAATTTTGATGAATCAAGAGAAGCTATGGGTCAAAATTATGCTTCAGAAATACCTCCAGAATAGAAACCTTTTTGCGGTTAAAAGCAATGGGTTCTTCATCATATATATGGAAGTCTATTGTGCACACAGCTTCCGTAGTAAAGGAAGGGTTTGTTTGGAAAGTGGGGGCTCTCTCTAAGAATTTCTGGTTTGACTCTTGGTTGCACTCTGGGCCAGTAGGAGCGAGGGTTGAATTTCTTGATATTTGTGAGACTACTTTGACCATTGAAGATGTTTACCGGGATAGAGTTTGGCTTTTGGAGAGGATTTACTCTTTTATTCCTGGGGACTTAAGGGAAGACATTCTTAGTTTAGAACATATTTCAGCTTCTGGTCGTGAATTGGGTTGGAGTTGGGAGCACACTCTTTATTCTGCTAAACAAGGATATTTATGGTTAATTCAGAATGAGTTGAATTGGGATAGGAATATTAATTGGCTTTGGCTTTGGAAGGTCCGGGTCCCGGAAAAGGTGAGGCTCCTAGTGTGGCTTTGCCTTCATGATACTGTACCAACTCAATATCTGCGTTTTCGGCGACATCTCTCTTCTTCATCCTTATGTACACCTTGCAATCAACTTTCAGAGACAATTCTTCATTGTTTTAGGGATTGTAAAGTGGTGCGATCAGTTTGGGTTTCTCTAGGTTTTTCTGATGTGAGTTTCTTTAGCTCTCACGAGGTGCATGATTGGTTCAAGCATGGCCTCCTCAATGAAGGTTGTTCCAAATTTGCAGCTATAATATGGTCAATTTGGCAAGACAGAAATATTGGTATTTTTCAGGGAGTTTTTGGATCTTCTGGGTCAATTGCTTACAAGGCTCGCAGGTGGATGGTGGATTTCGAATATACAACTCAAAATCGAGTGTGCTGCGTTCAGGGATTAAAACCTCTGTCTTGGTCTCCGCCAGAACCTAGTGCATGGAAGTTAAATTGTGATGGAAGTGTGAACTTGGGGATGATTGTACTGGTTTTGGGTGGATAATTCGCAATAGCTCGAGTCAATGGGTAATGGGATGCTCAGGAAATTCCTTTGGATCTAGTGTCATCAGGATGGAGTTGTGGAGTATATGGAAAGGTTTGGTTTGGTCTTGGGAGGCGGGTCTTAAGCTTATTGTCTAAATTGCATAGCAGCTTTTGAACTAGTGACTGGTTGGCAAGTTCGGCTCTGGCATCTTGAAAAAGAGGTGATACAGCTGATCTTTGAGTTGAAGTTAAGAAGGAATTGGGATGTTCATTTTGAGCTTATCCCAAGAGAAGCTAATGTCGTGGCAGACCGACTGACTAAGATGGGATTTGGAGGTAGCGAAGTTGATGAGGTTCACCTTTACCACCAGCCGCCAAAAGTAGGTTGTCCTCTCTTGTTATTGGGAACTTAATTTTTTTTCTTTTCTTTTCTGCTCTTTTATTATTATTTTTTTGGTTGTTCACCAAAAAAAATACGAGTCTAATTTGTTGAGAACAATTTTTAATATAAAGTGTTGCAAAATGATTTACAAATCAAACTTCCATTAGTCAAGAAATTAATAACAAAGACTGATCTTAAGGTAGATATACATAGTACTTTTGAATAATTGAATGGAAAAAGCGTTTTCGTTCGTAATAGAACCTAATATAATTAGGTATTTGTATATTATTATCTATATTATTTGAATAAATTTTTCAATACAAAATAAATCATTATAAATTATTTTATTATTTTGCTGCTTAATATAAATATTTGTAATACTTTCAAACAGTAAAAATAATTAGTTATTACTTATTCTTACTACGACAGTAAGTAGTCAGTAACACATAACTACATAAGTAGAGATAAAATGAGAATGAAATAGAGTGGATTGATTAATAAAATTACATTTTGAATATATTTTTAGTTTTTTCTATTTTTATATTTTTATATTTCATTTTACCACTTTAAATTATAAAAGGTACAATTTTTGTCGGTATAACTAAATGATACGAAAGTATCACTTTTGTTTCTCGATTTTATTATTTTTATACTACGAATATAGATACTAAAGTTCAATCCCTAATCAATTACCTCTGTAGAAATACAAAGTATTACCATGTTTATATTTACAATCAAATTAGTTTCATATTTATATTTATATATATGCAATATAATCCAACTAAATTTATATTTATAATCAAATTAGATTCATATTCATAATCAACACGAATAAAAACAAAAATATACAATGGTGGTTATTTTTCTGTTCATGAAAAATTTGATTATTCCACTGTAAAAGTTTTGATTATTCTGTAACGCAAATTTAAAATTTGATTTTTTTTGTGACTAAATTTAAAATTTGATTATTCCATGGTAAAAGAATTTATTATTTTCGTAATTAATTACTCTATTGAAAATACAAAACATGTATAAATATATAAATAAATAATAATTAATTTAATAATTATATTTTTGTATATGTATGATATTTTTACTTTCATATTCCTTTATTTTTATCGTCTATACAATTGATAAATAATCTCTTAATTTTGATCTTTTACTTTTATCGTTCCATATGTAATAATCCAAAGTGAAGTATATTAGTGAGTTTTAGCCTGAGCCTCGAACAATGAGACGCAGCATTAGCCTGTCCTCTCTAACACAGGTTGCTGCTTAGTTAGCAGTGAGTTTTTTTTTTTATTTTATTTTGACACGATCTAGTGTTAAATATGATGTAGTAGCCTTTCAAATGAGACGAATTTCATTGCTTTTGAAACTGGGAACAAACAAATAAAAAAGACAAGGATGATAAAAAGTCCACACAACTAACTAAGTGATGGGTCAAAATATTGCTTGAATGCTGGTTAAGTTACAAGTAAAAAAACATTAAGACACAGATTAAAAAAGCCACACCCATGAAAGGATGAATACCATTATTGGATCCGAGAGTCATTCATCGCCGCTGCTCTTTGGAGAGATATAGATGATTGTTCCGGTCTCGCTCGGCTTGCACCCCTGTTCGCTGCGCCTCTTCCATGCCGGCCACTTCGGAGGAAAACGCGTCCGTCATCACTGGCGCGGAGATCTATCTCGCTGCCAGAGGAGCACGGCGAACCAGAGCGGGAAGCCAGTACAATCAATTTTTTGAAAAACAATGCCAAATAAAACCAAAAGATTGTTTTATGATATACAACAAAAACAAAGTTCACTACAAATATTGCCTTTCAAAAAATAAGAAGCCTACGAGATATTTAGATCCACAGGCTTAGATATTAATCACCAAAAAAAATTTCAAATAATAAGACTTTTTATTTTGTGAAATAATGATTTGAAAAAAAACTATAAATATTAATCATTCAATTACAAACATAAACAAATTACAACCTAATTAAATTGTTAAATAAAATTTTATTTTTTTATATTCATTTAAATAAAAAATCCAGATAAAAAATACACACAAGTAATTAAATAAAATGAAATCACTTAAATGGAATGTAAAAATGTCTTTGTCAGTCCAAATTATTAAATTATATTAGGTTTATAGTTTTATTCTATATTTCTTTAATTTTTTTTTAAAAAATAAAGAAATTAAAATTTGCAACCTCTTATATGAGTATAGAAATACTATATCATTTGAGTTATAGCTGATTAGTCTCTAGTTATTTATTAAAAAATTGAAAAAAATATGTTTGTAAATTGGTATTAGTTATTTAGTTTTACTTTATGTTATGATATTATGATTCAGCTAACAAAATTTTTTTGTGAAAGTCACTCCAACAAAACAAAACCATTTAAAAATCTCTCACTTGATAATCCTTTATAATAATAATAATAGAAATGCATCTTCTTTTTATTTTCAATTTTGAGGGCCTGAAATAACCATTGTTTCTTGTTTCTGGTCTGGAACCATTGTTTATAATGGTCTGATCTTTTTTTCAGTAACAATAATTATGTGATCCTTATTCTTTGAAGCTTACATCAAAAGCCCAAATTTCATTCCTCCAAGAAAACATCCCATGAAAAACAAATTTTAGAATAAATAATTTAAATAATTATGAATTATTGAATTATACCCCAAACTGGGTATCAGTAACTATTTCACTAGAAACACAGCGTATGTTTTTGGGTTATAGTTTTTTAAACTAGAGTTTGAATAAAATTAATTTTATAGAATTAATTTTAAATAGAAATAAGTTTGTGTTAATATAATTTATATTTGATAATTTTATATTAAAATTAATTTTGATAAAATAAATATTATTTAAATAATATTAATTAAAATTATTTTTAAATAGATAATTACTAAAGAGAATATGATATTAAATTATAATATTATATTTTTATACATGTTTAATTTTTTTGTACATTTTTTTATATGATTTTTATATAGTATTTTTTTAGTATTTTTTTTAGTATGTTATAATTTTTATTATATTATTATTATTTATGATTAATTTTTTTTGTTTAATTTATTTTATCTAATGAAATTAATAAATTATATTATAAAAAAATAATAATAAATATAATATATAAAAATTATAATTATAAAAATATATAATATTAAATAAAAAATTAATAAAAAATATAAATAATAAATAATAAAAAAGAATTTTATAAATAATACAATAATATATATAAAAATAAAATTAATAAAAAAAATAAATATTAAATATCAATAATTAAAAGTCAATTAGTACAATGTAAAAGTTATAAATTATTATTTCTTGTAAATGTAATTATATGAATAAAATTATTTCTGTATTTATAAAAAAATTAGTCAAATTTTTAAAAAATTGTAATGTATTTTTTTTTTCTTTCAGTATATTTGCCAAACACATCCAGACTCTCCTTTGACGGTGAACTCTTACGTCACTTATTCACAGATGTGAGTGAGCCACGCCTTACACTTTCCAGGTAACAACAAACCCAAAAGGACGAGGCTAAAACTCGCGGTATGTAAGGTTAGTCTTCACTTTTTCATCGTCAGGTATTCTCCCAAGAACCTTCAGGATTCACGGTCTCTCACCTACTTCTAAAGTACCAAAATCAAAATTAACAAGAAAATGCGTTGTCCTCTCCAATCTGAAGAACTGTTTCTGTGGGCTGCACTATGTGGGGTCCACATCCTCACCAACCTTTGATTCTACTCTCGTCCAGGTCCAAGCCACATATACCAAGTTAATTAAACTTTCTAATAACCTCACCAACCACCATATCCAAATTAAATTAAATTAAAGTATAAGATAAGGTAATCATCCCAAATGATTCGATGAAACACGTTCTCTCTATAGGCGTCACCTTATTTCCATCCTAGCTATAAGCCCCCATCAAATCCGAACTTTATTACCCACTTTACCAAACTCAACAAAATTAAATATTTATTTCTCCTTTCAGTCTCTAATTATTAGTATAAACAATCAAACATGAAAAACTTATATTAAAAAATTGCAATTGGCCATGCATTTATGCTTATAGTAGTATGTTTGTGAATAGAAAACACATTCTTACATAAAAATATGTGATATAAATTATACTTTTTTTATATCAAAAAAGACATTTAATTCTCAAAATATTTTACTGGTTTTTGATGAAAATAAGTTTAATAATTCTAGTTTATCCTCTCATTATAAATTTAAAATGACGACTCTTGTTTTCAATTTTGCACTTATTTACTGAAATTTATTATTTCAAATAAATTAAGCAGCAGAGATAATATTAAATAAATATTTCAATAGAAGCTTAAATTTAGACTATATAGGCATCTCAGTTCTTTAAAAAGGGGGAATAAAAAAATACAGAATAAGACTTTCGATTTAAAAATAAAGCCAAAACCACGAAGATAACTGCTCAACCCCTCACCAATCAACGATATTGAATATTGTACAGAAAGAGTTTTAAACTTTTAATTTTTTTTAAGATACCAAAAAGAACTTTTAATTTTTTTTGGTATTGTTAAACTTTTAATTAATTTGCTAAACACGTTACATATATGGTTGGTAAGCTCAACCAAACTGTTAGTAGAAGTGGTTGTCTACACCCACAGAACGCGGGAGACAAAAACGAATGTGATAAAAAAAATTTGGAAATGAAATATTTTGTGTTATTTTTAGTAATGAGAATGTGGGCTAATTGTTTTGTATATTGAAAAAATTTTAGTGTAATACTTAATCATTGGATTTTATGGTATTTTTTAAAATTGTGGGAATAGGACAATACGCTCTCTTTGTATATATTGTCTTACTCCTACAATTTTAAAAAATGCTATAAAGTTTAATAATTGAGTATTACACCAAAATTATACCAATATATAAAAAGATAAACAGAAAATGTGTGGTGATGAACATTGGAGTGGCGGACTCATCTTTCACAGTGGAGCGTAAGGATGGCTATTCTCTCCGACGGAGTAGGTATTCGCAGAGATTTACTCGTCGAGGAGCAGGTTTGGAGAGCATTTTTTTTCCACGGAAAATCGGTACAAGTACCCGTGTAATAAACGGGACGGGGCGGGAATAGAAGTACATGCCTCGTGGGTACCAGATGGCCTGATGTGGATCAAGGAGGGAAAGGGAAAGAAGGACGAAGGCAGTATGAATGCAGTATGATATATGCAAGAGCAGAGAAGTAAATATGAGGTTAGATGCGGCAGTAGTCCGCACGCATATGCAGGTTAGTTATGTAGTTAGATGTGGCGGTAGTCCGCACGCATATGCAGTTGCAGAAATGTAAATATGGAAATACTCAAATGAAGAACTGAATAAAAGATTTTTATTGAATGTATTGAAAAGGGAGAAGAGGGAAGAAGAGCTGGAGAGCTTACAAGGGGAACTCTCAGAGCATCTCTCACTAACTTCTCTCTATGTTTTTGTAAAATGAAAAGGGTGCCTTACAATGAAAGCGTGGCCTCCTTTTATAGTTGAGAAAATTATTGTTTCTATAGTGCAGGTTATGTTAACCGGTACTATTGGTACAGTACAAGTTGATACATTTTTGTTTTTGTAAATTTGGCTTAAGATCTATTCTTCTCCTAGATTGATTCCAAAGCAATCGTCTTCATTTTGATTGTAATCACTTGATGATTCTTCTGAGGGAGTAGGATCATCTTTGCGTTTTTTGTCTTCATCGATCATCTGCATGATTTGTTGAAGGTGTCTTGCTAAGGTTTCTTTTGATTGGGCCCCTGCAAGGGCTGCTGCAATTTGGGCTTTCTGGTTGAGGAATACTGATTCTTCATGGTCGAATGGTTTGGTGAACTTGGGGTGCTCTTTGAACCAATTTCGAACTTTATCTGGATGGGCCATGGCGGCATCAAATTGAGACCACCATTTTACATAGGCATTCATTTGAAGCATAGGTGGTGCTTTTGGATGTTCTTGTTTGCCGTACCTGTACTGCCATGAGAATACCCAGGTCAGGGAGAAAACAGAGAAAAATTGAAGATCTGCAGGAATGCTTGTTTCCTGTTGGTCAAATTTTTTGGTGAAAATTTTGAACCCCTCATCGGCAGGTGGGGGCAAGATTTCTGGTAGAGGACCAAAGTAATCCCACCATTGGGAGAACCAATTTGGGAATTGATAATTGATATTTTTCTTGAAATAAATGAGCCAAGAATGTCTGTTCTGATTATTTTGTAACCAAAATACTCTTGTTCAGGCATCCACATAATCCGAATAAGAATATCCTATCGGGTCATAAGGATTAGAGAATTTTTTTGTATTGTTTGAGTTTTTACCAAATTGATTAGGGGTGAGTACTTTTAGAATTTAAATGGTTGAATGAGTTATGTTGGTGGCATCTTTAGGATCTTTGTAATGTTTTATTGAGACTGAATCTGAATCCACTAATATGAATTCATAAAACTATCTGGTTTTGTTCAAGGCTGTTGGTCTAAAATGGAATCTTGGTGGAAAGACTTTAGGAATAACTTTAAAAGGTGATTTTTCTCAAAACTCGGGTTCCAATAGAAGGACAGATGAGAACTTATTTTTTGAAATGTATGTGGATGGTTGTTTTAATTGAGTGTTGACAGGCTGGGTTTGGTTTAATTGAGGTGGCATGGTTTGGACAATTGTTTTTCCTTTTGGATCATTGCAAATGGTTTTTTGAGTTGCCATTTGTGAGATAAGTTTGGTAAGGTCTATTTCATCTTCATCTGAACTGTCACATATGTCAGCCCAGGATTTTTTATGGAGTTTTGTAAGGCCTGCATCTTGTAAGGCCAACAAGGTTAGGATTGGGAAGGCATAATCTGCCTTTGTTTGTTTGGCGGTTTGACTACTTGGGGGTTGAGTAGATGACTCAACTACATTTTTTGTGATCTGAGTAGATGACCCAGTCGGCTCTTGGGTTAAAGGGGAAGGTTGTTGGGTAGATGACCCAGTTGGGGTACTTGACCCAGATTTCTTAGTCGGCCCAAGAAGGGCTAGGCGAATACCTCTGCCTCTTACCGAGGCTAATGTTGCCTTTTTAGGCATCTTTCCCTTGATTATCTCCCTGCAAATATTCACGTGTGAGAAAGTTAGGGAGAGAGTTTGAGTTACCCTTGATATGCTCAATGTCGAAATCAAAGACACTTAAAATTGCTTGCCATCTGGCAAAAATTTGTTTTGATGCAAGATTTTTTACATCATTTTGTAACACATCCTTAGCTGATTTGCAATCAACTCGGACTAAAAATTTTTGATTGAGTAAGTCAGATTGAAATTTTGTGATGCATAAAACAATGGCTAAAATTTATTTTTTGATTGTGGAATATTTTTGTTGAGTAATATTCCAGTGTTTGGATGTAAATGCAATGATACATTCTTTATCATGCAGTTTTTGTTTTAGAATACCACCATACCCTAAATCTGATGCATCAGTTTCTACTATTTTGAATGCATGAGGAATGGACAGGTAAAGACATGGAAGATTGCGGACTTTGGTTTTAAGAAATCTGATAATATCTGAATGCTTGTCTGTCCAAGGTGGAGGATTTTTCTTAAGCCTATCATGGAGGGGCTTAAGGAGATTGTTCAGATTCGGGATGAAATCTGAAACATAATTGAGACATCCTAGGAACCTTTGGAGCTGAGGTTTATCGAGGATATAATCTGGAAACTTTTCTGCAAACAAAATTGATTTTTCAATAGGAGTTATTGTTCCTTGGAAAATTATGTGACCAAGAAATCGGATTTTTGTTTGGAAAAGAACAATTTTTGTTTTAGAAATAGCAAGTCCATTTTTTTGGATGATGTACATAAAAGTTTTAACATGTTTGAAATGTTCATCCAGAGTCTGGGAAAAAATTAAGACATCATCAATATAAACGATTGCAAAGTTTGAGTATGGGTTAAAAATATCATTCATGATTTTCTGAAATTCAGAAGGGGCATTTTTCAGACCAAAAGGCATTACGTTCCATTCATATTGCCCGAATGGAACTGTAAAAACTGTTTTATATCGGTCTGATTCAGTGATTTGGATTTGCCAAAAGCCCGACTTCATATCAAACTTTGAAAAAATATTTGCTGAGTTTAACCTATTAAGCAAATCCTTTTTGTTTGGGATAGGGTAACGAATCCACTGTAAAGCTTGATTTAAAGGTTTGTAATTGATAACAAGCCTGGGAGTTCCTCTTTCTATCTCAGCTTGTTTATTAACATAAAAAGCAGAGCAAGACCAAGGACTTTTGCTAGGATGGATTAATCTTTTATCCAAAAGATCTTTAATTTCTTGTTGACAATGCTGCAAAAGCTGCTCATTCATCTGAATGGGACGGGCTTTTGTAGGGATTTTTGATTCCTTGAAATCCTTTTCATATGGAAGATCAAAAATGTGTTCTTTCCTATCCCAAAAGGCATGAGGCAAATCAGAACAAATAGATTTTTCAATTTGATTTAAAAGATTTTTTATTTTTTCTTGAATCTTTGGTTGAGAAAGCTGTGATTCAAGGGTTTTGAAAAAGATTTCTTCTTTTAGAAAACAAATCTGTTTGGTTTTGGATTCAATTAGGTTTAGAGATCTTTGCTTTGGTGAGTCTAGGAACTCAAAGAAAGTTATTTGTCCTCCTACAAAAGAGGTAAGTCCAAGAAAATCTGCCAGGTATGGAAACAATAGATTTATGAAAGGTGTCCCCAAAACTACATCATTTTTTATATCTTTTGCTATGATGAAATCGGTGGGAATTCTGATATTTCCCTTTTCAATAAAGACATTAGTTATTTTAAAATTGATACTTAGCCTTTCACCCGTTATTGAGCTAAGGCGTTCAGTAGTTTTTTCGAAATATTTTGTGGGGACCAGACCTTCCCTAATACAGTTTGAATCTGCACCTGAATCAAAGAGCGCAATGGTGTCAAAAACAAAATCTTTAACGACAATTCGGACATTAACACGATGCTTCATGAAGGAGAATACATTTATTATTCTCAAAATTTGTTTTACCTCATTGTCATTAGAAATTTTATTTTCTTGTTCCTTAGAGCACTCAGTTTGGTTTAAAAGAGAACCAAGATCCTCATCACCAGATTCTTCTTCTTGTACTAATTGCGAGAGAATAAGATGATGATCGTTTTGGTTTCTTTTGATTTCCTGGATTTCTCTCTTAAGATTGTTAACCTCAGTTTGGAGGTCCTGAATGGTTATGGGACGAATAACTTGTTTTTCTAATTTTTTGAAAATAGGTTTGACATCATATTTATTGTTAAGGACCAAATTTTTGGGTTTTTTCTCCTTTTGTAAAGATCTTTTTAGTTTCAAAAGAAAGTCTTTCTTTTGTTCTGGATTGTCAATAGCCTCGATAGCATCAAATAAGAGATCTTGATCTTTGGATAAAACATTAATTTGCTTGATATCTGAATCTGAGGATGACTCAACATCATCAACTTGGATATTGTTGATATTATCATCAGAAGATTCTGGTCCAGAGTTATCATCTGAACTCTCAATCATAAGATTATTAATCTGTTCCTCAATCTGAGGATCAAGGTTCAGATTATTAATCTTTCCTTTTAACCGACAATATTTGCTAACATGTCCTGGTTTTTTACATGTGTAACAAATAATGGGGTTTTTCTGGGGATACTTTTGAAAATTCTTTTGGAAACCTGTTTCATTTTTAGGTTTTTGAAAACCCTTTTTGAATTTTCTAAAATTCTTTTCAGGGTTAGGTTTAAAAACTTTTCGGTTGGAAGGTCTTTTAGATTTCCTCGGATGACAAGCAGGAAGACCAAATTGTTCACAGAAAGTTCCCAAATCGATACGATTTTGAGTTTTCTCACGAGCAAGTTGCCTTTGAATTTTATCATCTTGACAAATCTTTAGGGCAATCTTTTGGATAAAAGAAATGAGTTGGCCATAACTTAACTCATCATAGGGTATTATTCCGTCAGGGGTTAAGCTACGAATTTTGTCCCTTACTTTATCTCCAAGGGATTTGGGGAGTCCAGCAAGGAATTTTTCTTTTCAGAAAGGTTGTTGACTGTCTTCTCTGGTATAAACCCTAGTAAGAAAGGTGTCTTTATACCATCGAAAGTCAGACAAAGTTTTGCATCTGAGATTGGAAAGCAGCTCAGCAGAACGGTCTTTCCAAAGAGATGGATCACCAATGAAGTGGCTTGCTATGGTAAAAATTAAGGTATTGACAGCATCGGGGATAGGTTCCCCATCGTCACCAATGATGGGTTCGTTTTGGTCGTTGACTTTTATGGCAGAAAAGATTGAGTGTTTTTGGTTATCGGAAAGGTAGTTATCCCACCATCCCTTCAGTTGGCCACTAAAGCCAGAAACAATAACATTGGCTATAGCTTCTTCAGAGGTGTCATGGGCTGCTTGATAAGCTGTGCCTACCATTGTCATATGCTGGAGCATACTCATGATATTATATTCCGTTTTTCCATCTATATTCCATTCATAGACATTATTGGCATTGAAGCTAACAAAACCTAGTTCTCTTTCTTCGAGAGCTAGATCTGGAGCGGATACACGATTATAACCATACGTAGAGGGTTTAGTTAAACCCTTCCACTTGGTTAGGGAGTTGGTCAAAATGGGGCTGATCTTGAGGGATGATTTGCCAGAATCATCACTTTGCTCAGAGCAAGATTCATTGGACTCAAGGCCGAGGGCATTAATAGCTTTAGATGAGCGTGTTTGAATACGAGAAGTAGATTCACCCGAGTTTGTAGGAGTTTCAGGGATAGTAGTAAAACGGTTCAAAAGTTGGTCAATCTTTTGAATAACTTCCGAATCACTAGATTGTTGTTTTAAAATGGAGGTTTTAAGACTTTGCTTAGCCTTGCTACTTATTTTGAAAGGTTTAAAAAGAGGTTTCTCAATACTTTTAGAGGTAGATGCTTCAGAAACATTTTTCAAGGAGAAAGTAGATCCTGAAGATGAAAGGTTGTCACCCAAGCATTGTAAAAATCTGTTGGTATAATTTGATTGTTCAATGAGATTTTTAATATCTTTAGGAGCGACAGCTTCATCCACATTCTTTGTTTTAAAGGGAGAGGCCATAACAGGATTATGTCCTTCCGTATTTGAGATAATAAAAGCTCCTTTTGGAGGAAACTCAGATCTAACTAAGTTCCCATCTTTGACTTTCCAAGTTGAAATAACATTTGCTAAAAATGAAGTTTGTTTAGTTTTAAAAGGATACTCAATGTTGTTTTTTATGGAATAAGCATGAAACCATTCAAAAAAAGGAATATGCAATCTAACATCATTTAAAAATTTGTAATATTTTTCTTTGAATGATGAGATTTGAGAAGCTGTATAAGTACGTAAATACCATTCTCTTTGGAGGTCATACTCTTTAGAGTTAAGGTTTTTACGTAAGGCTTCTCTGTTTATAATAAATTCTGTGTTATTCATTTACCATTCAAAGAAGAATATGTTGGAGATTGATGGGATGGAATAGAAGATTCAACTTCAAATTCTACATCACCATCATCTTCTTGGTAAACTCCTTGAGAAATGCTTGAATTGTTTTGTAATCCGGAAATATGTATTTCAGAATTGGCTGGTCTCGACATTTTTGGAAACTGAGATTGGGAAGTTATTGAGAAAGATCTTCTTGCTAAAGCAAAATCATTAGATGTTCCTGCTTCAGATCCAGAAGAAAAAGAGTTTCGTCTATCAAAGAAAATCTCTACTTTCCCTGATTCATCTTGTTTTACTTCTTGTAATAGAGGTGCTTGTCTAGGTTGCGTTGGAATGGCTCAGTCAATTGACCATGATTGAGGGAGGTCAATTTCATCCCATCTTATGAGCCTTGGGATCATAACGTTGGCTTTTGTCATGTCTGTGACAAACAAAGTGGTTTCACGATCTTGGGACTTAAGAAGGACTCTAGAGTTACAAGTGTTCATGACCTTGTATTGAATCCTATATATTAAAGCGGCTGGAATGGAACCTTCTTTCATGTTAAGACCATGAATTCGAATGTTTAGGAAAAGAGAGTCAAGAATGTTAAGGTCTAACAGGCTGACCGTCTTGTTTGGGAAACAGTTGAAGTAAACTGGACCATGTCCTAGACTTGTTTCAACTGTTCCGATTAAGGAGTCTTGGAAGTCATTGTGTCTAATGTCTCTAAGACACATGAGGATAGAGGCATTCAAACCTTCTCGAATGAGTGGTTTAACTGCAACTTGGAGACACCCTATGTGAAGATATCTGTAGTGGCGGACATGTTCTCTAACTAATTGTTTAGTCAGAAGATGGAATTCCTCACCGGAATTGGGTCCTAGAGGAATATTATTTTCAGCGGTTTTGATGATATAATCAGATTTTCTCTTGTTATCATCAGGGACATATAACTCATCTTGTGGGATTTTGGGTATTTCCCAATTGTCAATGGCTTGATTGATATCTTCGAATCAGACTTCTTCTTCAAAGATATTGTGTTTGGGGGAAAGTTCCTCAGGACGAGTCACTTTCTCAGTAAGGGGATTGGAAGAAGAATGGATCGGAGAGGAGGAAGAAGAGGACGGTGAAGAAAAGGAAAGGCGTCTAGAGAGAGAGCGAAAGAGTTTAGACATGATTACATAAAATCTGATATCATGGCCCTCCTTCGGTTCAGAGAGAACATATATATTATCACTAAACTATCACTCAAATTTTGAATCTGGGTTTTTAACTCTTTTTTTTTAATAATCCTTTAAATCTATAGCCACCAGGAGTTCTTACGTTTGGACCATTATCACTTTTGGGGACATCATCAAGTTAGCCTTACTGCCTGAAATCCAGGGTCTTACTGCTACAGTCCCTTTGAGTGATAAGGTTAAACGGCCTGTACTTCCAGATTTAAAGTATTGTTTCTTATGTACAAAATGAACAGTAAATAAGAACATGAACAGTAAAATCCCAGATCCATGAATTTCAGAGAAAGTTTAATGATAATATGTATATTCCTAAACCCGTTTAATATATATATATATATATATATATATATATATATATATATATATATATATATATATATATATATATATATATGACTTTGAAAACACATAACCTGATAACCCTAATACTATCTCATTCTCACTAACGGCAGAAATTAGAAACCCTAGCAGAGGCAGGGGCGCAGAGCTTCCTCCTACCATGCAACCAGCTTCTCCAATCTTCATCGTCTTCTCTATTAGGCGTCAGTCGGTATCTCTGTCAGAGGTGTTGTTCGCAGTTCCCTCTCCAGCAGCCAGCTTCGTCTTCAGTCAGCCGCTCCCTCTCCAGCAACCAGCTTCCTCCAGGTTCCAGCGTCGTCTTCTCCGGTCGCTCATTCAGGTTAGTCTATAATTTTTGGAGAATGTTATATGTTAAACTATTAATTGTTTTATTTTCTGTTCAATTTTTGAAATTATATATTCTTAGTTGTTGTTGAATAAAACAATCTTGATCACTTTGAAGTAATCATGCTATTCAATTTTTTAAATATTAATAGAATCTTGGTCTCATGTAAAAGCTAGATTTGATTTTGAACTGAGGATCTTCTATTCTTCTATAAGCTAATTTTGATTTTGAACTTCAAAAATATTATGCTAATTGCTATGCAGTTACTGAGTTACTATTATAATTCATGGTAGCAGATATTTATCACAGAGACCAAACCCTTAGAGTTTGATAATTGATGTTCACTAAAAACTAGAAGCCCCCTTAGAATTTAAAGTTGAAACCAAACATTACGCTGAAGGTAAGGTGACATTAACGATGTAGCAAGTGATGATAGAGTGTAATTATTATGATATTTCACTAATATGTGATTTTATCTTGTTAATTGAGTTGCTTTGATTAATTTAAACCGGTTTTTTTAATATATATATATATATATTGAATTTCGTATTGAATCATAAGATATAGGAGCAAAGTAGTATCCATCAAAAGGAGTTAGGTGTTGTCAAATTATGATCTTTACTCGTTTATCAAATTATGATCTTTACTCTTTACTATGATGATGATGATGACAATGATGATGACTATGATGATGATGTATATACGTGTGTGTGAAAAAAAAAATAGTAATAGTAATAATGAGCGGACATAACAAAATAAAGTTAGTAATTAAATGCTCTATGTTATAGAAATGGTGAATTTGCATGTTTAAATAGTGGCCATGCCTTTAAAATTTTCTTAGAAGCAACATAACTCAGAAATTAAAAGTAATGCATTGCAACATAAGGAAATGGTAAGATGAAGAACAATAAGCATATTAAGCTTTTGGGTCACTCAAAAATTTGTTAAAAGAGCCACAATTTGTTAAACTTCCATTTTGGGGACATATTTCTTGCAATGTTAATAAATACTCTGCAGTAAGGTCTTTCAAGTTTCAATTGTACTAATTGGTTAGTAACAAATACATGACTTCTCTTATTTTATATATTTTGCAGATTCAAAAAATGGAAAAAACTAACCCTAAAAGTGATTCGGTTGTTGGAAGTACTTCTTCTCCAAGTGCAGCCACTCCCGCTGCTGAGAACAATGGTCTTTCTGGTGGAACATCACATAGTCTGGCTCTCCCAGCATTGCCTGCCTCAAATCCTTCCTCAGAAACACAAACCGAAGCTGCTGGAACTACTGACGAGCCTCCAAAAGAGGTAAAACGTAAACTCATTAGAGCACTTAGTAGTGTTTGGGCGCATTTTACTAAAAGTTTTCCTAATGAAGCTTGCTGCAACTATTGTAAAAAATATATACATGCAATAGTTCTTGTCATGGTACAAAAAACTTGCATAAACATTTAAGAATTTGCACTAAAAACCCTCATAAGCAAGCTGAAAAGGGGCAGAAAACTATTGCACTTGGGAGCCAATATAAGGATGACCCTAATGCAGTCACTATGAAGCTTGTTGATTTTAATCAAGAGGAAACTCGTCTTGCTCTTGCAAATACACTACAAGAAAAACACCCATTCAAGTACACTTGAAAAGTGTAGCCAAAAGTAAAAAAAAAAAAATGATGCCTTAGGCTACGGCTACACTTTTTTGGGTGATTCCAATTCGGCCGTTGCCTATTCTCAAAGGCTACGCTTTTCTGCACCAAGGGCTACGCTTTTGGCATTTGAAAATAGGGTGCGCTTTTCAGCTTCCATTTTTGCCAGAATAGGCTACACTTTTCAGCGCTACTGCATCACCTCTAAAGCGTAGCCACATTGTATACCATGGCTACTTTTTATAAGTATAGCCTTAGGTCCCTCATTTTTTTTATACTATAACTATTGTATATAGTGTAGCCTTAGGTCTTATTTTTTTCTCATTATATATATATATATATATATATATATATATATATATATATAATTATTAATACAACATAATAGTTAATAATATGATTACATGAATAATAATTCTATATTTTTAATTAAATAAGTTAAATATTATAAAATAAAAATAAATACATAATTATACTAAATAATTTTTTTAAATAATAAAAATTATCTCTAGGCAAAATATATTTATAATAATGATCCAAAAGTACTAAAATAAAGTTAATCGTAAATATTCATATATTTCACACTAAAGCTAATAACTTTAATTTGAAAATATTAGAAAAATAAGAGATAAGGTTAGTGACGTGAATCTCAAGTTATCTTGAAGCAAAGGCCTTGAAGAAAATGAAAAGATGAGGCCATCTAAGTTGATTCGCAGGGATTAAAGACAAATGGAAAAACAAGCATGATATGCGCCGCCTAGCTAAATCGATAATACCTTAAATATATTGATCAGTTTGTTATTTTCACCCTCTTGTACAGAGACTCACTATCTTTCTCTGATGATGTCACTAGGACAACAAGAACAAGCAAGACATGCAAGAGTATGCGGCGCTCTGGAAAGAGAAGTGCAAAGTCCAACTCCAGAGACTCTACAACAAAGGTTATAAGTACTTGAAGAATGTCTTCCACACTATTTCAAGTCAAGGAATCAAAGTAGAACTGAAAGGAGAGAATAATAAAAATGGTGACATGCTAAAAACTAGTAACAGATAGGTGTTCTTAGTTCTTGTGTGTAACATTATGCCAGTACATCAAATAGATATCATATATAGGATACTTGTTCACGCGGAACATCTCAATATGCAGGTTCAACAAGATAGCCCATCTTGTGCTCAAGAAAATCTGCACACACAACTAAAATGTCAAACACAGCTCACCTTTGGTTGGGCATGGCCAAAAAAATGTAACAATACAAAAGCCAAAGCCAAGGGGAAAAATTTGGGATAAATTATCACTTAAGCAATCAACAACATAATAAATTCAGAGCATTCAACATGCCATAAACAAGAAAATATCAACATTAAGTATCTGTAAATCATCCAACTCTTCCCTCATTGAATCAGTGTCTTGCCACTGACCGTTGACTTGTGTGAAAGTTCTGAAAAGTAGAGATGAAAAAATAAAAAGAATAAATATAAAATTTCACCAAGTAATTTTAAAATTTCTAAACTGATCAGAAAGGTGTTCGCATGATTATTACCCTAAAGATTACCATGAAAATCATATATAGTAAAAAGCTTGCCAATGTTCTGAGTGACTTTTATAGTTTCACAAATTACCAAAAGACGAGTCCATATTTCTAAGATCAGATTCATTGAAAAGCAAAGGCAAACTGAACTCAAAAGAAAATTTGAAGATCCTGAACTTGACGATAAAATGACACAGTCAAATATGAAATACTTACCTTTTATACCAAGAAAAGTCATTAGGTATGCTTGCCTTAGCATTTTTAAGATGATTAAGTTGCACCAAAACATCAAGTAACTTTAGCATAGACCTGTCAAGAATAAAAATATCATAAATATAATGACACCAATTATGTGAAATGAAAGGAGGGAGTGGCCACAGCCCAGTGATATAATCCAATAGGATTTGAAGATAAAAATGCCAATAAGGTTATCAATTAAAAGAAAAAAATAAAAGGAAAAATAAATAAATAAATAATAAATGATGAACCACCATAACACATTAGTGCGGCATTTTACAACCCACACTACTAACCAGCAAGTGCACCGGGTCGTACCAAGTAATACCTTACGTGAGTAAAGGTCGATCCTACGAGGATTGATGGATCAAGCAACAATGATTGATTGATTGGCTTAATTAGGCAAGCAGAAATTAGTTTTGAGATGTTCAAAAGGTTTAAGTTCGAATTCAGAATATCGAAAGTATAGACAATTAAATAAATTGGGAATAAAAGATGGATAAAATAGTTAAGGCTTCAGAGTTATCTATTTTTTCCGGATTTACTTTTCTTACTAACTATTTTAATTATGTAGGATTTAATTTATGGCAAACTATATGTAACTAGACCCTAATTCCTTAGACCTTTCTAGTCTCCTCTAAAATTCATTAACTGCCAATTCCTTGGTCAATTAATTCCAATTAGAAGCTACATGATCAAATTCCAGTTTGCATGCCACATAAATTCTAATTACCCAAAAATAGAAGGATTATATGTCACGTATCCCGTTAAATCCAGATAATTAAAATTTAGGAGAATATATTTTTAAGCTGTTGTTCAAGTAAAGAGCTTTTCCAAGTTTTACAAGAACTCAAATAGAAAAAGGGTCATACTTCCGTTCCACCCAGATTCATAAGATAAAGAGCAAAAACAATTCTTAAATTATAAATCCATACATGAATTAAAATAGAAAAAGCAATAAAATCAATCCATACAAATAGACAGAGCTCCTAACCTTAACAGTGAAGGATTAGTTGCTCATGGTTCAGAGAGAAAAAATAAGGGTTCTGGTAACAATGTGTGTTCTCCTGTCTAAATGTACAGAGTTCCTATTTATAACTAATCCTCATTATTTTAGAATCTAATTATCTAAAATTAAAAATAATATCTTTTCCTAAAAATTAAGATTTGAATTTAAATTTGAATTAATTAACAAGTCTTCAGCTGATGGGTGGGGACCACTTGATTTGTCCATTCTGCAGCTTCTAATCTGTGTTTTCTGGACTGAAAACAGAGTCAGAATGCGGCCCAAAATCCACGCCAGCGATTTCTGTAAATTTTACAGATCGCGCACATCACGCGTACGCGTCAGTCACGCGTACGCGTCACTGGTCTTCTTCTCAAGTCACGCGGACGCGTCGGTCACGCGAACGTGTCATTGAGCAAATCTTCAAATCATGCAAACGCATCAATCACGCGTACGCGTCGCCATGGATACTTCCAGATCACGCGCACGCGTTAGGCATGCGTGTGCGTCGCTCCTCGCAGCCATCTCCTTTGATTCTTGTGTTGCAAAAACTCCATCAAATCCAGCCGAATGCTACCTAAAATAAATAAAATTGCACAAAACTCAAAATAGCATCCATAGCGGCTAAAATATAATTAATTCTTAATTAAACTCAACAATTTAGATGCAAATTCACTAGGAAAAGATAGAAAATATGCTCACGCATCACACGCCACAAATGAGATATTGTAGGGCCATTAATGCGTCGCTCAGGCCTAGAAAAACGTTGTATATCAACAGCTAACTGCATTCAAAATGACATACACAGATATACTAAACATGCTATGTTCTGTCTGTTTCTGAAAAGGAAAGAAACAATTAAAAAAAGGTCCATACAACAAGTGACCAACATCTCATACCTTTGATGAAGATGATGCTTGCCATCACTGAATTTCACGCAAATGACTCATTTCCAAGTCCAGAACTTGATATGTTTCCAAATATAAATCAACTTGACTTTACTTCATCGAATCAGGAAGCTGCCCCATTGTGGCAAAATGTATAAATTACAAGACACAGTATACATGTATGGAAATGAAAAAATTTAAAATGTAACTCCCTTCAATTAGTTTAATAGTGTATGTTATCAATACACCTGATGAGCGGATAATTTATACGCTTTTTGGCATTATTTTCAGATAGTTTTTAGTATGATTTAGCTACTTTTTAGTATATTTTTATTAGTTTTTAAGAAAAATTTACATTTCTGAACTTTACTATGAGTTTGTGTGTTTTTCAGTGATTTCAGATATTTTCTGGCTAAAATTGAGGGACCTGAGCAAAAATCTGATTCAGAGGCTGAAGAAGGACTGTAGATGCTATTGGATTCTGACCTCCCTGCACTCGAAATGGTTTTTTTGGAGCTAAAAAAACCCAAATGGCGTGTTCTCAATTGGTTTGGAAAGTAGACATCCTGGGCTTTCCAGAAATATATAATAGTCCATCCTTTGCCCGAGTTTAGACGACGCAAACTGGAATTCAACACCAGCTTTCTGTCCTATTCTGGCATTAAATGCCAGAAACAAGTTGCAAGCTAGAGTCAAATGCCAGAAACTAGTTACAAACTGGCGTTTAACTCCAAGGAAGACCTCTACACGTGAAAGCTTCAATGCTCAGCCCAAGTACACACCAAGTGGGCCCGGAAGTGGATTTCTGCATCATTTACTTGTTTCTGTAATCCTAGTAACTAGTTTAGTATAAATAGAACTTTTTACTATTGTACTAGGGGAGCTTTTGGAACATCTTTTGATCATCTTTTGATCTCTTGATAATGTTTTGGGGGCTGGCCTCACAGCCATGCCTAGACCTTCATCACTTATGTATTTTCAACGGTGGAGTTTCTACACACCATAGATTAGGTGTGGAGCTCTGCTGTTCCTCGAGTATTAATATAATTACTACTGTTTTCTAGTCAATTCAAGCTTATTCTTATTCTAAGATGTTCACTCGCACTTCAAATTTATGAATGTGATGATCCGTGACACTCATCACCATTCTCACTCATGAACGCGTGCCTGACAAACATTTCTGCTCTACCTGCGAAAGCTAGAGTGTGTATCTCTTGGATCCCTGGTCCATGATGCATGGTTGCCTCTCCTGACAACATAGCCTTCCATTCCGCGAGATCAGAGTCTTCGTGGTATAAGCTAGAATCAATTGGCAGTATTCTTGAAATCCAGAAAGTCTAAAATTTGTCTATGGTATTCTGAGTAGGATCTGGGATGGGATGGCTGTGACGAGTTTCAAACTCATGACTGTTGGGCGTAGTGACAGACGTAAAAGGATCATTGGATCTTATTCTGACACAAGTGAGAACCGACAGATGATTAGCCCTATGTAACCCGTAGCTGGACCATTTTCACTGAGAGGATGACTGGTAGCCATTGACAACGGTGATCCTCCTACATACAGCTTGCCATAGAAAGGAGTCTGAAGGATTGGATGAAGGCAATAGGAAAGCAGAGATTCAGAAGGAACAACGCATCTCCATACGCTTATCTGAAATTCCTACCAATGAATTACATAAGTATCTCTATCTTTATTTTATGTTTTATTTATATTTTAATTTTCAAAACTCTATAACCTTTTGAATCCACCTGACTGAGATTTACAAGATGACCATAGCTTGCTTCAAGCCGACAATCTCCGTGGGATCGACCCTTACTCACGTAAGGTTTATTACTTGGACGACCCAGTGCACTTGCTGGTTAGTTGTGCAAAGTTGCAAAAAAGATTTGAGATTACAATTGTGTGTACCAAATTGTTGGCGCCATTGAGATCACAATTTCGTGCACCAAAACCAAAAGTGATATAGAAAATAGCTGTGTGTAAAACATCATGCTACATTATGTAAAGTTATCAATTAAGTAGTGCGAATTTTTTTCACTAGCAGAATGACAACTAGATGTAACTAAAGAGAAAATTCACCTGCAGAAGGGCTTTGACACAACTGCGATATGTGTAAAGCACCGATGCCATTTTCTTTCCCTCTTGGGTAAAGATGTTCTACATTGTTTTCATATTAGCAATAAGAAATTTATAATTAAAAAGAAAATAAAAATAATCTAACAAACAGATCTAAGTGTTAGCCCAAAACCTGAATACCAGCTGATTGAGAGCTTTCGTATCCTCTGATAGAGATAATCGGTATGTAGAAACATCGATATACTCTACAAAAGGAGGCCAGTACATGATAATTTCTAGGCAGCCATGCATTGCATATTTGTAATTAAAAAAAAAAGGCTGAAAGGCATGAAGTGTTTAAGAACAATAACAACACAAGTTCATAACATATCCATAAAAGAACAATGGAAGCATAAACAACAGCACCTATTGGACTATCTGTTGCACCTCTCTCAGTTGACACCCACACTCCAAGTCCTTGCACCTCCAGTTGCTCGTCCTACAAAATTAGGGCAAAAAAAAGGACTCGAATATAATTAAACAAATGTCTCAAGTTCCTATAAATAGGTTACTTTGGAACTTCAACACCAAATTGCATTCCACACAAATCTAATAGTCATAGATCAGTAGTTTGTTTCAGTTGTGATTTGACCACTAAACATTTCGGATAGGACGTCTAAAACAAGCTTGTGCAACTTATACAAACCAAATTGAAAGTTTCTACAATTAGAATCAGCTCGGATTAAGTAAATTACAGAAGAATCAGAGTATGAACAATGCAAAGTACTATCCATAAGCGAACTTCAAGTTAAGCAACAAAATTAATTAGGAAAATGTAGCAGAAATAAAATTGAAAAAGAAGAGAAAAATGAAGTGTTGTTACATCAAGCGAGAATGTAATTCAGGTGGATCGTTCTGAAGCAAAAATCCCCAATTCCTAGTGGCATATCCAGTAGCTAAAACCCCCCAAATAAAAACCCTAAATTAGAACCCCAAACCTCTCAAATTTCATAGAACCAACTGAAAATTGATACATACTACCGTTCTGAAGCTAAAACCCCCCCAATTCCTACTGGCATATCCAGTAGCTAAAAACCCCAAATAAAAACCCCTAAATCGAAACCCTAAACCTCTCAAATTTTATAGAACCAACTGAAAATTGATACATACCACTAGCCATTGTTGTTCATTGACGAACGGATTTTTGACGGTTTAGAATTCACAAATAAAAGCTCGTTGAAAGTATAGCTCCTAAACCAACAAGAATCCTTTCGTACAAAAAATTGTTTGTCAGAAGTAACAAACCCCTAATAAATAATAACCAAATTATTCAAACCTCGGATTGTCTCTCAAGGAATTGCAGGGAAGTGTTCTTGTTATTGGTTATGTAAAGGTATATTTTGAGGTTTTTAAGATAAGAAGCAAGAATAGTAAATGGCAAAAAAAATAAACTAATAACTAGAAAAGCTCTTGGCATGGTATGAGAACTGGAAATCCTATCCTAGTTATCCTTATCAATTGTGATGAGAATTATTCATTACTCCCACTTAGTTAACCCTCAACGAACGAAGGAAAGTCAAGTGGACTAATCAATTTGATTCCTCAAGTCATAGTCAACTCCTAAGGAAAGACTAGCTTTAGTGGAATCCAAATCAATCAGCAACTTTCAATTATCAATCAACAAAGGAGTTTGATAACTCAAGTGTCACCAATTACTCAACCAAGCCAAGAACACTACTTTAACATCCTTCTAAGCATTATGTCAAGTACTTGGAGGTCATGACAAAAAAACATAGAAAAGCAATAAGAGACAATAAAATCCAAACAACCAGTTGTAGCATCAATAACATAAAATGAAAGAAGCAATCATAAATCTGAAATACCTCAAATTACATTATATAGAAAATCAAATCTAACATGGAGTTCATGAACTAAAATAGCAATATAGAATAATTAACAAGGGAAATAAATAAATTAGGAAGCTAGAACAAATAAGAGTAGAAGAGAAATCCTAATTCCTAAAACCTAGAGAGAGGAGAGAGCCTCTCTCTCTAGAAATTACATCTAAAACCTAAAAAATTATGTGAATAATGAGAAGTGGTGTGATGAATCTGGTTCCCCCACTCTACAGCTTCTATTCTGTGTTTTCTGGGCCGAAAACTGGATCAAAAATAGCCCAAAAATTGCTGGGGGTGATTTCTGATACGTACAGCACGTGGCGCATGTCACGCGTACGCGTTGCTTATCTTCTGCGCCAGGCACGCGTGCACTTCGTCGAAGCGTACGCGTCACTGCTCGCTCCTTAAAGCTTCATCTTCTCGCGTTCCTTCTGCTTTTACATGTTTCTTTTCTGTTCTCTAAGCCATTCCTGTTCTATAAAGCCTGAAAACACTTAGCACACAGATCACGATATCGAATGGTAATAGAGGATAATTAAAATTAGCTAAATTAAGACCAAAGAAACATGTTTTCAATCAAAGCACAAAATCAGGAAGGAAAATGTAAAACATGTAATTTACATGAATAAGTATGAGAATAGTGGATAAAATCCACTCAATTAAGCACAAGATGTACCACAAAATAGTAGTACATCATTCATCATCATCAGCACAGCCACACACACCTTCTACACTGAAAAGAGAGCGAGTGAGAGAATGACGGTGAAGAGAGGATAGAGAGCGAGTAAGGAACATACTACATAATGCATAAAAGTAAAACACTTTCCCATATTGATGATAATTAAACATTAGCTAGCAACCTTACAAAATAATAAGGAATTAAGAAAACTTATAGAATCCAGAAAATAAACATTACAAACTTAACTACAATAGCATCAACACATAATGAAGAATAATATTTTGAGAGTTATGAAATAATAAAGATTTACCAATGTGATGCTCAATAGAACTGGAAAATCATCGGGAGCAAAATTATACCCAGAAGATGCTCCTCCATTTACAGCAACTTGACTTAGAAAATGAGTAGCACTTACTCCCTTTACAGTAACACTGGTGCAACAACACATGCATTTTTACAAATACAGAGCAACAATAAAAATATGAAGAAGTACCATTCCAATTTCCAAATCCCTAGTATTCAGCTTCGACAATTAATAAAAAGAAAACACACATACAACAACAACCACCACCACCATAAAATTCTAATTTCACTATGAAATCCTAAGATACATCAAAATTGACATAAAGAACAGGGCCTAAAGAAACTCACCTGGGACCGATGGTGAAGAAAGCTGACCAACTGAACTACTGGCTGAAACAAGAAGACGAAGACCACCACTACCCGAGGTGAGCGCAGTGAGCGCAGTGAAGGTAGCGACTGAGTGCGAGATGGTGATGACACAAACGACAACGACGAGCTTGAGTCTAAGACGTGAGTGTGAGACCGAGAGAGAAGTGAGCTAGAGACCGGAGACGAGAGGTGAGAGCGACGAGGCGAGGTGGGAGAGTGACGAGAAAATAGAAAAGAGAGTGACGAGATAAAACAGAGAAGAGAGACAAAGGGGGTTCATTTGATTAGGGGTTGGGGGATACGACGCCTTCTGAGATTTGGTGAAAGGGTGAAAAAAATTTCACTAAGTGTTTGTATTTAGTCTTAGATACATTAGGAGACATTTTTGAAGTGCACCCAAAACTTAACAAACGGGTTACTTTTTAAAAGCGCTTCCTTTGGTCAATAAAGTGTATCCATAACTTTTCATATTTGGCTACGCTTTATAAGTAATATTTAAAATATCTAAGGAGACGCTTTTAAAGGGATGCCTCAATAGTGTTTCCTTTTCTTTTATAAAAGGGTACCATGCAAAAAAGCGTAGCCTATTCTAAGAATAGGCTACGCTTTTCAAATGTAGCTTAAAAAAAGTGTGGCTGAATGAGTATTTTTCTTGTAGTGATATGATAATTGTTGATGAACTTCCTTTTAAATTTGTTAAGGCTCAAGGCTTTAGACAATTTATGAGTAAAGCACAACCTAGGTTTAAGGTTCCCTCCCGTTGGACAATTGCTAGAGATTTTATGGCTTTGTTTAGATATGAGAAAGAGAAGTTGAGAACATTGTTATCTGAAAATCGCCAAACGGTTTCCCTTACTACCGATACTTGGACCTCAATTCAGAATTTGAATTATATGTGTGTGATTGCGCATTATATTGATGAGTCTTGGACATTGCATAAAAAATTTTGAATTTTGGTTTGATTACTGATCATAAGGGTGAAACTATAGGGAGAGCCTTAGAACAGTGCTTGCAAGAGTGGGGTATTAGAAGGATATGTTGTGTAACTGTTGACAATGCTAGTGCTAATGGTGTTGCAATTTCGTATTTACTTAGAGACATGGGTGATTGGAATGGGTCAACATTGTTAAATGGGGAGTTCATGCATATGAGGTGTTGTGCTCACATATTAAATCTAATTGTTGGTGATGGTATGAAAGAGATTGATAGCTCAATAACTAAAATCAGAATTGCATGCAAGTTTGTTAGGTCATCTCCTGCTAGGATGCAAGCTTTTAAGATGTGTGTTCGAGAGGCTAATATAACTTCTAAAGCTAGTGTAGTGTTAGATGTGCCTACTAGGTGGAACTCTACCTATTTGATGCTAGAGGCTGCTGAGAAGTTTGAATCGGCTTTTAGTCGACTTAGTTATCAAGACTCATTTTATTTGTTGGCGCTTGAGTCTGAAGGAAGACCTCCTGATGCTAATGATTGGACAAGGGCACGTGTGTTTGTGAAGTTCTTGAAAATATTTTATGATGCAACTCTTACTTTTTCTGGTTCTTTGAATGTTACATGTAATAATTTTTTCAATAAGTTGTTTGACATTCAAAAATCTTTGAATAAGTGGAGAAAGAGTAATGATGTTGGTTTGCAAAAGATGGCAATACAAATGAAAGTGAAACTAGACAAATATTGGGAGGGTGATGGGATAAATTACTTTCTCTTTGTGGCTGTTTTTCTTGATCCTCGTTACAAGTATGAGTATGTTGAATTTTATCTTAATCGAGTGTATGGGTTGAATTAAGCCAAAGATATGTTGAAAAAATTGAAGGATATCATTCATAAGTTGTTTGAGTATTACTCCATGATATATCCCCTTCCGGATGGTAGTTCTTCTGATAGTTTTAATTCTAGTATCGCCTCTCATGATCATGGGGTTGGTGGTGAAAATGCAATTGAGAAGGAAGATGGCTTCGAAGATGAGTTTAGAATGAGGGTTAAAAAAAAGCAAGGTGAGGTCAAAAGGAATGAATTATAAAGATATATAGAAGATGATGTGGAGGATAACACTCCCGGTTTTGACATTTTGTGTTGGTGGAAATTGAAATCAATGAAGTATTATGCTCTTGCTCACATGGCTAGGGATTTGTTGCCTATTCCCGTCTCTACCGTGTCTTCTGAGTCGGCATTTAGTACTAGTGGTCGTGTGTTTGACCAATTTAGAAGCTTATTAAGTCCTTCTACTGTTGAGTCTCTAATTTGCTCACAAAATTGGTTGAAGACTCAAGAGAAGATGTATGACTTAAAGTAAGAACTTGAGGACCAAGAAAAACTTGAATTAGGTAACTATTTTTAAATTATATTTCTTTAAATTATTATGTAATTGTTGTTATTATTGAGTCTCTAATAATAATTTAATTACTGTTAATGTAGAGCTTTCAGCTTTAACAATATCTAATCAAGCCATTGGAGTTGATATTGTTTACAACAATTTGAGGTTAACATTTTTCACTAATTATTTATTTCTTGAATTACTTTTAATTAATTAATTTTATATATTGACATTAGCTAATTATATGCTGATTTTTTGAAGGTCACAACTCCTCTCTTGAATATGCTTGGTTGATGGAGTGAAGGATTATGGAGTGAAGACTTTGAAAACTAGACAAATATTTCTATTGCACTTTTGTATTGAGCTTCTGATATTTAGATTTTACTGTATTTTGGTTTTAGCTTTTTTCAAAGATTATTCACTAGGCTTTTGTATTTAACTTCTAATATTTCTATTGCACTTTTATATTTTCATTAGACAAGATTATTCACTATTAATATGTTTGGATTTTGATGAGTTTAGTTTTTAATATATTTGGTGTTTAATATGTTTGCATTATTTTTGCTGATGTTACATGTTTATTGTATTTGTTGAATTTTTAACATAAAAATTTGTCAATTTTTTTATGAATTTCAAAGTCATCGGGTATCCGCTACCCGAACCGAACCAATCCGCTCTTAATCAGTTTGGTTTGGTTCGGGTACAAGCATAAAAAAACGCAAATCCAAACCAAACCGAACCAATTACTTTTTTATCAGTTAGGTTCAAATTTTACCTTAAACCTGAACCAAACCGACCCGTGCTCACTCCTAAAATTCATATCACCATGAGCGAGAAGAGTTTTTGTTTTTTTTAATAAAAGAGATAATTAGGATAAAACCAAAAAAATAGATAATTCAGAGGGGATGACATAATATTATCAGACATTCATATATTGTGAGAAATTTATCTTATTAACTTTAATTGACTAAGTCAGTTTCTCTTTGCATATGTGATAAACCGCTATTTTACGGTTTATCATGTGCTCAATTGAGTGGATTTTATCAATCTTTCATACACTTGTTCATACAAATTGCATGGTTTTACAATTTCTTCCTTACTCCTTAATATATGTGAAAATATGTTTTCTAGACCATAAAATTATTAATTTTAATTATCCTTTATTACCATTCGATGTCGTTATCCGTCTGTTGAGTATTTCCAGGCTTTATAGGGTAGGAATGGCTTAGAGAATAGAAAGGAAATATGCAAAAGTAGAAGGAACACGTGGAAATGAAGTTTTGACAGAAATGGCAGCGACGCGCACGCATGGACGACGCGGACGCGTGACTCGCATAGAACCCAAGCGACGTGCACGCATGGACGACGCAAACGCATGCCTAGTGCAAAGCACAAGCGACGCGTACGCGTGACAAGAAAAACTTCCAAATGACGCGCACGCGTGACGGACGCCACGTGCAGAAAGTTGCAGAATTCGCCCCTAGCAAAATCTGGATCCTTTTCGGCCCAAATCCAAGCCCAAAAAATATAGATTACAGGCAATAAAGTAGGGGAATCCATTCATTCATGAGAGAACTTGGATATTCACATAATTTTAGATTTTAGATATAGTTTTCTAGAGAGAGAGGCTCTCTCCTCTCTCTTAGGTTTTAGGATTTAGGATTTCTTTTAGGATTAGGATTTCTTCTTCATTCCAGGTTCAATGTTCCTTTAATTTAATTTCTCTTCTACTTCTATTTATTCTATTACTTTAGTTTGTTTGTTTTCCCAATTTGGTTTACGGATTCCTATGTTTAATTTGATTTTCTATTTAATATAATTTGAGGTATTTCAGATTTATGATTGCTTTCTTCTATTTCGGATATAAATAATTTGGATTTTTTCCCTTTTGACTTTGGTTGAGTAATTGGTGACACTCGAGTTATCAAACTCCTTTGTGATTGATAATTGGAATTTGCTGATTGGTTTGGATCCCTCTAAATCTAGTCTTTCCTTGGGAGTTGACTAGGACTTGAGGAATCAAATTGATTAGTCCACTTGACTTTCCTTTATTTAGTAAGGGTTAACTAAGTGGGAGCAGTGAACAATTCTCATCACCAATGATAAGGATAACTAGGACAGGATTTCCAGTTCTCATACCTTACCAAGAGTTTTATTAGTTATTCAGAAATTTACTTTTCTTGTTCCTTATTCAAAAACCCAAGAATATACTTTTTCCATAACCAATAATAAACACACCTCCCTACAATTCCTTGAGAGACGACCTGAGGTTTAAATACTTTGGTTATAAACTTTATTGGGTTTTGTTACTTGTGACAACCAAACTTTTGTACAAAAGGATTTTTTGTTGGTTCAGAAAGTATACTTACAACGTGATTATTCTGATGAAATTCTTTACCAGCAAAAGTCCTCTCGTCAAAATGGCGCAGTTGCCGAGAAATTGTAAAGGTGTGCCTTATTATTGGTTATTGTAAATATTTTCTTTTTACTTTTTTATTTGTTTTTGTTTTTAATTTTTATTAGCTACTATGAATTCTCACCCCTCTGGTTTTAAGTTTGGTTCCAATGTTGTTGCAAGGAATGAAAGCTACAATAGGAACATGTATCAAAGTCGAAACAATCAAAGATGGAAGGAGTCACGAGAATCTGATCAACCCTTTCGGCAATAACACTTTCCAAAGTACCATGGACAACGACCATTCTACGATGCACACCAAGAGAATGGTTATGATGGACCTTTACGTGACACTCAATAGCCACCACAACATGTCTATGAACCCCCTCCTCAGCATAGGTTTGAACTACTAAACTCACAAGCCCCTTACTACCAAACACCCTCATATGACCCTGACCCTTATCCACCTTATGAACCATACTTAAAACCACCCCCATTCCAGCACAATTACTCTCATGAGCCGCCACCTCAATATTCACTATCTCCATACCCTTACCAAGAAGAACCACCTCCCTACCATGCACCCTTTCTCCAAAATAATGAACCCTCCTATCCACTCCAACCTCCACTGGATGACAACACCCTTGGTGCTATTCACCAAGGGAAAACAGAGCTTCATGCCACACTTGCCTCTATCACTGGTCTCACCTCTACACTCCAAAATCTTATATCCCGCATGAACCAATCCTCTACCTCCAATATTCAACCCTCAAGCTTTAGTACATCACCACCCTCCATGGAAGAGCACCCACATCCATCAATCCAAGAGCAAGATGATCCCAATTATACTATGGACATGGAACAAGAGAGAAAGGATCATCTTAGGGATGCAATCGCAATGTATCGGTTACACGCGGCCTTATTTCCAGGGGAGTAAGAGCAGGCCTAAAATGTAGAGGTAGGAGAGACCCTTGAAGATGAAGAAGTAGTTGAAGGGAGTTGTCATAGAAAGGAAATCATCAAGGAGGAGTACGATTTTATGCTAAAACATTTGGACGAAGCCGTAATAGTTAAAGAGGAGATTGAATTGGAAGAAAGCTACCAAGAGGAAGAGGTTGAAATTGAAGAAGCTTACAAGGAGGTGGAAGTTGTCAAAGAAGAGCACAAGGAAGTAGAGCTTGCAAGATCATTAGAAACACCTCTCTCAAGGCCATTACCGTCCAACACAACATTCAAGTGGATAAAACTCCTATCCTTATCCTTTACTTTCCCACTTGAATATGGGCTACTGGAGACGAATGGTCAACTTAGAGCTCTTTGTGGCATTAAGAGTAAGAGAAAGATGGTTAGTGGTAAGAGTTGTCCTGCAAAGTTCAATATGGTTGCATGCTCCAAGTTAAAGTGCAAGGATTGGTGTAGAGCTCAATCGAATGGGTCTAGAAGGTTGTTTGGATGTCTCTGTGAGAATTCAAATTGTGAGCCACCCGGTTGGAACAATGGTGATCAACACGAAGATGGGTGCAAAAGCAAGATTTGGGACCCCGAAATTCATTCCAACAATCATCACTCTTGGGGCCTTGTCACTTGCTTCCACTTGCTTGAAGGTTTTCTGTGCCTAGTTTGGGATCTCGGAGGCTATTGAAAGTAAAACATTGGTGGGGATTCCTAGATCAGTTCAAGCACAAGCCACCATGACAAAGAGCTCACCACATGTCCAACTTAAGGACTTTAACTAAAAGTGCTAGGTGGGAGACAACCCACCATGGTATAATCGTTCTTTTTATTCCTAGTTTATTTTATTTTAATTTTATTAGTGTCATTCATAATGTTTACGTTTACATCTGCATGCTGCATTCTGAATTTTGCATAATAAGAAAAAAAAAGAGAAAAGCGCGTCCCACGCGTGCGCGTGAACCATGCGCACACGTCACATGCGACGCTAAACCTTACAGAAAGTCACGCGGGAGCGGTGCAGGAAGGGTGCCTTGCGCACGAGCCAACCGACGCGTATGCGGGGGTGACGCGTGCGCGTCACCCGTATTTTAGCCAATCCACGGGTACGCGTGGATGGAAAATCGGTGTCAATGGGTTATTTGGCCGAGGGTTGTGCTGCCTTGGTGCTGGTATTGTGCATTTAGCACAACCAGTGGTCACGCATACGCGTGACCGACGCTTACGCGTCACTTGGATTCTTGCTCACCCATGCGCGAAAGTGTGACCGATGCTTCCGCGTCGCCTCTTCTTTTGCACACCCACGCGTACGCATGGGCAACACTTACGCATCGCTTCGCAGACTCCAGTCATCTACTTTTCTCTTTACTTTCTTATTCTTTCCTCCTCCTTTCCTACTTTCATCTCCTCCCTCTTCCTTCTTATTTTCTTTTCCTTATTTCCTTTACATACTTTCATTCATTGCATTTTAACTGTATGCATGTTTTCATTTTCTTTTCTATGTTTATTATTTTTCTATTGGTGTTAAATGTTCTTATTCCACTGTTGCATTTCTATTGCTTTCTTTTGGTACTTCGTGACTTGTTTTCATTGTTGGGTAATATTATTTATAGGTCAATGCTAATTTTTTATGATACTTGTATTCCATTTGCATTGACATGCACCTATATTGTCTTTCATTACCCACACTCTCTCCCCTATTGTTGCACTTTTTGCACTATTGATATGCCCTGTGCCCCTATTATCTTCTCACATACATGTTGTAGCTACCAAATAATTGAGACTCTCATTATTTGGCATTAACCCAACCATATTTTATTTGTTTCCTATCTTTGTTTTTAGGTTACTTTTCTTCTTTTTTCTCTTCTTTCAGGATGACCACCAAGAAGGGACCACCAAGAAGGGAGAGGAAAAACTTCTTAATGGGGAGACAAACAAGTCCATCTGCACAATCTGTGGAGAAAAGCATCAGTTAGAGAAATCCGTCCACTTGCACATCTTTGCATGCATCGAGGACGGTGCAATCTTTAAGTGTGGGGAGGTCGATACCGATCTCCGTGGGTTAGTCACTCTCTTCTCAACACCAATTTTTGTCTTTCTTTGTTAGTTCATTGTTGCATTTGCATGTTTGATTGCATGTTTGTTTGATTTTGTGCATATTTTACCATTACTTGGTTGAAATGATGAATTCCTCTTCAAGAAACTTCTTATAGCATTTCACTATTTTGAATTAAAACTTTTGTTAAACTTGTTTGAAGAAATATTATTTTGGAACATGGTTTAGAGCTCGAATACACAAAACCAGTGAGATTTTGAGCCTATTTGATTGGTTGCACTTTATCAACCAATGTTTTATTTTTGGTGTGTGTTTTTCTCTCTAAAATTATGATCTTTGTCATTCTTGATTCTATATTTCCATTGTTTGATGTATGCATACACTTACATGATTGAGGCCTTCGTTTCACTTAGCTTACATACCTATATGGCCTTAACCCTTCATTATCCTTTGCAAACCAATGTTGAGCCTATTTTACCCATTTGTTCTTTACTTTAGCACATCATTAACTCTAAGCGTAAAACAATAATGTCCTTAATTTGAATCCTTGATTAGCTTAGACTAGTGAAAGTGCTCATGAATTAAGTGTGGGGAAAGTGGGTTTGGAAACATTTGGTTTGGGAATTGAGTATGTTAGACTTTTTGTGAAAATGTGAAAAATGTTGAGAACATGTTTATGCATTCAATGCCTTAATCATATGCATTGGATAAAAAAAAAGAAAAAAATAATAATACAAGAAAATCAAGGAAAAAGAAAAGAAAGAGAGCAAATAAATAAAAAGGGGACAAAATGCCCCCAATTTAAAGTAATAATATCAATGCATATGAGTTGTCTTAAATTTTGGATGCATGAAGATGTGGTAAACATAGTTAATGGGCAGTTAGATCTTGCATTGTAATTACATGGATTGCCTTAAGTTAGGTGGGAGGTTTAGGTTAATTAAGGATTCAAATTTTAGTCCACTCAACCAAATACAATCCTACCTTGACCCTAACCCCATTACAGCCCTTAAAAGACCTCTTGATATGTGTATTTGTGCATTGAATTTTTGTTGATTGTTAGATGAAGAGCAAGGCTTAGAAAGCAAGATTAGTAGAGAATTGAGAGAATCGAACCTTAAACACTTGAGTGATTACAGTGTATACACTTCCGATGAGGGCTCGATGCTCGATTCTTTGTTCTCGGCTTTCATGAGCTATTTTCTTCTGCAAATCTATTTGTATTTCATTTTTATGATTTGAGTTAGTGAAATCCAGTTCATATTTGTTCTTGAAAGGTTTATTTACCTTTCACCAAGTAGGTAAAAGTATTTTTGCATGTAGTTGCATTCATATAAATAGGTTACATTTCATACATCCTACCATTCCTCTTAACTCTTATAGTTTCTCTTAAGCTTAGCATGAGGACATGCTAATGTTTAAGTGTAGAGAGATTAATAAACTGCTATTTTACGATTTATCTTGTGCTCAATTGAGTGGATTTTATCAATCTTTCATACACTAGGACAAGAATGGCTTAGAGAATATAAAGGAAATATGCAAAAGTGGAAGGAACGCGTGAAAATGAAGTTTGGACAGAAATGGCAGCGATGCGCACGCATAAACGACGCGAACGCGTGACTCGCGCAGAACCCAAGCGACGCGCACGCATGGACGACGCAAACGCATGCCTAGTGCAAAGCACAAGCAATGCGTACGCGTGACTGACACGTATGCATGACAAGGAAAACTTCCAAATGACGCGCACACCTGACGGACGCCATGTGCAGAAAGTTGCAGAATTCTCTCCTAGCGATTTCTGGATCCTTTTCGGCCCAAATCCAAGCCCAGAAAACACATATTAGAGGCTATAAAGTGGGAGAATCCATTCATTCGTGAGAGAACTTGGATATTCACATAATTTTATGTTTTGTATGTAGTTTTCTAGAGAAAGAGACTCTCTCCTCTCTCTTAGGTTTTAGGATTTATGATTTCTTTTAGGATTATGATTTCTTCTTCATTCTAGATTCAATGTTCCTTTAATTTAATTTCTCTTCTACTTCTATTTATTCTATTACTTTAGTTTGTTTATTTTCCCAATTTGGTTTATGGATTCCTATGTTTAATTTGATTTTCTATTTAATATAATTTGAGGTATTTCAGATTTATGATTGCTTTCTTCTATTTCGGATATAAATAATTTGGATTTTTTCCCTTTTAGCTTTGGTTGAGTAATTGGTGACACTCGAGTTATCAAACTCCTTTGTGATTGACAATTGGAATTTGCTGATTGGTTTGGATTCCTCTAAAGCTATTCTTTCCTTAGGAGTTGACTAGGACTTGAGGAATCAAATTGATTAGTCCACTTGACTTTTCTTTATTTAGTAAGGGTTAACTAAGTGGGAGCAGTGAACAATTCTCATCACCAGTGATAAGGATAACTAGGACAGGATTTTCAGTTCTCATACCTTACCAAGAGTTTTATTAGTTATTCAAATTAATTTCTTGCAATTTACTTTTCTCGTTCCTTATTCAAAAACCTAAGAATATACTTTTTCCATAACCAATAATAAACACACCTCCCTGCAATTCTTTGAGAGACGACCCGATGTTTAAATACTTCGGTTATAAATTTTATTAGGTTTTGTTAATTGTGACAACCAAACTTTTGTACGAAAGGATTTTCTGTTGGTTTAAAAAGTATACTTACAACGTGATTATTCTGATGAAATTCTTTATCAGCAAAAGTCCTCTCGTCAATATAAAATATTAATAATTAATATTATTTTAAATAAAATCTTATTAATTTGTGACAAAAAATAGTTAAAAAAACTTAATTTTTTGTCCCTATTTAAAGAAATTATCTTCACACAATGAAAGCACATTCATTTACTTTTTTTTTTCTACTTCTATGTTCTTAAAGTTGTGATTTTTTTTAGTCTTTAAAATGTGAGAGCATTAGAGTTGAAAATGTTTTTTTTTTCCTGTGAAAATAATGGAAGCTAATGTGTATTTATTAGTAGTTATTAGTTCTTAATGACTTTAATGAAGTCTTCTTTTCTCATGAATTTAATAGTTATCTTTTTTAAGTCGACTCGTAGAGCAGTTTGTTGCCTTATTAGAAAATAGTGATCTGTTTGACTTAAAAACTATCAAACAACAATTTTCTTGGCACAGAAAGGTAAAAAATTATATTGAAGTAGTGAAAAAATTTTACCAGATTTGTACCAATAGTTGATGATTATCTCTTTGTTAGAGGCTTATACAAAAATATTAAATACACTTCAATCAGATCATTGACCTATTCTAGTACGCTATAGGTCGTCCCTAGCCAAAAAGATATAGACATTTTCAGTTTATTACGGCTTGGACTACTAACCCAGGATACAGAGATATTGTGAACCAATCATGGCAGTCTCACTATAGAGAGGTGCATGACAAGATTTTGAAAGTGCAGAAGATCTCTTTAGAGCTTAATTCTAAAGTGTTAGCAATATTTTCGTTAGAAAATACGAGTTACAGAAGGTCTCTTTTATATGATATTTATGTTAATAGTACCTCTCTCTTAACTTATTTTAAGAAAGCATATTCTTTATAATTATATGAAAATAAGCCTTTAATAAATAATTATACAAATTGTCAATCATTTTAATAATTAAAATATAATTATCAATCATACATAATTATTATTTATCTAATATTTATGTTAATAACACCTCTCTCTTTTCAACTTACTTTTGGACAGTACTATCTTTATAATTATATAAAAATTAATATTTAATGAATAATTATACTAATTGTTAATTATTTTAATTATTAATAATTTTAATTATATTAACTATCAATCATTCTAATTAGTAATAATTATAATATAATTATCAATCATACATAATTAATATTTATATGTTATTCATGTTAATAGCTTTGTTATGCACGTGTATATTAATAACAGATAAATTGATATTAATATCAATTTCAATAATTAATTTTCTATGACTAAATGTTATATATAATACCACATATAAGGTTCATGAGTTTAAGTTTTATAGAGAAAATATTTTATTTAATGTTTTAATTTATTATTCTTCCTTGACTACTTCATATAATAAGAATGTATTATTATTCATTTTTTATTAAAATAATCTTTTTAAGGTACAAATTTTAATTTTTTATGATATTTTATTGATGTGCCCATTCTATTATTCTTTTAATAATTTGATTATTATTCTTACTCAATCTTGATTTTTTCATTTAATCTTACTGCGCGATTCTCTTTTGTCGAAATCATTTACGATGTACCACATCCATCAAATACTACATTGGGTTGTATTTATTAATCCAGATTCTAATTATATGGATGTAAGAATTTAACAAAGGGGCAATGAATTTTATTTTACTGAAGGATTACTACAAGAAATAGTGTAATTATCGAAATTAAAAATCGACGGCCAGATTTTTCGTCGATAATTTTCGACGGCTTGTCATCGATAAAATGAAAAAAAAATTATTAAAAATAAAATACTAAAATCGACAACCATGTCGTCTACTATTTTAGTAACTTTCTAACTCCCTTAATTTTATTGTCACATTATCGACGAAATAGTGGGTAAAACTTTTTTTTCTTTAAAATCGACAGACTAATTTTCTATTTTAATAATTATAATATTGACAGTTTTTACTGTCGATAAATTTAGATGATGAGATTTTTTTTTTGAAATTGGATGGACGGTGTAAATTTATTAAATAAAATAGACAGCAAAAGTGTTGATTTTTATTTTAATTAAAATTGACAAAACTACCGTCGATTTTTATCAACAAAAAATCATCCCCGCGTTTACTTCCCGCATCCACTGTATCACTCAATTTCCTCTCTGCGCCGGAGAGCAGAGCTTCTTCTTCTTCTTCTTCTTAGAGCCCGCCGCCGTGCTATCCTCTTCATGTAAGTTCCTCTCTCTCTATCACTCTGTCACATTGTGATTCTGCTTCTTCTCTGTCGTCGAGTCCGCCGCCGCGCCATCCTCTTCATGTAAGTTTCTCTCTGTCTCGCGCTTTCTCTCTATCACTCTGTCATATTGTGATTTGTGAATCTGCATGTAAATTCTTTTTTTTCCACAGATCCATCGTTGCAACATCTTTGCCGGTCGCCGTCGCTATGATCCCATCGCCGTCGAAACTTCTTGTAAGTTCCTCCATGTCTCTCTCTGATAATTATATTTATTTTTTCAGTTTTGTATTTGTTATTTTCATCATGAAATTTTGAATTTGGGTTTGTTAATAACAATCGCATCAATATTACTAAAACCTAGTTTAGCATAATCAATTCTTCTTGCGCTTGTTGTTTATTTTGCTTTTGTTAACGTAGAATCTAGAAACAAGAATAATAACAGTTTCGGTAATGGAAAGCTTTTAGAGAAAAAGAACTTCTGCAAGTATGTCAAGCTTCCTCATTATTTTATGATTTTGTTTAATTTGTTCACAATACATTCAGCTAATTTAAGATGATAAAAGTTTGTTATTTTTTTCTCAAAAAAAAAAAAAAGAAATAAAGCGTGAGTAAGCACGAGTTAATACTTAATTTAGGGTACAAACTATCTGCTTCTTTAATGCTTTCAAATAACTCATATTCAATAGGTAGAATTAGTATATAAAGATGGCCATGCTTAGCTGGAGTTGTGTCTTGTGCTAGTATGATAGCCTTTTTCACCTTTTATATCCAACATCTGTACTTAAAAATAATAGTCTTTTACTTGAATGAAAGATGTGGGGAAGCTTGAATTTATTGTATCACTACGAAGGTTTTACTATGCCTGAGTTGGCCTGTTATATATATTTAAATGCATTTTAATGCACCAAGCAACTAAACCTATGTAGCTGTTTTTCCTTGTTGCAGGAGAAGTAGTGGTTTCTCCAGGAGAGCTTCCCTTTGCCGTCGCCGTTGCCTTCCCGTGTTTCCGAAGTGGGTCCTTTACTCCTCTTTGATCCTTTGATCCCTTGCTGTGTTGTGGGTGCTGAGTTTTGGATTTTTAATTTATTTGCTATGTTCATAATGCTCGTCTTATAATTTGACTTTTTGGCACAATTATATGTTACTACTTACTTTCATCTAGAAATGCTACTAAATAATTAGTGCATGAATCATTACTTGTATGCTGATTGCTACTTCTCATCTCAATAATTAACTTAAAATTAGTATTGTTTAAATTATTAGATTATTTTGTGATTGATTTATATTATGAGATGTAATTTATATAATATCATTTAAATATTAGAGTAAAGGACATTTTCGTCCTTGACCTTTATTTTCGCGGACATTTTCGTCCTCAACCAATGGAAAATACATTAAAGCCCATGACCCTTGAAAAATGTGGACATTTATGTCCTTCCGTTGAATTCAGCCGTTTGAACTGAACGGAAAAGGCTGAGCTGGCAGAGGTGGTGCTGAGGTGGCACGTAATGGAGGCCAGGTGGCATGGAGTATTTCGTAACAAGACGTATAAGTCCCTGGAGACGCAGCATTTCGTAACAGAACGTATAAGTCCCTGGAGACGAAAACGACACCGTTTCGTCTCCTCCCTCATCTGCCATTTTCTTCTTCCTTGGTCCCTTTTCCCTTCCATTCTTCTTCCTCAGCCCCTGCCACCATCACCGCCGTACAGCGGCGCCTCCGTCAGCCACCATCAATGCCGGCGACCTCCTCCTTCTTCTCTTTTCGCGTCTTTTTCCCTTTCTCACTCCCTTGCTCCCATTAATCTCTCTCTCTTGCCAGCCTTCACCAACTGTCAATTTGTCAAAAAACATTCCATGTGTCGAGGGATAACACTGGAGAGTCCAGACAGAGAATATAAAGCTGAAGCAAAAGATATACCTCAAAAAGTAGTTATAGTTCTCTATCACTATCTAGTTGTTGTGCTTGTGCATTTGTTGCTGCCTTATCAGCTTCTTCCAAAACAAAGTTTTTCAATGAATCAACATCTCTTGAACCTGGCAATTCAAAAAATATGTAAACTTAAAATTCAATCTATTAATGCTCTCTCAAACGTTGGTTAACACATGGGGTGAGAGTGCAATGGGAATAGATAATACATGCATCCAGCAAGTAAAACAAATAAATAATTAAGTGGATAAATCAGTTAATAATTGATGGTAAAAAAAGCCATGATGTTTTTCATTGAGTTAAAGAATATCTTTCTTCATTCATGGCTGTTTAGATAATTAGATAAAGCAGTAAAGAATCACACATAAAATTTGTTTTAGAATTTCATTAGACTATAGGGGACATGGTCTGAAGTATATTCTTGGCATCTAGTTGACTACAGAAGAAACTTATTTTAGTAACAAAACCTCAACAAGCATTGGGATTTCAATCTGAGCAGATTGTTCATATGGCTTCCCATTATCCCAGGTCTCAAGTGCTGCAAGCTCATCATTGTGCTTCTCAAGCAGATCGGCAGCTCGCAACAATATCCTTTGCCTTTCTTATACAAAATCAAAGTAAACATAAAGGGATTTTAACCGAATAATCATACAAAGATTATATACTAATAAAAAGAATAAAATAAAGGTCCAATGGTATGAATTACATAGGCTGTCATCTTAGGCCATGGCCCTTGATCAAATGCCTTTCTTGCGGCTGCAACTGCTCTATCAACATCTTCAGAGTAACCCTCTACAACATGAGCAATCACTTCCCCTGTTCTTGGATCCAAGGTTGAAAAAGTTTTACCTGATACCAAAGAGGAATCCCAACACTATGGTAAGATACCCCCCACAAAAAAATTTCAAAACACTTTTTTTCTTCTTGGCAGTCAAAGATGCAAACTTTATGATTTTCATGTCTAACTATAGTGGAAAAAACAAGATCAACAACAAAGCACGAAGTGTCCTTCTCCTTGATCTATGAAGGGGAAAAAGTAAAAAACATTCCATGTGAATCTAATTGAAATTTTCACTCCCCGTCAGAAGAAAAGCAACATCCCAAAGGTCAATTTCAACAGTTTTCTCGTAAAACAAACAAAAACAACATGGGAAAAAAGGGAAAAAGAGTTTACCTATACAATTATGCAAATTGAGGACCCTCAAGCATGTGAAACCATTGGCAATGACGTCGAGGTTGGAGGAAAACCCTAACCCCTCGAGATTTGAGACTAATTTTTGCAGAGAGGCGGCGGCGCGGCGGTAGTGGGTCGCCGAGAAGGTTGTCGCGGACGAACGGTAGGTGGAAGAAGGGTGAGGAGAGAGAGACTAATGGGAGTAAGGGAGTGAGAAAGGGAAGAAGACGCAAAAAGAGAGGAAGGAGGAGGTTACCGACGTTGATGGTGGTTGACGGAGGCGCGGCTGTGCGGCGGTGATGGAGGCAGGGGCTGAGGAAGAAAAATGGAAGGGAAAAGGGACGAAGGAAGAAGAAAAGGGCAAATGGGAGAGGAGACGAAATGGCGTCGTTTTCGTCTCCAGGGACTTATACGTCCTATTATGAAATGCTCCGTCTCCAGGGACTTATACGTCCAATTACGAAATACTCTATGCCACCTGGCCTCCGTTACGTGCCACCTCAGCGCCACCTCTGCCAGCTCAGCTTTTTCCGTCCAGTGCAAACGGCTGAATTCAACGGAAGGACATAAATGTCCACATTTTTCAGGGGTCAGGGACTTTAATGTATTTTCCATTACTTAAGGACGAAAATGTCCGCAAAAAAAAAGGTCAGGGACGAAAATGTCCTTTACTCTAAATATTATTCAATATCTAAGTAAAATTTTGCTATGCTGTTATTGTTGTTGTGTTAGTTGTTCTTGTTGTTGGTTATTAGAATTATATTTGGTTATCATTTTCTTTTTTGATCATGGATAATATTAATAATCAAGAAGCACATGTGGATAGCATTGCATCTTGTAATAATTTGGTTGATAATTCTCAAGATTCTAATATTGATAGTCAATCACAAGCTCCCTCTAAGTTAGTTATTTCCACTTTTTAAAATATTCATCCCTCACACAGAGAGACACACTAGGACTAAGCTCTGATAATCTCATAGCTGTGTTTATTTCAGTTTTTGTGTGATGACTCTGAGAGAAGTATGGCAACTTCAGAAGCTCATTGTTAACTATTGTAATTGGGGCGAAAGCAATAGAAGTATAAGGTACCCTCCATTTCGTCCTTCTTCTTCTTCTTTCTATGCTGCATTTACTAACATGCTGTTTTCTTTCGTCATTCCTAATAAAAAATTCCTAATTCCTATCACTATATAATTGTTAGGTTACAGAGTTGATTTTTACTTTTGTTTTAAATAATAATAGGTATGTCACTATTTAACAAGAGAATGATTTGAATTTACACAAATTCTAAATATTTAAAGTATGTCATTATTTCAATTGGTTCTTGTTTTGAGAATGACTATAATGTATTTGTATCTAAGGTCTAGAATAGTTAATATATTATTTAAATATTTTAATTCTAATATTAGCATTTGAATAGATTAATTTTAAAAAATTTTAAATTGTTACTTCAATTTATATGTTAACGTTATTATTTTTGGATATGTTATTTTTAAATTTTTTAATATAAAATTTCTTTTTTTCAGTTTGTAAATTTATTTTTATTGGATCCAAGTATAATTAAGAAAGAATTCAATAATTAAGTTAAAAAATATTACTAATAGTAAATTGTACCTTTAAATTATTAATCTAACAAAAACTAAATCCTAAAAAATACTATTAGTTGTACCAAACAAATTATTAACGTTGTAATAAAATATCTATACAGAATAATTTAAAATAAGACAAATATTTTAATCAATTATGTGAAGTTATTGTGAACAAATAATAAATAGTAATTTTATTTGTGTATAATTTTAAATTATTAATACATAAAAATAATTCTATAAAATATTAATAATTGCACTAAAAATTTTATTAAAGTATAAATGAATACTGATCAAGTTAAAATTTAGTTATCCATAAATATATATTTATATACAAAAAAATATAGATATAAAATATATGAAGTTAATAACTATAATTAGTGATTATAATAAATATATAATTAAATTAATTTTCAATTATTTTAATTGTTAATTTAGCATTAATTAAAATTTTATTTTTTCTATTTTAAAGCAGATGAAACCAATCATTATTATTATTAAATAAGTTTATAATTATAATTGACAATACTTTATGTAATCATAATACTCTTCATTATTATTATTATTATTATTATTATTATTATTATTATTTGTTCCGAGGGTTACCTGAAACGTGCAGCTCGGTCGTCTTTAGAGAGGCCCGAGGTGGGGGAATTGATGACCCGAGCTTGATATGCTGAGTGGTTGGTGGTTGTACCTGCAATGACACTCCGATGCTTAAGTTAGCATGGGTCCAAGCAGATATTGGGTAGAATTAGAGTGTGAGTTATACCTGGGTGCTCCAGTGTATTTATAGTAGCTGGCCGTGATCTTCCCTGGATAAGATATTCTTATCTTATCTTATCTTTTTGGGAGTTTTATCTCTATTTTTGCGGAACCGCCTTCCCTAGGCCTTTTCGGCCTTTAGGTTTTGGGCTTCGTTCCTTTTGATGGGCCTTCTTAGCTTTTGTTGTCCGAGGTCCGACCTCAGGCGTGGGCCTTGGGACGAGGTCGGACCTTTCATGGATTTGGCCGAGTTGGAGGAGCCCGGTCGGGGTATGAACAGTGCCCCTGCCCGAGTTCGTCCTTTTTTGGGAGGTCGAGCTCGGGCATAGTAGTTTTTCAAAATTCAAAAATGGTCGTTTCAGCATTTATTGCATTTTACCGTTTTCTCCTCGATTTCCGTTCGGGCTCTGTGAAGGCATTATTTATTTGCTCCCTTCCTTTTTCTTCGTTTATTCTGTTCTCTTCCTGTTTTTCTGAGTTTTGCCATCTCTTTTTTCGAGCAACGCTTCTTCTTTCTCTTTCTTCTTCCCCGAATCTTTTCGCGTGTTCTTCCGGGGTTTCCTCTGCGCCGCCGTTCTGTTCTCCTTGCTTCGGAGCTCATCGTCCTCGTTTCCTTCTTTCCAGGTTTGTTTCCCATCTCTTTTCTTGTGCACATATGCTTCTGTTTCTTTTTCTCTATGCCTGGGTTGCCCCGAAAAGAGGCGCCGCCATTGCTTTGTTTGTTTGTATGTGGGGGGGGGGGGGGCTCTTTTCTCTTGGTATTTTGTTCCGGGTTGCTGCATTTTCATCTCGAAGATCGTTGTTTCTTGTTTTGCTGAATGGGTTTTCGCTGTCTGCTTTTATGTGATTTTTGCTTGCTGTTGTATTCTTCTTTGTAGGCAAGAATTTTTATGTCTCGAAAGGTTCTTCAAGCGATGTCGACCAAGATTCCGAGTGGTCTTGGTTGGGTAGATCCTGTTCCTCTAAGAGTCCCGTCTGTGGTAGATTCTGAGTATTTAGCTAGGTTTCGTAGGCAATGTAGCATATGTGAAGATAGAGAGTCTGAGAGGGATTACGAATTAGTGGCCCCGGATTCCGAGGAGAGAGTTTGCTTCCCGCCCTTAGATAGTTCCGAGAAGCTCTTCTTTTACGCTTATGATTGTTTTTTCTCTAAGCTGAGTGTCCGACTTCCTTTTACCGACCTGGAGTCCGAGGTGTTATGGTCTTGTAACCTTGCCCCTACCCAGCTCCATCCAAATTCTTGGGCGTTTTTAAAGCTGTTTCAACTTTTGTGTCAGTTTTTGGGTGTTGCTCCCTCTATTTCTCTTTTTTCCTATTTGTTTGTGTTGACAAAGCCGGGGTCGGGTGGAGGGAAAGTATCTTGGGTCTCTTTTAGGGCTAACCAGGGAAGAAAGTTTTGTACCCTGTATGATGAGTCCTTTCACGATTTTAAGAACTTTTATTTCAAGGTCCGGGCTACTGGAGACGTCCGACCTTTCTTTCTAGATGAGAGTGGGGAGCCTTCTTTTCCTCTTTGTTGGCAGGAGAATGTAGTGTCTGTTAAGTATACCCTTGAGAGTCTAGATGAGGTGGAGCAGGCTTTTGTGGGTGTGGTGAGCAGTTTATGGGGTCGGGCACCTCACTTGGACACGAAGAAAATGTTGGGAGATCCAAGCCTTCTCCGTTCCGAGTTAGGTAGTTCCCGACCTCTTCCGAGATTCATTTTTTCTCGTATTTTGGTTTTGCTTGTTTTTGTTGGAATTTCTGTTGTGGTAATCCTTTTCTTTATTTCTTGCAGAGATGGCTTCTCAGGCGGATTCCATGAAGTTCCTTCGTCGGACGAAGAAGTCCGTGGCTGCTCGGAATATCGAGGCCGGGGAGGCTTCTGCCCGATCTTCTCCGCAGAAGACTACTGTGGGTGTTCAGACTCGGTCGAAGACTATTCCGACTCCCCAGTTCCGAGCTATAAGTCAGGATCCTCCGACCTCTGGGCCTGCTACTTCTTCTCCTCCTCCGTTTTCGGGTCCTCCTCCCAAGAAGCAGAAGACCTCTCAAGAGCTTGCCGGTTTCAATGATAAGGACTTTGACGCTCTTGGTTGGATTTAGCAGCATATTCTCCCTCAGACCTTTATTTCCACTGATGATGTATCTATGGAGCATCATTTTCAGTATATGGCGCGGAGCTGTGTCCGGATGGCTAGTCTCCATGCCGCTATTGCCCGGGAGTTCAAGAAATCCCCCCTTGGGGCGACCAGCTCCCGACTTGAGAAAGCTCAGTCCGAGCTTGATAGGATTAGTCAACTGAAGGCTGCCAGGATTACTGAGTTGGAGGCCTCTTTGGAGAAAGAGAAAACTAAAGCTACCGCGGCTGTGGCGGCAGCGAAGACATCTGAGGAGATGGCGAAGGCGGCTACAGAGAATTATACTCGGCTATATGCAGAGCTTGTGGAGACAAAGGAGAAGTTGCAATCCGCACAGGACGAGTTTTACGAGCTGGAAGGTCATGTTGCCAAGGGTATGGATGCTATGTTTGAAAATTTGAAGGCTCAGGTCCGGGTTCTTGCTCCCGACCTGGATCTGAGTTTATTCAGTACGGACAACGTTGTTGTAGAGGGAAGGATTGTTCCTGCTCCTACCGAGGATGAGGTCCCGATGTCCGACCCCAAAGTTCCGGTTGAGAACCCGACTTCTCCTCTAGTCGGGGATAGATCTGGTGTGGAGGTTTCAAACCGGGATGACGTTGCCGTCGATGCAGTCCCGATATCTATGTTTCCTCCGCAGCCTTCTGTTGATGTGGAGTCTGGAAAGGATCTTGATCCTCTGTAATCTTTTTGGTGTTTTGCCCGACCTGTAGGCTTTTTGGATGGTTTCTGTAAACGCTTTGGACACCTTTTGCTTATTTAGCTACTTGTAGTAACTTTATTATGCGGTGTTTTTGTTCGCGTTTTGACTTTTTGTTTCCGCTTTTGTGCTTTTTAGTTTGTTTTTGGATAACAACTTTTTAGCTAGCGTTTCGAAACTTCCTTTGCTTTCGTGCTTGTACTTTTTAGCCGCTTTTTGTAAAGCAACTTTTTAGTAAGCGTTTTCGAGATTTCCTTTGATTTCGTTCTTTCGCTTGTACTTTTTAGCTGCTTTTTGTAAAGCAACTTTTTAGTAAGCGTTTTTCGAAATTTCCTTTGATATCGTTCTTTCGCTTGTACTTTTTAGCTGCTTTTTGTAAAGCAACTTTTTAGTAAGCGTTTTTCGAAATCTTGGTTCTCGCCGTTTTAAGGCTTCTTTCTTGGATCCGAGTTTTTCTCGGACCTCGGGCGCCCGAGTACCTCCTTTTTGTTGGGTCCGACTTTGTCGTTGGTCGGCTTTTTTAAGTTATTTTTGTAATCTCTTTTTATTTGGCTTTTTCGAGCCATTTCAGAGTTACTTTATAACTTTCCCTTTGTTGGGTCCGACCTTGTCGTTTGTCGGCCTTTTGTAATCTCTTTTTATTTGGCCCTTTGAGCCTTTTCAGAGTTACTTTATAACTTCTCACATTAATTTGAACCTCGTCGCTTTTATCTTTGCCGACCTTGTGTGGTCTCTTGGCAAATGATTTTTTGCGTTTTGCCGAGCATAAATTAATGCGCCTTGGTGGGGTACTTTCCAGGATTTGTTTCATCATGAGGAAGAAGAAAAGAAAATAGAGAAATTCGATTAGTATTAAAAAAAAAAAAAGAATATTTACAGAGTGTTTACCCTTTGACTAGGTCGGGTGTCTTACTTTAACCGGGTGTCTCATTAAAAAACCCTTGTAGGGAAAAAGAGTACACCTCGGGTTAAGTTTTTCTAGCTGTAGTACCGCCTTAGGTTACAGGCGTGCCAGGCCCTGGGCAGCTCATTGCCTTCTAGGTCGGATACTTTGTAGTAGCCTGTCCCTAAGACTTCTGTTACCTTGTAGGGTCCTTTCCAATTTGCAGCTAGCTTTCCTTCTCCCGACTTTTGTGTTCCGATGTCATTTCGGATTAGAATCAGGTCGTGAATGGAGAAGCTTCGCTTTATTACTTTCTGATTGTATCTGAGGGCCGTTCGTCGTTTTAAGGCTTCTTCTCGGATTCGGGCTCTTTCTCGGACCTCGGGAAGGAGGTCGAGTTCTTCCCTTTGTGCCTGTGGGTTGCCTTCTTCGTTGTAGAAGAGGACTCTGGGTGACCCTTCATCTATTTCGATAGGAATCATTGCCTCCATCCCGTAAGCTAGTCGGAATGGGGATTCTCCCGTTGTAGAGTGTGGGGTTGTCCGATATGCCCATAGTACCTGGGGGAGTTCCTCGGCCCATGCCCCTTTGGCCTCTTGGAGTCTTCGTTTTAACCCTGCCAAGATGACTTTATTTGCAGCTTCTGCTTGTCCATTGGCTTGTGGGTGCTCGACTGATGTGAATTGCTGTTTGATTTTTAGTTCGGCCACCAAGTTCTGAAAACTTGTGTCCGTGAACTGTGTTCCATTGTCTGTTGTGATGGAGTAGGGGACTCCGAACCTTGTGACAATGTTTTTGTATAGGAATTTGCGACTTTTCTGAGCCGTAATGGTGGCTAAGGGTTCGGCTTCGATCCATTTTGTGAAGTAGTCGACCCCTACTATGAGGTATTTGACTTGCCCCGGTCCTTGGGGGAATGGGCCGAGTAGGTCTAGTCCCCATTTTGCGAAGGGCCATGGTGCGGTGATGCTGATAAGGTCTTCTGGTGGTGCTTTATGGAAATTGGCGTGTTTTTGGCAGGGGGGCATATTTTCACAAATTTCGTCGCGTCTTTCTGCAAGGTCGGCCAGTAGAACCCGGTTCGGACTACCTTTTTGGACAATGCCCGAGCTCCGAGATGGTTCCCACACATGCCTCCATGGACTTCTTCGAGGACGTTCTTTGTTTCTGAGGTCGGGACGCACCGAAGGAGGGGATTTGTGAATCCTCTTCTGTATAATACGCCATGAATTAGTGTATAATTCTGGGCATCTTTCGTGAGTCTTTTAGCTTCCTTTCTTTCAGCGGGAAGAGTTCCAGACTTCAGGTAGCTGAGTATGGGGGTCATCCATCCTTGCTGTTGGTTGGATATATTCAGCGTTTCTTCCTCTCTTAGCACGGAGGGGGATTGTAGGGTTTCCTGGAGGAGACTTCTGTTGTTGCCTCCGGGCTTGGTGCTGGCGAGTTTTGAGAGGGCGTCTGCTCGGGCGTTTTGTTCTCGAGGTATGTGCTGAATCTGTATCTCTGAAAAGTGGCGCAGTTGTGCCTGTGTTTGGTCTAGGTATTTTTTCATGGTGGGGTCTTTGGCCTGGTAGCTTCCATTTACTTGTGATGTGACGACTTGGGAGTCGCTGAAAATCGTGATTCTCTGGGCTCCGACCTCTTCGGCTAGTTTTAGACCTGCTAGTAGGGCCTCGTATTCGGCTTGGTTGTTCGAAGCTTGGAACTCGAATTTTAGGGATAGTTCTATCCGTGTTCCTTGGTCGCTTTCGAGTATAACCCCGGCTCCGCTTCCTGTTTTGTTTGAGGACCCGTCGACATACAGGTTCCATGAGAGTGGGGTTCCAGGGGTCTCGGTGTATTCTGCGATGAAGTCGGCTAGGTACTGAGATTTTATGGCAGTCCGGGCTTCATAGTGGAGGTCGAACTCGGACAGTTCCACCGCCCATTGTAGTATTCGTCCTGCCAGGTCCATTTTTTGTAGGATGTGTCTCATGGGTTGATTTGTCCGGACTTTGATGGTGTGGGCTTGAAAGTAGGGACGGAGCCTCCGAGCTGTGAACACTAGGGCGTAGGCGAATTTTTCTATTTTCTGATAGTTTAATTCGGCCCCTTGTAGCGCCTTGCTTACAAAGTATATGGGGTGTTGTCCTTGGTCATTTTCTCGTATTAATGCTGAAGCGACTGCTCGATGTCCGACCGAGAGGTATAGTACGAGCTCTTCCCCTTTTAAAGGTCGGGTTAGGATTGGTGGCTGCCCGAGGAATTCCTTGAACTCTTGAAAGGCTTTTTCGCACTCCGGGGTCCACGAGAAGGGTTTCCCTTTCTTTAGGAGTGAGTAGAGAGGTAGTGATTTTATTGCTGATCCTGCCAAGAATTTTGATAGGGCGGCCAGCCTTCCATTCAGCTGTTGTACTTCTTTGACACACGTCGGGCTCTTCATATTGAGTATCGCTTGGCATTTGTCCGGGTTTGCTTCGATGCCCCTTTGAGTCAACATGAAGCCTAAGAATTTTCCGGCTTCTGCGGCGAAGGTGCACTTCGTCGGGTTGAGTCTCATGTTGTGTTTTCTGAGGGTGTCGAAAACACTAGTGAGGTCGGTCAGCAAGTTTCCGTCTTCTTGTGTCTTTACCAGCATGTCGTCGACGTACACCTCTCGTTGTAGTCCGATGTGCTCTGAGAACACTTTATTCATTAGCCTCTGGTAGGTTGCCCCTGCATTCTTCAGCCCGAAGGGCATTACTACGTAGCAGTAGTTTGCCCTTGGGGTTATGAACGAGGTCTTTTCTTGGTCGGGTCCGTACATCGGGATTCGATTGTATCCCGAGTATGCGTCCATGAAGGAGAGATATCTATAGCCTGAGGCTGCGTCTACTAAGGCGTCGATGTTTGGTAGTGGATATGGGTCTTTGGGGCAGGCTTTGTTGAGATCCGTGTAATCGACGCACATCCTCCATTTTCCGTTGGGCTTTTTTACCAAGACCACGTTTGCGAGCCATAGGGGGTATTTTACTTCCCGAATGAACCCTGCGTCTAGTAATGCTTGTACTTGTTCTTCTATTGCTTGCATGCGCTCAGGCCCGAGCTTCCGGCGTCTTTGTTGGACAGGTCTGGACCCCGGGTATACTGATAGCTTATGGCACATCAGGTCGGGGCTTATGCCTGGCATGTCGGAGGCTTTCCAGGCGAAGAGGTCGGAATTCTCCCTTAAGAGGGTTATGAGTTCCTCCTTTAGGCCTGGTTCGAGGTTTGCTCCTACGTTTGTTATTTTTTCAGGTGTGTTCCCGATTTGGATTTTTTCGGTTTCTCCCTCTGGTTGTGGCCGAAGGTCTTCTCGGGCTTGAACTCGTCCGAGTTCTATTGTATTGACCTCTTTCCCTTTTAGGCTCAGGCTTTCGTTGTAGCATCGCCGTGCTAGTTTTTGGTCGCCTTTTAGGGTAGCGATTCCTTTTATGGTAGGGAACTTCATACAGAGGTGTGGGGTTGAGACTATAGCTGCTAGTCTGTTTAGGGTTGGTCGCCCAATGAGGGCATTGTATGCTGAAGTGACGTCGACTATAATGTAGTCAATGCTTAATGTTCTAGATTGCTCGCCTCTTCCAAAGGTAGTATGTAGCGAGATGTATCCTAAGGGATGGATCGGGGTGTCCCCTAGTCCAAATAAGTCGGTGGGATAGGCCTTTAGCTCTTTTTCTTCAAGTCCGAGTTTGTCGAAGGCCGTTTTGAACAGGATATCTGCTGAGCTTCCCTGGTCAACCAGGGTTCGATGTAGGTTGGCGTTTGCTAGGATGATGGTGATTACCATTGGATCGTCGTGCCCGGGTATTACCCCTTGAGCATCTTCTCGGGTAAACGAGATAGTAGGTAATTCGGGCAGGGTGCTGTCTTCTCGGACATGATAGACTTCTTTGAGGTGTCTTTTGCGCGAGGATCTGGATGTTCCTCCGCCTGCGAAGCCTCCATTTATCATGTGAACATGTCTTTCAGGGGTTCGCGGGGTTTGTTCGGCCCGATCTTCGTTATCTCCTCGCCTTCTCTTCCTGGTCTCTTCTCCTTTCTCTGCTATGTATCTGTCGAGTTTTCCTTCTCTGGCTAGCTTTTTTATAATATTTTTTAGGTCGTAGCAGTCGTTAGTAGAATGACCATAGAGCTTGTGATATTCACAGTATTCGGACCGATCTCTCCCTGCTCTCTTGTGTTTTAGTGGTCGAGGTGGTGGAATCTTTTCGGTGTGGCATACTTCTCTTTAGATGTCTACCAAGGAGACTCGGAGGGGGGTGTAACTGTGGTACTTCCGTGGCTTGTCCGAGTTGGTTTCTTCCTTCTTCCTCTGTTCCCGATCTCGATCTCGGAGTGGGTAGGTTGATTCCTTCCTAGAAGAGTCTCTTAACTGGGATGTTTCCTCCATGTTGATATATTTTTCTGCTCGCTCCTGCACCTCGTATAGGGAGGTCGGGTATCGTTTGGATAGGGATTGGCTAAACGGTCCCTCCTTTAGGCCGTTTGCTAGTCCCATGATGGCTGCTTCAGTGGGCAAGTGTTGTATGTCCAGGCAGGCTCTGTTGAATCGCTCCATGTACTCTCGGAGAGTTTCTTGGTTACCCTGTTTGATTCCGAGTAGACTGGGGGCATGTTTCGTTTTGTCCTTTTGAATGGAGAACTTTGTCAGGAATTTTTTGGTTAGGTCTTCGAAGCTAGTGATTGATCTTGGTGGCAGGTTGTCGAACCATTTCATGGCCGACTTGGTGAGAGTGGTGGGGAAGGCTTTGCATCGAATCGCGTCGGAGGCGTCGACTAGGTACATTCTGCTTCTGAAGTTGCTGAGGTGGTAACTTGGATCGGTGGTGCCGTCGTAGAGATCCATATCGGGTGGTTTGAAGTTTCGCGGTACCTTCTCCTTCATGATCTCTTGCGTGAAGGGATCATGGTTGTCTTCGGGGGTGGGGCCGCGTTCTGTCCGATTTTTCAGGTTGGCCTCTATTTTCCGCAGTTTTTCTTCTAATTCTCTGCGCTTGCGAGCCTCCCTTCTCAGATCTTGTTCAGTTTCCTTTTGCTTCTTTATATCCTTTTCGAGTTGTTTCAGTCGGTTTTGTTGTGCCCGGACTGCTTCTAGAATTTCCGAGCTCTTTTCTTTTTCGGGATTTTGTGGATCTTTGTTTGGGAGTGATGTCTTTGGGCGATTCTGTTTGTTTCCTCCTGGAGTGCGTGGTGATAGAGGGCTGTCCGGTCGTTCTCCGGTGTCAACTTCCTCCTCTTGTTCTGATGCATGGTCATTGTTGAGAGGGTCGTCCGCCATGGTAGAGGGATGACTTCCAGGTCCCCGGCAACGGCGCCAATGTTCCGAGGGTTACCTGAAACGTGCAGCTCGGTCGTCTTTAGAGAGGCCCGAGGTGGGGGAATTGATGACCCGAGCTTGATATGCTGAGTGGTTGGTGGTTGTACCTGCAATGACACTCCGATGCTTAAGTTAGCATGGGTCCAAGCAGATATTGGGTAGAATTAGAGTGTGAGTTATACCTGGGTGCTCTAGTGTATTTATAGTAGCTGGCCGTGATCTTCCCTGGATAAGATATTCTTATCTTATCTTATCTTTTTGGGAGTTTTATCTCTATTTTTGCGGAACCGCCTTCCCTAGGCCTTTTCGGCCTTTAGGTTTTGGGCTTCGTTCCTTTTGATGGGCCTTCTTAGCTTTTGTTGTCCGAGGTCCAACCTCAGGCGTAGGCCTTGGGACGAGGTCGGACCTTTCATGGATTTGGCCGAGTTGGAGGAGCTCGGTCGGGGTATGAACATTATTATTATTATTATTATTATTATTTGGATGAATGCATTATTATTTAAAAAAATTATCATATATTAATTAAATTATTCATAAATCATGCATAATCAAAATTATTTATTTTATTATATATTTTAAAGTGACAATTAATTAGTCTAATTTTTTTATTAGACACAATCAATTAGCTTACAAGTCCATATGTTTAATAATGACTTATAAAAATTATTGTGATTCAATCATAACCTTTTTTACAAAGTGAAAGATTTTTTAATATTAATAAAAAAATATATATAATAATACATATATATATATATTGTGTTTAATCAATTGGCATATTTTTATTGTTAATTATTTTTTTGTATTTTATTTTGTAATTGAATAAAAATTTTAATATAAATAATATTTAAATTTTATTTGGTATAGGATCGAAGATATAATCTAGGAATATACAATGATCAATGTTGCTGTTTAAACCAAAATTTTGAATGTTTACAAAAAAATATATACGCATATTTTCTCATAAAAATTAAGACATTAATTTATTATATATACATTTTTTCTAATTAATCCAATTATTTTGTAAATTTTTTGTTTTATATTTTTATTTTGTATTTGCATAAATCAAAAAAAATAATGCATTAGGTTGAATTTATAAAAAAAAAAAAAGAATTGTAGAAACTAGAAAGTGGAACAAATAATTACACAAACGTCCAATTTCCACCAACTCCCTATCTTCTCTCCACAGTAATATATACCGACACCAACTAGCCTCCAACCCTTTCTTAAAACACCACAACCCACACCATTTCCTCTCATCAAATCCCATAACCATGGCTTTTCTTACTACGATCATACCGCTCTCCCTCATAGCACTTCTTTTCTACAAACTCTACTTCAGGTTAAGGTTTAAGCTCCCACCGGGCCCACGTCCGTGGCCAGTCGTCGGAAACCTCTACGACATAAAGCCCGTGAGGTTCCGATGCTTCGCGGAGTGGGCCCAGTCCTACGGCCCAATTATCTCGGTGTGGTTTGGATCGACTTTGAATGTAATTGTTTCGAACTCTGAGCTGGCAAAGGAGGTGCTGAAGGAGCATGATCAGCAGCTGGCCGACCGCCATAGGAGCCGGTCGGCCGCCAAGTTTAGCCGGGACGGGAAGGACCTGATTTGGGCCGATTATGGGCCACACTATGTGAAGGTGAGGAAGGTTTGCACTCTTGAGCTCTTCTCCCCAAAGAGGCTTGAGTCTTTGAGGCCTATAAGAGAAGATGAGGTCACTGCCATGGTTGAATCCATTTTCAATGACTGCACCAATCCTGGTATGTTTCATGTTTTATTATCATTTATTAACATGAAATTAATGTTCTGAGATTTTTTTTTCCTTTGGAAGGGAAGGGGGCGGGGAATTTAATTTTCTGAGATTTGATTTTCGTTTTCTTTCTTTTCTCAGAAGTTAATGTGGGTAGGTTTTTTTTTTTTTTTGTGTGTGTGACTAATGTGGGTAGTTTGAACGCATTAAATTTTATTTACTTGCAATTAATAAATTATAAATGTTTATATTCTTGGAGTGTTTTGTGATTTGAGTACTCTTTGAAGAGAATTAGACAGAATGATAGGAGTCAATAACAAAATAATTCAAAATTATTTTATTCAATTTAATATTTATAATTTTATATCTGTAATATTTATAATTATAAATTTATTATATTTAACATTATTTAATTATTTTAACAATAATTAAAAATATAAAATAACATAAGTGATAATATAAAAAAGTAAAATAAAATAATTTAAACTTATTTTTTATTTTTTTTCAAATATTTTTATAAAGGATCCGTAGAATATTAAATGGTTTGAAAAAAAAGTGAGAATTAGGCGTATTTGTGTGTAATAATTTCTCTGCCTCGTTGTTTTGGGTTTCTTCGGCACTACTGCTACTCGGCTTTGCTTTCCTAAGTTTTGGGATAATTTGACTTTTCTTTTTTATTAATAATAACATATACTATACCATAATATGCTACACAGTGCATTATTTAAACAAACTATTTTTTATTTATTAATAAATTTGTTTTGTAAGCTTATGCAAAGTGGGCGGCAACACATTTAATTTTGAGTTGAAGTCTTGTAGTTAGTTCCACCGGCTGAGAACATTTTAATTGAAATAGAAATTTGTGTTATATAATTTCAAAATAAAAAGTTATAATTAGTATATTAAAAATTTAAAATCAATCATCAATAATTATTATATAATTTCATATAAATATATATCTTTTAATTTATTTTTAATTATATTTTATATTTTAATATATATTTAATATTGTGTCTTAAAATAGAGTCCAGAAAATTTTGCTTGTTCATTTGGCGTGGTCCCTATTATATGACTTAAGCTTTGTTTAGTAATTTTTTAAAGAGGTGTTTGTGATTTTATTTTATTTTGTATTTGATAAATAAAAATGTTTATATATTTATATTTGTATTTTTTTTAAATTAAGAGTGCTTTTGATTAAGGAGGAACTTTTTAAAGTTGACTTATACTTATCAAAATTAAAAAATTTAATATTATCTTAGATATTAATTAATATCTAAATTTAATTTTTACATTAATATCTATTAAAATATTTTTAAATTATAAAAATTATTTTATCAAACATATTTATTGTTATTTGTATTTATTAAAAATTATTTTTAATTTAATTTATCAAACATAAATATTATAATTTTTGAAAAGCTAACTTTTAAAATTTTATTTTTATAAATTATTTTGAAAATGTAAAAATTTTCCCAAACTAAATGGGTATAAGTAGTATTTTAGAAGTTAGAACTAATAAGGTAGGGCCTTGACCAGTCATAGGAATTAGGAACAATGAATAATTAAATAGTAAATAAAGTTTATGATTTTGTACGAGTGTAGGACCATATATATTCGTAGTAGGGGGTTGGTGTACCAAATTCACCCACTGATTATTTCCTTATTTCTTTCTCTTTTAACTAAACATTTCTATGTAACTGAGTACTGAACGTAAGCCACATTGCCACAATTTCCTATATATATATATATATATATATATATATATATATATATATATATATAGAATTCTGCTAGACAATGACTTATTTGTACAATGTGTATAATGAGTTACAAAATGAATATTTTTCATACTATCTAAAATAATCCTAATAAAAAAGAATAACACTAATGGTTATATTCCTAATACTTTCTAAACTTCCATTGGCTCCTATATATATATATATCGTTTCTGTTTTGAAAGAAAATTGTTGAAGCGGGATAATTTTATTGTTAGCCTTTCTAATCATTTTCACCTTGTAGACACATTTTCTTCCGACAAGAACTATCATCAAATTAGTTTTCACAGACCAGGCATTATTAACAGTGAACTATGAAAGTATGAAAATTCAATTTGAGAATGAAAAAATTATTGAAATTCTTTATTGAAAAAACAATAACTAATGAAGTGGTTGGCTGTGGTTGGTGAACTATGACTGAAAACTTTTTGCTGGACTTTTTTATTGTGTGTGAAAGCTACTTTAGCACTCTAATGTCTTTCTCCCATACCTAAACATTGCAACTACTAGATGTTCCTTCCCAACCACAACTTCCACTGGCCTTCTACCTAGCTTTTCGGCATTTTTAGCAAAAAGAGCTTCACACATAAAGGCTCACACAAAACGAATCAGTTATTACTTATGACCCTATTTTGGGTTTTTTCTTTTTATCTTCCTATATACGGTATTAAATAATGGAATAAGCGAATTGTAGTATACGAACAACTAAAGTACCAAAACTAACCCTAAAAAATTAATACATTGACAAAATTAATCATAAAAAAGTAAAATTAACTCGTAACGACACTGACCAAAACTGACTAATCATTAAGACAACGTTAATGATTGATCCTACATCTAATGTTGATAATTAGATAGTTTTGACAAGCGCAAAACATGTTCATTATTATAAGTTACTTTTATATCTTTTCATTATTAGTTGTCTATCATTTGAAGCCCAAATAAAATTAACTAGTACTGGTAATAACTTTCTCTGGTTTGCCATAAATTATACTTGTAACCATAAAATCAATATCTTCGTTATAATAAGCATTTTTATTTGTTGGTATCTTCCAATTTTTCAGAATTGGAAAGGTTTGGACAAATTTTTTTTTAACATAAGTGGTTGCACACTTTTTCTTTTTGGTTTTGATCAGAAAACTTAGGGAAAAGTTTTTTGGTGAAGAAATACTTGGGAGCCGTGGCATTCAACAACATCACTAGGCTAGCATTTGGCAAAAGATTTGTGAACTCAGAAGGTATAATGGACGAGCAAGGAGTAGAATTCAAGGCTGTAGTGGCAAATGGATTGAAGCTAGGAGCATCTCTGGCCATGGCCGAGCACATTCCATGGCTGCGATGGATGTTCCCACTCGAAGAGGAGGCTTTCGCCAAGCACGGTGCTCGCCGCGACAAACTCACCAGAGCCATCATGGAAGAGCACACTCAAGAGCGGCTGAAATCCGGTGCCAAGCAACATTTTGTTGATGCCCTCCTCACATTGCAAGAAAAATATGACCTTAGTGAAGACACCATCATTGGTCTACTTTGGGTATGTTCTACTCACTAGTTACCATACAGTTTTGGATCCAATGTATTCATAATGCTTAATTAAATCATGTAAATTGCATGTAAGTCCATCATGCACAAATTCTCAACATTGATCAGTTTATCTAATCAACAATACTGAGAACGTGTCATGATGCAATGTGCAATTTACTTCTACAAGAGTATCAAAATTCAAAAGAACTCTTTAATTTTTAATTATTTTATTTTATTTTATTTTTGAAGGATATATGCGTAAAAAAAGGACTGAAAAAATTGATGATATTTCATTTACCTACCTTAAAGTATTAGCAACCATTTTGGTGCTTCCTTTCTTTTTCTTTTATTCTATTTCACCTACCGAAACCGTAATTGACATATTTGGCTTCATTCTTTTTTTTGGTAATACATGTTTGACTTCATTATTTATATAGGACATGATTACGGCTGGCATGGACACAACAGCAATATCAGTTGAATGGGCCATGGCTGAACTAATCAAGAACCCAAGAGTCCAACAGAAAGCCCAAGAGGAGCTAGACAGGGTCATTGGGCTTGAAAGGATAATGACAGAATTAGATTTCTCAAGCCTCCCATACCTCCAATGCGTGGCAAAGGAAGCCCTAAGGCTCCACCCACCAACCCCACTAATGCTCCCACACAGGGCCAATTCCAACGTCAAAGTTGGTGGCTATGACATACCAAAAGGCTCCAACGTGCACGTGAACGTGTGGGCCGTGGCACGTGACCCAGCTGTATGGAAAAACCCACTGGAGTTCAGGCCTGAGAGGTTCCTTGAGGAGGATGTGGACATGAAGGGGCATGATTTTAGGCTGCTCCCTTTTGGTGCTGGACGTAGGGTATGCCCCGGTGCACAACTTGGGATCAATTTGGTGACGTCAATGTTGGGTCATCTTTTGCATCATTTTAGTTGGGCCCCACCTGAGGGAACGAGGCCCGAGGAGATTGACATGTCGGAGAATCCTGGGTTGGTCACTTACATGAGTGCCCCACTTCAGGCTGTGCCAACTCCTAGGTTGCCCTCACATTTGTACAAACGTGTGCCTGCTGATATTTAATATTTTCTAATCCATACATATTTTGTTTACTCATTTTCACCTTTGAGTACAAATAAGACAAGTGTTTCCCTTTTGTTGCTTTTGGAAATTCTCCTCCTTCTTGTTGTTGGTAGTAGTATGTTTTGCTATTATGTCTTTGTAACTATCATTGAAATTACATTGAGAAACCTAAGGATTTTATGTATTTTACATTGACACCTTCAAACTCAACAAAGTCTGTCCCATTCAGGTTTTGGAATGAAATTCCTACTTAAAGGAAATATATAGTTTTTTTAATTTAGCATGAAATATAGTTAAACAGGAAGAGAATTGAAGTGAAGTAGCTCTAAGCATCTTGTTCTTGGTATTTGAAAGGAGGGTTGTATATCTGATTCTTTGCATGCTTAATGTATTCTCTTTCCAAGTTATATCTTTTCATATGAGTTGAGTAAACACTCTCCTTCTTGTCCAATCATACTACCTATACCTATATATATAGTACATGACAAACAAAGTGATGCATCATCCTCTCATTCTTCCTATGGGTTAACAATCGTACCACGTGTCACTGATCTGATACATCAACCAGTCATCTTGTGACATGTAACATTAACCCACCACATCATCGTGTCACGTAACACTTAACGTAACACGTCATCATCCAACTGACAGAAAGACTAACGTGACCAAGTCGTGTATTTTTTGGAGACGATTTCGATTAATTATCTTTCGAAGACCAAAATGGAGATCGGGACATCTTTCAGAAACGATTTTGACTATTAACTCTACTTTCTATTAACATGTCTATGCTATGCTAAGAGAAAGTAAAGCACAACTGCACAAGAAGCACTTCAAATATAGATAGGCAGAATCCCTTCTAAATTTGTAAAGCAAAATCCGATTACTTGTATTTTTATCTCTTCACATAACTTGTCACACAGTTTGTTATTACTGAAGAATAAACATATTATGTAGTAAGAGCAAACGCGGAATAAATTTACACGGCAAGCCACATTATGCATTTATTATTTACATCAAAGTATTAAAGGCATGTTTTATATGTATTAACTAGTTCCTATAATGTATAATACACTACACACAACACTTTTCGTCCTAGTGGTAAGAGAAGTGTCACTCCATTTACATAAATTAAACAAAGATAGCTACCGAATTCAGGGAGAATCTTGTTTCATCCAGCTAACATAAAACCTTCCACCAACTTTCTTGTTTAATTCAACCACAAACCGCTCTTCTTTCATCCCCCTTCTTAACTTCAGAAGCAAGTTTAATTTCACATAATCTTCAACTACCTGAAATTTTAGCCAAAAGAAGCATGCCAATTGAAGAAAGAGATAAAAGAAGACTAGAAATGCAAAAGAAAGAAATCCAAAGCAAGAAATGAGGAAAAAGTAGATCATATGGAAGCATGTGATGAGTATTTTGCTAATAGGACTCCTCACCTTGGCCCTGGCCAGAACAATCTCCAGAAGTTCATATGGAGACAAAGAGTTGGATCTTAGCGCAATGGACTTTACAGCATAACTGGCAGCGTCTATGATCTCAGGATCAAGAGTTGGCACTTCATGCCATCCCAGATTGTGTCCTTCTGATTTAAGAGTAGTATCATTTTCTTAGAAATAACATTGATATTTAAATAGGAGAGAAAAAAAAATGTTAATAAATAAAGTAGGAAGAGATCCAAGTTTTAATGTAACAACTATGATCCCAACTGTACAAGCAGCGGCAGGACTAGACAAAAATTCTATGGTCAAAAAACATACTCTTTTTCGGGGGATGGTTCTCGCCTTCTCGGAATGTTTTCACGTTTCTCTGAGATTGTAAGGATATAAAAACTATCCCTTAAGTGATATTGATTGTTTCTACAACATTTAAACTATTGTCTTGGAATTTATTGCCCAAAATTCCATTCCATACAGCATCTTAGTTCTTATAATTGCGATAATTTTTTCCTTAAACTCTAGTAGCACCAATCTATCACAAACAACACCTAAAACTACAAATAAATGGTCCAGATGAATTAAATAAGTTACTTTTTAAATAATGACAACACAACCCGCTTATTTTTCTCTTGCCAGCTAGGTGCCAAATCCAATGTTTACTATTATTGAGTCAAGTAATAATCACACGAGTGCCAAAATAAGGTTAAACATTTATGCAGATAATGACTTAAAAATGATATAATGTGGTTTAAAGGTTAGTTACACACTACTATTATGCACCTCCATGCATATAAGCTTTTCTGGGTTCATTTATCCAATGTATATCCAATGTAGAAAGGATAAATTCACAGCCATGGTAAGGTCAATGTCATTATCCATATCTTTTCAACAATTAGAAGAAAACATACTCTCCAGCTCTTGAATATTTAAATCATTCAAACAACGAAACTGCTAACAGCTAATTTTTGTGTCATCAATAAAACGGGAGGAACAGATGATAAATGAAACATTCTTTATGGGAATTCATGAATAGATTTAAGGAATCTTTACCTTGCTGAACGCCAAGGTCTGAACTCTTAAAGGGAGTGATAGCATGAATTTGCCTGAATTCCTGCAACTGCTTGAAGTTCATCCATGGCTTCACCCAAATTTTGGCTTCATATAACTTCTTCTTTCCTCCATCAATTGCTTCAAGTGTAAGAAAATATATCTTACCCGCTACTACCTGCTCTTTTGCCTTCAATACCTTTGCAAACTCAAGAAGGCCATTCTGCATGAAACAGAAATAACTCAATATAGCTAAAGATTCGAACTTTGATTAAATAATTTGCATGGGAAGAGCGAAACATGGTTAGAATGGCCAAGTTAAGAAAATTCCTTTATAGGTTGATTTGGTTGGAATCAAGAAACCTATTTTCTAATTTTGTTCCCTGTTTTCAACCAACTTTTTTTCTTTACAAAAATCTGATAAACATAAACCCAAACAAGCGGTAATGATTTCCATTGTTCCTTTCTCTCTAATAAAATTGAGTAAAAAGTAAAAACAACTATTCAACTAAGATTTGTCCGATTTGGGAAGCAAGTACACAAGTAGTTAATTGTCTAAGGTATAGTTCTATGGAACACAATACGGTCTGCTAGGGGATGGGTACGCAGTGCGCCATGTTTAAAATATTTATGTGAAAAATATAATTATGGTATTGTGGTATGCAGATGAATTGCGAATTAGTATGCGAAATTGGTAATTCAGGTAACTGTGGTTTAAGCAAACCAATTGAAAACTCCCAAGATCAAATAGCAGGGTTAAGTGGTTAAGTGAAAGACACCACTTATCTAGACGACCAGTGACCAAAAGATGAACATCCACAAAATCCCTAGAAATTAAGCACGAATATTGGGAAAATGAAGAAAGGAATCAAATCAACAGGTCAATAAAGTTCAACCTTTAACACACATGAAGGAAATCAATTAGACAGGTGAAATACCTCTTTGTTGTTGTGTTCTTGAATTGCGAAACGAGCGAGGCTTTCGATTTCAGCGTGGTTCGAAACGGCGTCGTAGTGGAAGTCACGAAGCCCTCCGAGCTTCATCCGAATGATGTTGTCGTGGTGCTCTTCCACCATGCGAGATCCCAAGACGCAGAGCCCAGAAAGCGCAAGGAGAAGAGAAAGCAAAGTCACAAGAGAGGACGCACCAGGCTTCATCGTCTTCAACGAATTCTGCAACGAACAAATGGTGAATGAATTTTAGTTGCTTACTTGCTTAGTTAGCTTTTTCTTGGGGTTTTGGTATAGTTGGTGACTGTCATCGTATGTGCAAAGTGCGAACAAATTCTATTAAGGCCCCCACGGCCCCACCCAATTTTTGGAGACCCACACTTTATCGGTGATTATTAAGGCTAGAAAACGTAGCCTTTTGTGTAGTAACTTCTAACAACCGCAGGAATTCATGAGTCGGGTAAAATTGGGTTTGATATGATTTAAATTTATCTCAAAATATATATCGGATCTATTTGTTAGATCCGAATCTGACCTTAAATTCGATTAAACCTACACATTTTTGAACTATGATTATATCGGTAAAAATCGGGTAAAAACTGAGCCGTTAATATTATTTTCTTATTAGTTAGCATGTGAAAATATCCAAATATCTAAGACTTCAACCATTATTTGACAGTAGTAAAATTTACTTAAAAAAATATAACAAGAACTAATTATTTCCTAAAATTAAATCATAACCACAATCAATATTAAATATTTAAATCAATACAAATAACACAATATTATGTATTAGTCTAAAGTCTTATGCATTTTAAATATAAAACATTAATTTATAGTCTAATAATGACTAATAACACAAAATATTAAGATTTACAATACTTAAATTCCATATAAGAATAGCTATCGTCCATCACTGATAACACAAAATATTAATTGTGTATGATGACTGTACCACCGAGTCGAGTTTGGGTGATCCGAGTTATGGCTTGGACCCGACCCAAAATAAAAATCAGGTCTATTTTTGAGATCCTTACCCGACCATAAATCCGGTGAAATCACACCAAATTAGCCAAAAAAATTCAGGACAGGGCCGAATCTTCAGGCCGGACTGGACCATAAACACCCCTAAACAACGGTATCACTTCTTTCGAAAATAATGATACATTTGTCTGAGTGTGTATTTTTAATAATTTAATTATTTTATAATAGAATTAAAGATTTAGCTAACATGTGTCTTAAAGGTATATAATAAATTTATTATTAACAAAAAATTTTAAATATTTTTATTTAATAAAAATAAAATAAATATATTAAAAATTTAAATTTTCTATATTTTTAATGAAAATATTTTTAATTTATCAAATTAATAAATATTGTTAAGTACAAGATGGATAAACTCTAAAATTAATTAATAATTTATTTCTCCCGCACGCTTATTATAAAAAATTGATTGAAAGTGACGGAAAAAAAATAATTTGAATATTGTTAACTCAGTTATTTATTATTTAAATTTTTAATATATATGTTATTTATGTATAAAAAAAACTTAGTTACCAACCTAGTTTTTTATAGAATTTTTTTAAATAAATAAATTAAATATTTTATTTATGGATTATTAATTTATAGCATATTTATCAATTTGCATCGTTTAATTTATCTCGTTTATACTGTAAATAAGATAAACATGTTTGTTGTTGTACGTATTACATTTGTATACGTATTGTAAAACAGGGCTTATCTTATTTACAATGTAAACGAGTTACTATGATAGTGACTGGGTACAGCTGATAATTCTAAAATTGGTTGTAGGGCAGGTAGAAGATACCAAACTGAAATACCCGACCGGAGTCTCTAGTACAAACTCCTCATTCTCATCATCCTCAGAAGAACCATCATCATTGCTATTGGCAACATACTCCTCATCGGACACGTTCATGTATATCACTAGACTTGCACAGTGCAACGGTGGTGATGCAAGAGGTGGGTCATCCTGCACAAAATTCGAGTGGCCAAAACTACCACCACTAACATCACCAATCTTCATAAAAAGCTCCATCATTTGTTTCGTCATGATTCTTCCGTGGATATCAAACATGAAACGCACATGCTCATCGCTATCGAGCCAAATAGGCAAAACAAAAAAAAAACTCCATTTTTCCATAAGTGCTATCAACCTATACCCAATTTTTTCAACCTTTTTTGTCTTGTTAGCATAGAAGTTCGTCAACATTAGACTTTTTATCTTAGAAAAAGAATTTACTATCTGAATACGCAACAAAATAGGATTTTCACACTCAAATATAACTTCATTGTCACTCTTTCTCATATTACAATTGAAATACAAACTTACAATAACATATCCACTACCTGAAGGATTACCATGTGTTCATAACACGTAGCGAAAGAAAATAAAGTAATCATAAAGATCTATTTTGTACTTAAATTTTATTTGAGTAATAAACAATATATAGATCAAATCTAAATACATGTGTGTACGCTAGTAAAAATTACTTTCTCCTTTGATGGTACGAAGGCACTATGCGTATCCACACCGAGACCAACCTTTGCTGTCAATTCTTTGACCAATGAATATCTGATCTAAATTGAGAACCTCTTTGCAACTTTTTGCATACCATAAAATTCTTTTCCAAGAATTAGGCTCACATACATTTATGTGTGTAGAGGTAAAGGAATAAAAATCCTTGTTATTCTCTCACCTTTCCTCTATTCTTGGCATACAAATATATAGTATGAGATTTGTTACTGATTTTAAATTTGATTCTCAATTCAAATTTAAATCATATCTTGAAATTCTAAATTTGAATCCTTCAAATTTATGAATCATATCATAACTCAATTTGAGACAGAATCAGTTAGGATCTCATCCAAATTTAGAAATAGAATAACTAATTATTCTCAAATCTCATTTAATATTCTTAATTATCATACTATTATTATATTCTTGGTGCTAGCAAAGAATATAATAATATTTCATTTGAATTAATATAATTATTTATTTGATCAAATCAAAATATAATTAAATAATTCTATAACAAAGATTAGAACATTCGTTAGTGTGTGACCCCATAGGTTTAATACTAAGCAGGTAGTAAAATTAGTCATACTAAATTTACTAATCAAGGTTGGCGTCTAGTAACACTCCTCAACGACCCGATAGTTTAAGTTAATATATTTTTACTAAGAACCTCAGAAGAACAAAATATAATTCATTCTATCTTTCCAGCTCTTAGTTAACGCTTAGAGTATGGTTTAATTGTTAAACTCTAACTTGTTACATTATTATAATGAACTGTGAATGACTTAAGAAACTCATTTTTTCATTCATTCAATTCCCTTGGCCACTGCTTTATTCATCTCGGTCATTATAATTATAGAGTTCAAACTCTTTACCGAGAGTTGACGGATTCCTTATTAATTGTACAAGTATTTAAATCATACTCAATATCCATTTAACTAGCACCCTAGGGTATTAGGTGTTCGAAATCAAACTATAATAAATACAGTGTTAATTACTATGACAGTCGCAGGGCAAAGGAAACTCTATTACTATATTCATCTTGAGAATATCCTATTGACAAATATGCGGTAATTATACCATTAGAAATTCTCAAAATGAGTCAGTTCAATAACCATATCTCTATATGCACCATCTATATATAATTTAATAAATGAGATCTATTAATCTTCATCCAATGAAGACCATTATATATATATATATATATATATATATATATATATATATATATATATTTTGATCTTTGTGGATTATTAATGTCCTTTTTAATAATCTATGACCAAGAATAATTTAGATTAAATTATAAAAGATTTATCTCTCAATATTATGATCACTATCACAATGATAAATCTCTAAATTTAATCATTGACGTTATTATATTAATATTTTAATATAATAATAACAAATTATTTGACACGTGATTGATTGAATTGTGGTCATACTACTTATTTCCAACATTACCACTAGACATTTTTCCTAAAATCAGTGAAGAAAAAGGGAAGAGAAGAAGAAATGATGAAATATTTTTGAAAAATACAAATAGTTGCAACTCCTTTTATAATTGTTCCAAATTTATCATATTTTATCTCGTTTATAGTACAAATGTTAAGACTATACATTTTCTTCATAATCTATGTTCATTAGGGATGAGAATAGATCACTTTTTATTCCTAACATATTAGACTTATCACGTAATTAATTAGTCTGAATTTAGTTTACAGTTTGTTATAAACCTTTTTTTAAAATACTAAATTTGGTTTGATATTTAACATTGTCTAGCTTAAAATCTATTAAAAGACTTTATAATTTCTTTTTATAAAAATAAAAATATTTAAAATTTTTTTTAATAAAATTATTTTTAATAAAAATATTTATATATAATATGTCATATTTAATATTTATAAAAAAATTTTAAATTTTAAATTATTTAAATATAATAAATTTAAAATATGTAATAATTAATAATAAAAATTATTTATATATTTAATTATATTTTAAAAGGTTCAGACAAATTTGATAGATCAATAAAATTAATTAATGAATCTGAAATTCTGAATCTGGCCTATTAATATATTAAAATTTTTAAGAGAGTCTGAATCTGTACTTATTTTATAAAAGACTAAATACAGACTAAGCTACAAACTCCTTACAAATTGGATTACAGACTCCTAACAAATCGGACTATAGATTTTTGACAGACCACTTGACTTATTTTCATCCCTAATATTCATCCACTTCCGCAAATCTGATCTCCTCACATTCTTCTCCAGCAAATAGATCTGATTAAGTTTGATGGATCGTCTTATCGACGAGATCTTTCCACCGCGCTTTTCCCCTTACCTCCAGTTGAGAATGTAATATAATAACATCATTGCCGCGGTTGCTACCGTTTTGAATTTTCATGGTAATTCGTAATTGAGGTATTGCACACTAAACTACCTTCTCTTATTTTAACTCATATTTCTTCGTTATCTTTTTTACTTTGTTTTTCTTGGTGTGTTTCAACACTAATTTGCTATGGCTTGTCCATTTGTTATGATTAGAAAACTTTATCTTCAAAGAGAAGTTTGGACTTTGGGGGCTTAAAGTTAGGGACATAGGGTAATGAACTTCAGCACTTATTTTCCTAGTTTTACCAACATTGAAGTTCCAAATATTGATGATATTAACTTACAATTAAAAAATTACTTATTATAGATAAATTTAATCTTTATTATAGACTGATTTTTGGTTATCGACAAAATTATCGATAGATTTTGTTCTTCTGTAAAAATCTCGTAAGAAATTATTTATGTCGGTAATTTATTAATAGATTTTTCCCCTTTATCGACAGAATTTTCTTCGGTAATCGTTCCCCTCCTTTCGTGCTAAGACGTCATATTTTTTGACAAAGATTTTTTCTGGTACCGACAAATTTTTTTCAATAATTGTTACTTCCATTTCGTTTAAACCGTCTAATTTTTTGACAAATTTTCTGTCAGTAACTAGCATAAGATTAGTATGGTAATACAAAATTTTTTTACATTTTTCTATTGCAAAATAAATATAAGTTTAATGAATACAAATTTTCATTTAACTTGTACTCAAACATTCATAGTATTTCAAAATAACCAATATTTGATATTATAAATAGAACCAAACATGATGTTTGATTTTTACAATGTGTCAAGAACAAAGACAATAATGCCAAATTAATTATCAAAATTTTATTAAAATTTTTACATAAATGCACGGACAGAGTGATTAAAATAAGGCGAGCCATTCTTGAATGTCATATCATTTCCATCATTCATTTATGCCAGCAAATTCTTTGGCCATGCTAGTGGGTACCATTTTCAGAGGTATTTTGGTTAAACGTCTTTGCATTGAAAAATGAATCTGCCTCCAATAAAAATTCAATATAAACCTGCAGATACTCCATGGACATATAGTAAGCTTACTTAACATTCATCCTCTCATAATATTCATACGATTTTGACGACGCTCATATTTAAATGTATCTATGCACTATTAAATTAGTATACAATGAATGTTGGTTTAAACTAGCTTAGTTAGTTAGAGTAGTTGTAGTGTGGTAAACTATTTCATAGTTTGTGACAGTAAAGAATATTACCATTAAATCCAATCTTTTTTGTGTCTAACAGCAGCTTGAAGAAATGTAGCCTGTATTAAAAGAAGATAATACAAACATCATTCATTACAAGTTATTAGTAGAACTATTTGGATTGCTTAGTGTAGAATGTTTCACTTACTACATGATTAAGCTCTAGTTTCATATCTGTGTTCAAAAGAGACTGGTAACCTTTTTGACCACCCCAGAAAATATAATTTTCTCCCCCCAAATAATATGTCACCTGCAAATTAAATCAGCCAAATGGATCTTTCTTTTACTACTCTACATTCAGTTCATACACACAAATGTATCTCCATGGCTTTTTTCACTTGAACAGCAGCACATGCATACACCTGTAATTTAGAACTATGAAAGCAACTCAATTTGTTAGCCATTAACTCAGCATATATAATTGGAATAAATTAAAGACCATATATATTAGATATATACCTAGTAGCACCACCATGCATATAGCTAGAATACATGAATAATTGAGTCGTTCCCATAAAACTTTCTTGTTGCTCTACATTATTAAATAAAATAAAAAATAAAAATTATGAGATGAATACATACTTAATGCATTATTTAGAACAAATATATATGTATGACATAAGCTAGAAGAAAAAGGATCCTTCATGTCAAATTACCTTAGTTTAAAGGTCTTCAGCAAGAGCCACCACTTCATCCAAATTTTCATTAGCTTCCTATGACAAACTCAACAGGTGCAATAATCAGAAGCAGAGCATTATTAATTAATCAAGTACAAACTATGACAAATTTAAAAGATTGAGTAATCACCTTCAAAGTTTGTCCATCAGGAGCTATATCCCTATCGTGGAAGCACCAAAAATCAACCCTAAGTTTGCCTATGAACTCAAAGTTTGCTCTTAATGTGTATATTAAGTAATCTTATATGCACTAGCTATTATATTATATATTAATGCCCTAAATCATGGCATAAGAGATTCGTGAAATCATATATTTAAGTGTAAGAAATTAGTGTATACCAAAATAAATAAATAAATAATTATTTTTGCTTGTAAAAACTCAGAATATTAATAAATTTAAGGCATGTTTGACTACTAAATAAATAAATACATAAATAAATCGTTGGTACAATTGCATGATAGAGAATCCCATTACTATAGATTAAAAACAAAAATAATTCCATCATAACGTTTGTAATGCATGTTAGACTACTAAATAATTTTGTATTGGTATCTTTCTCAAACTACTCAGCTTCCTTTAAAGCTCTACTGAATTAATGTTTCAGAAAGTAGTCTAGAAACTAAAAAGTGACCAGTGGTACTTTAATATGGCAAGCATAAATATCAGTTCAACTTAAAAAGTAAAAGTCGGTTGTTGTTACTGGCGTAGAAGTCAACTACCATCCCACAGTGTCTCTACAGATATAATATAACGACAGAAGATGCTAACTAATGCATCAATCACCTGAAAAATACACCATACATAAACATAGGAATTAAAATTTTATTTGGATTTGAATAATGTGCCTAACAGTAATCCATATGAACTTTAAAACGGTCTACATAAACTATTGCAAGAATAATAAACAAAATAAAAATTATATCATAACAAGAACATACTAGAGAGAAAGATTTACCTAAAATCTGTGTACAAGAGGATTTGTTCCCACATCAGTAGGTTGAGACGATACTCCATAATGTTCCTGTAAAATATGGTAATTACAAGGAAACCAATTATCAAGCCATGAAGCTTCTAAATATTGGCAGCAAGAAGTAAAAATAAAGCAGTAAAGGATGTACAGAGGGAAGTGCAAACCTTGATCTTTTCATGATAATACTCAAGCTCACTACCAATTCCGTCCCTAGCTAAGCTATTTTTGGGAGAAAAGTTGCTTTTCACCTAAAGCCTCACCAACTAAAGCTTCCTGCAAGAATATGTAATGCCAATCAGGCATCATATTAACAATACATCAAAACAAAACAAAAATAAATATTACTAGGTTCATTAAGGGTTACAGTTCGTACTGCAGTGCGAACCATGTTCTCCTCATGAAATGCAAACCTTATGGCCTCAACATACGGTAGAAACGAGACAACTTCATCCTAAATGCATAGAAAGATAAAGTGAAAATGCTTGGACATCTCAAATATATAATGAGTTAATGACAGTGTTCTCCTCAGTCTTTAATTTCTCATCCAAAAGATAAATTCTTTCTTTAAAAAAGAAAAAACAATCAAATATTCTTAAAAGTAAACCTATTTGAATACAAATCCACTTAAGGTAGAAAAGTCAGTATCATTGTCAATCTTGTATAGTCAAAGCCTCAAAGAAATACAATTTCAATGCCTCAGAATAGGTGATCAAATCCCTAAGTTGGAAATTAGAAACATTTAAATAGAAAAAAGAGAATGGAAAAGGCAAAATTACTATTTATTTCGAGATACCAACATATGAAGATGAACCTCTTTCATCACTACAACTACAACAAGTTCAATCAGCATCAACAGTAATAAGAAGATAGAAACTGCAAAAAAAATTGATAAACCTAAAATTGACACAGAAAAATTGGACCTTAAACAACAAAATCACAAAATCAGAATATACCTAAAATTTACTAAGGGAGCAAACGCGACAAGAACGGTGGTCGAGAGATCTCTGTGACGACAACAATGAAGGTAGCAGACGCGACGAGAGCGGCGGAGAGAGTTCTGCGACGATGGTGATGAAGGGAGCAAACACGATAAGTGCAGCGGCGGAGGGAGCTCGTGCGACGCAAGGGATGACAGAGAGAAATTGTGCGACGCAAACAGCAGCAACAACGAAAGAAGCTCGTGCGACAGAGAGAAGAAGTAGCTCGTGTGATGGAGAGAGGAGGAAGCTTGTATTCTATTTGTGTGGAGTGTGAATGAAGCTCAAGACATTGGGGTTAAGTTAGGTTTAAGTCAATAGTTTCCGACGGAATATTTTAAATTACAGATAAATTTTCTATCTATAATAATTTAATAAAAATACAGTTTTTTCATTTAAATACAGACAAATTTTTTGTCGGTAATTATTTTCCACAAAAAAAAACATTTTTTCGACAGAATTATTGACAGATTTTCTTTTCTGCCTGTAATTCATGCTAATTCATTTTTCTTTGTTTCCGACAAAAATTCTCTCGCAAAATCTGTCTGTATTTTCGTGGGATAAAATCTGTCGGAAATATTTTTCTATAACAAGTAATTTTCTAGTAGTGATTGGATTTAATTATTCTGTGTGTCCCAATAGTTTTATTGAATTTTCAGTTACGTCCCTATATTTTTTTTAATTGGGTCCCTATGCCATTTATATTAGATTTTGTAATTAAGTCCTTACCGTGACCAAAACGTTGAAATTTAGTGAAACTATTGGGACTTAATCGAAAAGAAAAAAAAGTATTGGGACCTAATTGAAAATTTAGTAAAACTATAGGGACTGACAGAGTAATTAAACCTATTAATTGATAAAGCTAGTTATTAAATGCTTTTGATCAATTCTTTGCGTTAGTTCCTTTTTTAAAATTTTGTACTTATAGGCATGCTCTATTTCATGTTTTTTGTTACTTAATAGAATGATAAAATGTTAGCACACCTACAGAATATAGCCAACTCATAGCAGCACAACAATAATTATGCAGAAAGAGTATATTATGAATAAAGAATGTATAGTGTGTAGTATTATTTGTGCAGAAAATGTGAAAGTATTGTATGAGTATAAAAAGCCCCTATTCGAGTGAGAGAACACTCCTCTCTATCACAATTCTGTAATATGCATGATTCTTCTATTACATTATCCTCCTATTTGACACTCCCCTACTTAACTAACTACGTAACAAACTTCTCTCTCTTGCACTCACACAATCCCCTACAACACATCCTATCCCATATAGTAGTCCTGAGTCCACTGATGAGCGGATAATTTATACGTTTTTTGGCATTATTTTTAGTATGTTTTAGTTAGTTTTTATTATATTTTTATTAGTTTTTAGTTAAAATTCACTTTTCTGGACTTTACTATGAGTTTGTGTGTTTTTCTGTGATTTCAAATATTTTCTGGCTGAAATTGAGGGACCTGAGCAAAAATCTGATTCAGAGGCTGAAAAGGACTGCAGATGCTGTTGGATTCTGACCTCTCTGCATTCGAAGTGGATTTTCTGGAGTTACAAAAGCCCAATTGGCGCACTCTCAACTGCGTTGGAAAGTAGACATCCTGGGATTTCCAGCAATGTATAATAGTCTATACTTTGCCCGAGATTTGATGGCCCAAACAGGCGTTCCAAGTCATCTCAAGAATTCTGGCGTAAAACGCCAGAACTGGCACAAAAGCTGGCGTTTAACTCAAAGAAAAGTCTCTACACATGAAAGCTTCAATGCTCAGCCCAAGCACACACCAAGTGGGCCCGGAAGTGGATTTTTATGTCATTTACACATCTTTGTAAACCCTAAGCTACTAGTTCTCTACAAATAGGACCTTTTACTATTGTATTTTAAATCTTTTGATCATGTTTTTATGATTGAACCCTCTTTGGGAGGCTGGCCATTCGGCCATACCTAGACCTTGTTCTTATGTATTTTCAACGGTAGAGTTTCTACACACCATAGATTAAGGTGTGGAGCTCTGCTGTACCTCGAGTGTTAATGTAATTACTATTGTTCTTCTATTCAATTCAGCTCATTCTTGTTCTAAGATATTCATTTGCACCCAAAAACATGATGAATGTGATGATTATGTGACGCTCATCATAATTCTCACTTATGAACGCGTGCCTGACAACCAGTTCCGTTCTACAAGCAAACAAGGCTTGAATGTTTATCTCTTGGATTTCTTAATCAGAATCTTCGTGGTATAAGTTAGAATTGATGGCGGCATTCAAGAGAATCCGGAAAGTCTAAACCTTGTCTGTGGTATTTTGAGTAGGATTCAAGGATTGAATGACTGTGACGAGCTTCAAACTCCTGAAGGATGGGCGTTAGTGACAGACGCAAAAGAATCATTGGATTCTATTCCAACCTGATTGAGAACCGATAGATGATTAGCCGTGCTGTGACAGAGCGCGTTGAACATTTTCACTGAGAGGACGGGATTGTAGCCACTGACAACGGTGATGCCCAACATACAGCTTGCCATGGAAAGGAGTAAGAAGGATTGGATGAAGATAGTAGGAAAGCAGAGAGACGGAAGGGACAAAACATCTCCATACGCTTATCTGAAATTCTCACCAATGAATTACATAAGTATCTCTATCTTTATTTTATGCTTTATTTATAAATCATCCATAACCATTTGAATCTGCCTGACTGAGATTTACAAGATGACCATAGCTTGCTTCATACCAACAATCTCCGTGGGTACTCGCGTAAGGTTTATTACTTGGACGACCTAGTGCACTTGCTGGTTAGTTGTGCGAAGTTGTGATAAAGAGTTGAGATTGAAATTGAGCGTACCATGTTGATGGCGCCATTGATGATCACAATTTCGTGCACCAAGTTTTTGGCGCCGTTGCCGGGGATTGTTTGAGTTTGGACAACTGACGGTTCATCTTGTTGCTTAGATTAGGTATTTTTCTTCAGAATTTTTAAGAATGAATTCTAGAGTTTCAAGGTGATGTTCTTATCATCACCAAAGCTGATTGATTTTCATCAATTTAGCTCTTGAATGTAATGTCCTGCTGAAGCTTGGCTAGCCATGTCTAATTTCTTTAGACTAAAACTTTAGACTAACATTGCATGATTCCTGGAATTCTCATTAAGAATTTTGATATCCTTTTTTTCTTTTCCACTCAATTTTAAAAAAAAAAATCCAAAAAAATTACAAAATCATAAAAACAAAAAATATTTCTTGTTTGAGTCTAGTGTCTCATTTTAAGTTTGGTGTCAATTGCATGTTTCTATTCTTCTTGCATTTTTTGAATTCATTCATGTGTCTTCATTGATCTTCAAGTTGTTCTTGATGATTTCCTTGCTCTGATCTTTAAATTCTCTTGTCTTGAGTGTTTTGTTGTTTCTCATATGCATTCTCAATATGTTAGTGTCAGTAGTATACAAACTTCTAAGTTTGGTGTCTTGCATGCATTGTTTATTTGATCTTAGTTTCATTTTGATTATTCCTCATTATTAAAAATCCAAAAAAAATTTTAATTTGTGTCTTTTCAAGTCAATAATACAGAGAATTGAAGATTCAGAACATACAGCAGAGGAATTACACAGAAAAAGCTGGGCGTTCAAAATGCCCAGTGAGGAAGGAAAACTGGCGTTTAAACGCCAGCCAGGGTGCCTGGCTGGGCGTTTAACGCCCAAAAGGGTAGCATTTTGGGCGTTAAATGCCAGAATGGATACCATTCTGGGCGTTTAACGCCAGGATGGCACAAGAGGGAAGATTTTGTTTTTAATTCAAATTTTTTTCAAGTTTCCATAATTTTTCAAAATGAAATCTTTTTCAAAATGAAATCTTTTTCAAATCATATCTTTTCAATCATATATTTTCAAAATCAATTTCTTTCCATTTTCAAAAATACTTGCTAACAATTAATGATTTGATTCAACATTTCAAGTATGTTGCCTTTTCTGTTGAGAAAGGTTTAATGTTTGAATCATATCTTTCAAATTTCTTGTTAGCCAAGTCATTAATTTTCAAAATCAAATCTTTTTTAAATTATTTTTCAATCATATCTTTTCAATCATATCTTTTTAAAACCATAACTTTTCAATCATATCTTTTTAATCACATCTCTTTCAAAATAGTTTTCAAATCATATCTTTTTGATTTCTAATTTCAAAATCTTTTTCAAAAATCACTTTATTTCTTTCTCAATCTTAGTTTTCGAAAATCATCAATCAAATTTTCAAAATTTCTTTTAATTGTTTTAAAATCTTTTACTTTAATTTCAAAAATTCTTCTCCTCTTCTCACATCCTTCTATCTATGGACTAACACTCCTCCACTATCAACAATTTGAACTCCATCTCTTTTGATAAGTTCGAATTCTTCTTCTACCTCTTCCTCTTATTTTTCTTTTCCTCTGACACCTGAAGGAATCTCTATACTATGACACAGAGGATTCCATACTTTCTTGTTCTCTTCTCTTTCATATGAGCAGGAGCAAAGACAAAAGCATTCTTGTTGAGGCTGACCCTGAACCTGAAAGGACCTTGAAGCAAAAACTAAGAGAAGCTAAAGCACAACTCTCTGTAGAGGACCTAACAGAAATCTTCAAAGAAGAAGACATGGTAGCCGAAAACAACAACAATGCCAACAATGCAAGGAAGGTGCTCGGTGACTTTACTGCACCTACTCCCGACTTCTATGGGAGAAGCATCTCTATCCCTGCCATTGGAGCAAACAACTTTGAGCTTAAGCCTCAATTAGTTTCTTGATGAGCGGATAATTTATACGCTTTTTGGCATTGTTTTTAGGTAGTTTTTAGTAAGTTCAAGCTACTTTTAGGGATGTTTTCGTTAGTTTTTATGTTAAATTCATATTTCTGGACTTTACTATGAGTTTGTGTGTTTTTTTGTGATTTCAGGTAATTTCTGGCTGAAATTGAGGGATTTGAGCAAAACTCTGAAAAAGGCTGACAAAAGGACGGTTGATGCTGTTGGAATCTGACCTCCCTGCACTCAAAATAGATTTTCTGGAGCTACAGAACTCCAAATGGCGAGCTCTCAACGGCGTTGGAAAGTAGACATCTAGAGCTTTCCAGAAATATATAATAGTCCATACTTTATTCGGAAATTGACGACATAAAGTGGTGCTCAATGCCAAGTACATGCTACTGTCTGGAGTCAAACGCCAGAAACACGTCACGACCCGGAGTTGAACGCCAGAAACACGCTATAACTTGGCGTTCAACTCCAAAAGAAGCCTCAGCTCATGGATAGATCAAGCTCAGCCCAAAAAAACACCAAGTGGGCCCCGGAAGTGGATTTATGCATCAATTACTTACTCATGTAAACCCTAGTAGCTAGTCTAGTATAAATAGGACTTTTTACTAGTGTATTAGACATCTTTTGATCACTTTAGATCTTAGGATCATCTTGGGACGATTAGTTCTCAAATCATGGAAGCTGGCCATTCGGCCATGCCTGGACCTCTCACTTATGTATTTTCAACGGTGGAGTTTCTACACACAATAGATTAAGGGTGTGGAGCTCTGCTGTACCTCAAGTTTCAATACAATTACTATTATTTTCTATTCAATTCTCTTTTATTCTTATTCCAAGATATATGTTGCACTTCAACTTGATGAATGTGATGATCCGTGACACTCATCATCATTCTCACCTATGAACGCGCATGACTGACAACCACTTCCGTTCTACCTTAGGCCGGGCGCATATCTCTTAGATTCCCCAACAGAATCTTCGTGGTATAAGCTAGATAGATGGCGGCATTCATGGGAATCCAGAAAGTCTAACCTTGTCTGTGGTATTCCGAGTAGGATTTGGGGAATCCGGAAAGTCTAACCTTGTCTGTGGTATTCCGAGTAGGATTCCGGTATTGAATGACTGTGACGAGCTTCAAACTCCTGAAGGCTGGGCGTCAGTGACAGATGCAAAAGAATCAAGGGATTCTATTCCAACCTGATTGAGAACCCACAGATGATTAGCCGTGCTGTGACAGAGCATAGGACCATTTTCACTGAGAGGATGGGATGTAGCCATTGACAATGGTGATGCCCTACATACAGCTTGCCATGAAAAGGAGTAAGAAGGATTGGATGAATGTAATAAGAAAGTAGAGATTCAAGAGGAGCACAGCATCTCCATATGCCTATCTGAAATTCCCACTATTGATCTACATAAGTATTTCTATCCTATTTTATTTTCTGTTTATTATTGATTTTCGAACTTATCATAAACCATTTTATCTGCCTAACTGAGATTTACAAGGTGACCATAGCTTGCTTCATACCAACAATCTCTGTGGGATCGACCCTTACTCACGTAAGGTATTACTTGGATGATCCAGTACACTTGCTGGTTAAGTTGAACAGGGTGGTGACCACACATAATTGTAAACCATGGTATTGGCATCATGTTTTTGGCGCCATTTCCAGGGAAAGAAAAAGCAATGAATTTTACAAAATGCAATAACATATGAATCACAATTTTGTCCACCAAGTTTTTGGCGCCGTTGCCGGGGATTGTTCGAGTATGGACAACTGACAGTTCATCTTGTTGCTCAGATTAGGTAATTTTCTTTTCAAAAATTTTTCGAAAATCTTTTTCAAAATTTTTCTTTTCTTTTTCGTTTTTTCCAAACTTTATTTTCGAAAAATATAATAAAAATACAAAAAAAATCATAAAATCATAAAATTCAAAAATATTTTGTGTTTCTTGTTTGAGTCTTGAGTCAATTTTTAAGTTTGGTGTCAATTGCATGTTTTTAAAATTTATGCATTATTTTCGAAAATTCCATGCATTCATAGTGTTCTTCATGATCTTCAAGTTGTTCTTGACAAGTCTTCTTGTTTGATCTTGATGTTTTGTTGTTTTGTGTTGTTTGTTGTTTTTCATATGCATTTTTCGTTTGTTAGAGTCCATGCATTAAAGATTTCTAAGTTTGGTGTCTTGCATGTCTTCTTTGCATAAAAAATTTTTCAAAAATATGTTCTTGATGTTCATCATGATCTTCAAAGTGTTCTTGGTGTTCATCTTGACATTCATAGTGTTCTTGCATGCATTCCTTGTTTTGATCCAAAAAGAAAAGAGAAAAACACAATTATGACGTTTTAATTTTAATTATTTTTCTCTCTCATAATTAAAATTTCAAAAATAAAAAATATCTTTTCCTTGTTTTTCTCATAATTTTCAAAAATTTGAGTTGACTTAGTCAAAAATTTTCAAAATTAGTTGTTTCTTACAAGTCAAGTCAAAATTTCAATTTTAAAAATCTTATCTTTTTAAATTCTTTTTCAAATTATTTTCAAAATCTTTTTCTTATCTTTATATCAAATTTTCGAAAACTCACTAACAATTAATGTGATTGATTCAAAAATTTGAAGTTTGTTACTTTCTTGTTAAGAAAGGTTCAATCTTTAAGTTCTAGAATCTTATCTTGTAGTTTCTTGTTAGTGAAGTAAGTAATTTTAAATTTAAAAATTAAATCTTTTTCAAACATATCTTATCATATCTTTTTCAAAATTTTATCTTTTTCAAAAATTTAATTTCAAAATATCTTATCTAACTTCTTATCTTCTTATCTTTTCAAATTTGATTTTAATATCTTTTTCAACTAACTCTTTGACTTTGTGTTTGTTTCTTATCTTTTTCAAAACCACCTAACTTCTTTTCCCTCTCTAATTTTCAAAAATACCTCGCTCTTTTTCAAAAATTCTCTTTAATTGTTTAAATTTTAATTTTAATCTTATCTTATCTTTAATTTTCAAAAATACTAACCTCTTTTTCAAAATTATTTTCGAAATTCTCCCTCTCTTTTCTTATTCTATTTAATTATTTATTTACTGACACTTCTCTTCACCTCTCTTCATCTAAAAATCCGAACCTATTCTTCTTCACTCTTCCCCCCTTTCTTCTTCTACTAACATAAAGGAATCTCTATACTGTGACATAGAGGATTCATTTTCTTTTCTTGTTTTCTTACCTTTCATATGAGCAGGAACAAGGAAAAAGGCACTCTTGTTGAAATTGATCCTGAACCTGAAAGGACTCTGAAGAGGAAACTAAGAGAAGCTAAATTACAACAATCTAAAGGAAACCTTTCAGAAACATTAGAACAAGAGAAGGAGATGGCAGCCAAACCCAACAACAATAATGCAAGGAGAATGCTTGGTGACTTCACAAAGCCAACGTCCAAATTTGATGGAAGAAGCATCTCCATTCCTGCCATTGGAGCCAATAATTTTGAGCTTAAGCCTCAACTAGTTGCTTTAATGCAACAGAACTGCAAGTTTTATGGACTTTCATCTGAAGATCCTTACCAGTTTTTAACTGAGTTCTTGCAGATTTGTGAGACTGTTAAGACGAATGGAGTTGATCCTGAAGTCTACAGACTCATGCTTTTCCCTTTTGCTGTAAGAGACAGAGCTAGAATATGGTTGGATTCACAACCTAAAGACAGCCTGGACTCTTGGGACAAGCTGGTCACGGCCTTCTTGGATAAATTCTTTCCTCCTCAAAAGCTGAGCAAGCTTAGAGTGGATGTTCAGACCTTCAAACAAAAAGATGGTGAATCCCTCTATGAAGCTTGGGAAAGATACAAGCAGTTGACCAAAAGGTGTCCATCTGACATGTTTTCAGAATGGACCATATTAGGTATATTCTATTATGGTCTATCTGAATTTTCAAAAATGTCACTAAACCATTCTGCAGGTGGATCCATCCACCTAAAGAAAACACCTGCAGAAGTTCAAGAACTCATTGACATGGTTACGAATAACTAATTCATGTACACTTCTGAGAGGAATTCCGTGAATAATGGGACACCTTAGAGGAAGAGAGTTCTTGAAATTGATGCTCTGAATACCATGTTGGCCCAGAACAAAGTGTTGACTCAGCAAGTCAACATGATCTCTCAAAGTCTGAATGGATGGCAAAATGCATCCAACAGTACTAAAGAGGCAGCTTCTGAAGAAGCTTATGATCCTGAGAACCTTACAATGGCAGAGGTTAATTACATGGGTGAACCTTATGGAAACACCTATAATTCATCATGGAGAAATCATCCAAATTTCTCATTGAAGGATCAACAAAAGCCTCAACAAGGCTTTAACAATGGTGGACGCAATAGGCTGAGTAATAGCAAGCCTTTTCCATCATCTTCTCAGCAACAGACAGAGAATTCTGAACCAAACACTTCTAATTTAGCCAATCTAGTCTCTGATCTGTCAAAGGCCACTTTCAGTTTCATGAGTGAAACAAGATCCTCCATCAGAAATCTGGAGGCACAAGTGGGCCAGCTGAGTAAGAAAGTCATTGAATCTCCTCCCAGTATTCTCCCAAGCAATACAGAAGAGAATCCAAAAGGAGAGTGCAAGGCCATTGATGTGATCAATATGGTCGAATGCACAAGGGAGGAGAAGGACGAAAATCCTAGTGAGGAAGACCTCCTGGGACATATCTCAAGCAAGAAGGAGTTTCCTATTAAGGATCCAAAGGAATCTGAGGCTCATATAGAGACCATAGAGATTCCATTAAATCTCCTTTTGCCATTCATGAGCTCTGAAGACTATTCCTCCTCTGAAGAGGATGAAGATGTGACTGGAGAGCAAGTTGCTCAATATTTCGGAGCTATCATGAAGCTGAATGCCAAGTTGTTTAGTAATGAGACTTGGGAAAGTGAACCTCCCTTGCTCATTGGTGAACTAGACACCTGGATTCAGAAAATTTTACCTCAAAAGAGACAAGATCCTGGCAAGTTCTTAATACCTTGTACCATAGGCACCATGACCTTTGAAAAATCTCTATGTGATCTGGGGTCAGGGATAAATCTTATGCCACTCTCTGTAATGGAGAAGCTGGGGATCATTGAGGTACAACCTGCCTTGTTCTCATTACAATTGGCAGACAAGTCATTAAGACAAGCTTATGGAGTAGTAGAGGACGTGTTAGTAAAGGTTGAAGGCCTTTACATCCCTGCTGATTTCATAATATTAGACACTAGGAAGGAAGAAGATGAATGCATCATCCTTGGAAGACCTTTCCTAGCTACAGCAGGAGCTGTGATAGATGTCAACAGAGGTGAATTAGTCCTTCAATTGAATGGGGACTACCTTGTGTTTAAGGCACATGGCCATCCCTCTGTGACAAAAGAGAGTGAGCACAAAGAGCTTCTCTTAGTTCAGAGTCAAGAAGAGCCCCCACAGTCAAACTCTAAGTTTGGTGTTGGGAGGCCACAACCAAACACTAAGTTTGGTGTTAAGACCCCATATCCAAACTCTAAGTTTGGTGTTGGGACTATACAAAATTGACCTGATCACCTGTGAGGCTCCATGAGAGCCCACTGTCAAGCTAATGACATTAAAAGAGCGCTTGTTGGGAGGCAACCCAATTTTATTTATGTAATTTTTATTTTATTTTTATTTTGTGTTTTATTAGGTGCATGATCATGTGGAGTCACGAAAAAAATATAAAAATTAAAAACAGAATCAAAAACAGCAGAAGAAAAATCACACCCTGGAGGGAGGACATATTGGCGTTCAACGCCAGTAAGGAGCATCTGGTTAGCGTTCAACGCCAGAACAGAGCATGAATCTGGTGCTGAACGCCAGAAACAAGCAACATTCTGGCATTTGAACGCTAGGAATATGCCTTGAGAAAAGCTGGCGCTGAACGCCAGAAACATGGTACACATGGGCGTTGAACGCCCAGAACGTGCATCACCTCGGCGTTTAAACGCCAGAATGGTATGCAAAGGCATTTTGCATGCCTATTTGGTGCAGGGATGTAATTCCTTGACACCTCAAGATCTGTGGACCCCAAAGGATCACCTCAAGATCTGTGGACCCCAGAGGATCATCTCAGGATCTATGGACCCCACAGGATCCCCACCTAACATATTCCCACCTTACCTCCTAATCCTATAACACTCTTCCCCATGTCACATTTCTCAACAACTTTAATTTTTCTTCCCAATTACCCCCTTCACCACTCACATCCATCCACTCTTCCCCATAAACCCCACCTACCTTCAAAATTCAAAAACACTTTCCCACCCAAACCCAGCCTACATGGCCGAACCTACCCTCTCCCCTTTCCCTATATATACCCTTCCATTCTACTTTATTTTCACACAACACAAACTCCCTCTTCTACACCTTGGCCGAAACACCATCCCTCACTCTCATCCATAATTTTCTTCTTCTTCTTCTTCTTCTTCTCTTCTTTCTTCTCTTGCTCGAGGGCGAGCAATATTTTAAGTTTGGTGTGGTAAAAGCATAAGCTTTTTGTTTTTCCATTACCATCAATGGCACCTAAGGCCGGAGAATCCTTTAGAAAAGGAAAAGGGAAGACAAAAGCTTCCACCTTCGAGTCATGGGAGATGGAAAGATTCATCTCCAAAAGCCATCAAGACCACTTCTATGATGTTGTGGCAAAAAAGAAGGTGATCCCTGAGGCCCCTTTCAAGCTCAAGAAAAATGAGTATCCAGAGATCCGACATGAGATCCGAAGGAGAGGTTGGGAAGTCCCAACCAACCCCATGCAACAAGTCGGAATCTTAATGGTTCAAGAGTTCTATACCAATGCATGGATCACTAGGAACCATGATCAAAGTATGAACCCGAGTCCAAAGAATTATCTTACAATGGTTCGGGGGAAATACTTAAATTTTAGTCCGGAGAATGTGAGGTTGGTGTTCCACTTGCCCATGATGCAAGGAGATGTACGCCCCTACACTAGAAGGGTCAACTTTAATCAAAGGTTGGACCAAGTCCTAATGGACATATGTGTGGAAGGAGCTCAATGGAAAAGAGACTCCAAAGGCAAGCCAATTCAACTAAGAAGACTAGACCTCAAGCCTGTGGCTAGAGGATGGTTGGAGTTCATTCAACGCTCCATCATTCCCACTAGCAACCGATCTGAAGTTACTGTGGATCGGGCCATCATGATTCATAGCATCATGATTGGAGAGGAAGTAGAAGTTCATGAAGTCATCTCCAATGAAATCTACAAAATAGCCGAAAAGCCCTCCACCATGGCAAGGCTAGCTTTTCCTCACCTTATTTTTCATCTATGTTACTCAGCTAGAGTTATCATAGAAGGAGACATCTCCATTGAGGAGGATAAGCCCATCACCAAGAAGAGGATGGAGCAAGCAAGAGAGACCCTCCACGGATCTCAAGAGATGCATGAGGAAGCTCATCATCAAGAAATCCCTGAGATGCCTCAAGGGATGCACTTTCCTCCCAACAACTATTGGGAACAACTCAACACTTCCTTAGAAGATTTGAGCTACAATGTGGAACAATTAAGGGTGGAACATCATGAGCACTCCATCATTCTCCATGAAATAAAAGAAGATCAAAGAGCAATGAGGGAGGAGCAACAAAGGCAAGGAAGGGACATAGAAGAGCTTAAGGACATTGTTGGTCCTTCAAGAAGAAGACGCCACTAAGGTGGATTCATTCCTTGTTCTTATTTCTTTCTGTTTTTCGATTTTTATGCTTCATGTTTATTTATGTTTTGTGTCTCTACTTCATGATCATTAGTGTTTAGTAACTATGTCTTAAAGTTATGAATAATTCCATTAATCCTTCACCTTTCTTAGATAAAAAATGTTTTTAATTCAAAAGAACAAGAAGTACATGAATTTCGAATTTATCCTTGAATTTAGTTTAATTATATTGATGTGGTGACAATACTTTTTGTTTTCTGAATGAATGCTTGAACAGTGCATGATTTTGATCTTGTTGTTTATGAATGTTAAAATTTTTGGCTCTTGAAAGAATGATGAACAAAGAGAAATGTTATTGATGATCTGAAAAATCATAAAATTGATTCTTGAAGCAAGAAAAAGCAGTAAAAAGTAAAAAGCTTGCGAAAAAAATTGGCGAAAAAAATATATAGAAAGAAAAAAAGAAAAAGCAAGCAGAAAAATCCAATAGCCCTTAAAACCAAAAGGCAAGGGTAAAAAGGATCCAAGGCTTTGAGCATCAATGGATAGGAGAGCCAAAGGAATTAAAATCCAGGCCTAAGCGGCTAAATCAAGCTGTCCCTAACCATGTGCTTGTGGCATGCAGGTCCAAGTGAAAAGCTTGAGACTGAGTGGTTAAAGTCGTGATCCAAAGCAAAAGAGTGTGCTTAAGAGCTCTGGACACCACTAACTGGGGACTCTAGCAAAGTGATGAGCGGATAATTTATACGCTTTTTGGCATTGTTTTTAGGTAGTTTTTAGTAAGTTCAAGCTACTTTTAGGGATGTTTTCATTAGTTTTTATGTTAAATTCACATTTTTGGACTTTACTATGAGTTTGTGTATTTTTCTGTGATTTCAGATAATTTCTGGCTGAAATTGAGGGACTTGAGCAAAACTCTGAAAAAGGCTGACAAAAGGACTGCTGATGCTGTTGGAATCTGACCTCCCTACACTCAAAATGGATTTTCTAGAACTACAAAACTCCAAATGGCGCGCTCTCAACGGCGTTGGAAAGTAGACATCTAGAGCTTTCCATCAATATATAATAGTCCATACTTTATTCGGGAATTGACGACGTAAAGTGGCGCTCAACGCCAAGATCATGCTGCTGTCTTGAGTTAAACGCCAGAAACACGTCACGACCCAGAGTTGAACGCCAGAAACACGCTATAACTCAGCGTTCAACTCCAATAAAAGCCTCAGCTCGTGGATAGATCAAGCTCAACCCAAACATACACCAAGTGGGCCCTGGAAGTGGATTTATGCATTAATTACTTACTCCTGTAAACCCTAGTAGCTAGTTTAGTATAAATAGAACTTCTTACTAGTGTATTAGTGATCTTTTGACCATTCGGTCTTTTGATCACCTTCATGGGGGCTGGCCATTCGGCCATGCCTGAACCTTTCACTTATGTATTTTCAACGGTGGAGTTTCTACACACCATAGATTAAGGGTGTGGAGCTCTGCTGTACCTCAAGCTTCAATACAATTACTATTACTTTCTATTCAATTCTCTTTTATTCTTATTCAAAGATATACGTTGCACTTCAACTTGATGAATGTGATGATCCGTGACACTCATCATCATTCTCACCTATGAATGCGCGTGACTGACAACCACTTCCGTTCTACTCTAGGCCGGGCGCATATCTCTTAGATTCCCCAACAGAATCTTCGTGGTATAAGCTAGATAGATGGCGGCATTCATGGGAATCCGGAAAGTCTAACCTTGTCTATGGTATTCCGAGTAGGATTCCGGGAATCTGGAAAGTCTAACCTTGTCTGTGGTATTCCGAGTAAGATTCCGGTATTGAATGACTGTGACGAGCTTCAAACTTCTAAAGGCTGGGCGTTAGTGACAAACGCAAAAGAATCAATGGATTCTATTCCAACCTGATTGAGAACCGACAGATGATTAGTCGTGCTGTGACAGAGCATTTGGACCATTTTCACTGAGAGGATGGGATGTAGCCATTGTCAAGGGTGATGCCTCCAGACGATTAGCCGTGCATTGACAGCGCATAGGACCATTTTCCCGAGAGGATGAAAAGTAGCCATTGACGACGGTGATGCCCTACATACAGCTTGCCATGGAAAAGAGTAAGAAGGATTGGATGAAAGCAATAAGAAAACAGAGATCCCGAGAGGATTCTAGCATCTCCACACGCCTATCTGAAATCCCTACCATTAATTTACATAAGTATTTCTATCCTATTTTATTTTCTGTTTATTATTAATTTTTGAACTCATCATAAACTATTTAATCTGCTTAACTGAGAATTACAAGGTGACCATAGCTTGCTTCATACCAACAATCTCTGTGGGATCGACCCTTACTCACGTAAGGTATTTCTTGGATGACCCAGTACACTTGCTGGTTAAGTTGAACGGAGTTGTGAGCTTCTCTAACAGTGCCTGTAACTCTTTTGGTCCAACAACAACACTAAGCTGTTGGTGCCATTACCAGGGATTATTAAGATCCCAATTCATCATACCATGATCTCTTTGGGGTATTTTTGATTTCATACAAATACAAAGAGACCAATTTTGAGGATCACAATTTTGTCCACCAAGTTTTTGGCGCCGTTGCCGGGGATTGTTCGAGTATGGACAACTGACGGTTCATCTTGTTGCTCAGATTAGGTAATTTTCTTTTCAAAACCTTTTTCAAAATTTTTCTTTTCTTTTTTTTTTGTTTCTCCAAACTTTATTTAAAAAAAATTTAATAAAAATCCAAAAAAAATCATAAAATCATAAAAATAAAAAATATTTGGTGTTTCTTATTTGAGTCTTGAGTCAATTTTTAAGTTTGGTGTCAATTGCATGCTTTAAAAATTTTTCTTGCATTTTCTTCAAAAAATTCATGCATTCATGGTGTTCTTCATGATCTTCAAGTTGTTCTTGGTAAGTCTTCTTGTTTGATCTTGATGATTTCTTGTTTTGTGTCTTTTGTTGTTTTTCATATGCATTTTTGCATTCATATTTTCCAAGCATTAAAAATTTCTAAGTTTGGTGTCTTGCATGTTTTCTTTGCATCAAAATTTTTTTCAAAATTATGTTCTTGATGTTCATCATGATCTTCAAAGTGTTCTTGGTGTTCATCTTGACATTCATAGTGTTTTTGCATGCATTATGTGTTTGATCCAAAATTTTCATATTTTGGGTCATTTTTATGTTTTTCTCTCTCATAATTAAAATATTCAAAAATAAAAAATATCTTTTCCTTACTTTTCTCCAAATTTTCGAAAATTTGAGTTGACTTAGTCAAAAATTTTAAAAATTAGTTGTTTCTTACAAGTCAAGTCAAATTTTCAATTTTAAAAATCTTATATTTTCAAAATCTTTTTCAAAAATCATATCTTTTCTATTTTTTCCTTTTTTTCAAAAATTTCAAAAATCTTTTTCAAAATATTTTCAAAATCTTTTTCTTATCTTTATATCATATTTTCGAAAATTCACTAATAATTAATGTGATTGATTCAAAAATTTGAAGTTTGTTACTTTCTTGTTAAGAAAGGTTCAATCTTTAAAATTCTAGAATCCTATGTTTTAGTTTCTTGTTAGTTAAGTAATTAATTTTAATTTTAAAAATTAAATATTTTTCAAAACTAATTTCAATCATATCTTTTTAAAACCATATCTTTTAAAATCATATCTCTTCAAAAAAATATCTTTTTAATCTTATCTTTTCAAAAATCATATCTTTTTATCATATCTTTTTATCGTATCTTTTATATCATATCTTTTTCAAAATTTTATCTTTTTCAAAAAATTGATTTTAAAATATCTTATCTAACTTCTTATCTTCTTATCTTTTCAAATTTGATTTTAATATCTTTTTCAACTAACTAATTAACTTTTTGTTTGTTTCTTATCTTTTTCAAAACTACCTAACTACTTTTCCCTCTCTAATTTTCGAAAATACCTCCCTCTTTTTCAAAAATTCTTTTTAATTAACTAATTGTTTCAAATTTTAATTTTAATTTTAATTCATCTTTAATTTTCGAAATTACTAACTCCTTTTCAAAAATATTTTCGAAAATCCCTCTCTCATCTTCTTCTATTTATTTATTTATTTACTAACACTTCTCTTAATCTCTTATCACCTCCCCTATCCTTACTCTTTATACAGACTATTCATCCCTCTCCTTCGATTATCCCCTTTCTTCTTCTACTAATAATAAAGATCCTCTTTACTGTGACATAGAGGATTCCTCTTCCTTTTCTTTTCCTCTTCTCTTTCATATGAGCAGGAACAAGGATAAAGACACTCTTGTTGAAGCTGATCCTGAACCTGAAAAGACTCTGAAGAGGAAGTCAAGAGAAACTAAAAATCAACAATTCAGAGAAACCTCAAAAAAAAAGAAAAGAAAAAAAAGAGAAAAGGGAAGACAAAAAGCTTCCACCTCCAAGTCATGGGAGATGGAGATATTCATCTCAAGGGTCCATAACTCAGTAGAAGAGCATTTGACTGCACATCAAGAGAGCATGAGAAATTCACTCATCAAGAAATCCCTAAGATACCTCAGGGGATACATGTTCCTCCACATAATTATTGGAAGCAACTAAGGATAGGAACACCAAAATCACTAGGGATCATGCAACAGAAGCAAGGAAGAGACATAAAGGAACTCAAAAAGCACCATTGGTTCTTCAAGAGGGCACCACCCTCACTAAGGTGGACTCATTCCTTGTTCTTATTTCTCTGCTTTTCGGTTTTTATCCTTCATGTCTATCTATATTTTGTGTCTCTACTTCATGATCATTAGTAGTTAGTAACTATGTCTTAAAGCTATGAATAAATTCCATTAATCCTTCACCTCTCTTAAATGAAAAATGTTTTAATTCAAAAGAACAAGAAGTACATGAATTTCAAATTTATCCTTGAATTTAGTTTAATTATATTGATGTGGTGACAATACTTTTTGTTTTCTGAATGAATGCTTGAACAGTGCATATTTTTGATCTTGTTGTTTATGAATGTTAAAATTGTTGGCTCTTGAAAGAATGATGAACAAAGAGAAATGTTATTGATGATCTGAAAAATCATAAAATTGATTCTTGAAGCAAGAAAAAGCAGTGAAAAAGCAAAGGCTTGCGAAAAATAATAATAATAATAATAATTGGCGAAAAAAAATAAAAGAAAAAGAAAAAGCAAGCAGAAAAAGCCAATAGCCCTTAAAACCAAAAGGCAAGGGTAAAAAGGATCCAAGGCTTTGAGCATCAATGGATAGGAGGGCCCAAGGAAATAAAATTCAGGTCTAAGCGGCTAAACCAAGCTGTCCCTAACCATGTGCTTGTGTCATGCAGGTCCAAGTGAAAAGCTTGAGACTGAGTGGTCAAAGTCATGATCCAAAACAAAAAGAGTGTGCTTAAGAGCTCTGGACACCTCTAACTGGGGACTCTAGCAAAGCTGAGTCACAATCTGAAAAGGTTCACCCAGTCATGTGTCTGTGGCATTTATGTATCCGGTGGTAATACTGAAAAACAAAGTGCTTAGGGCCACGGCCAAGACTCATAAGTAGCTGTGTTCAAGAATCAACATACTTAACTAGGAGAATCAATAACACTATCCGAAATTCTAAGTTCCTAGAGAAGCCAATCATTCTAAACTTCAAAGGAAAAAGTGAGATGGCAAAACTGTTCAGAAGCAAAAAGCTACAAGTCCCGCTCATCTATTATAATTAATATTTATTGATATTCTGGAATTTATAGTATATTCTCTTCTTTTTATCCTAATTGATTTTCAGTTGCTTGGGGACAAGCAACAATTTAAGTTTGGTGTTGTGATGAGCGGATAACTTATACGCTTTTTGGCATTGTTTTTAGGTAGTTTTTAGTAAGTTCAAGCTACTTTTAGGGATGTTTTCATTAGTTTTTATGTTAAATTCACATTTCTGGACTTTACTATGAGTTTGTGTGTTTTTCTATGATTTCAGGTAATTTCTGGCTGAAATTGAGGGACTTGAGCAAAACTCTGAAAAAGGCTGACAAAAGGACTGCTGATGCTGTTGGAATCTGACCTCCCTACACTCAAAATGGATTTTCTAGAGCTACAAAACTCCAAATGGCGCGCTCTCAACGGCGTTGGAAAGTAGACATCCAGAGCTTTCCAGCAATAGATAATAGTCCATACTTTATTGGGGAATTGACGACGTAAAGTGGCGCTCAACGCCAAGATCATGCTGCTGTCTAGAGTTAAACGCCAGAAACACGTCACGACCCGGAGTTGAACGCCAGAAACATGCTATAACTCGGCGTTCAACTCCAATAAAAGTCTCAGCTCGTGGATAGATCAAGCTCAGACCAAACATACACCAAGTGGGCCTCGGAAGTGGATTTATGCATCAATTACTTACTCCTGTAAACCCTAGTAGCTAGTTTAGTATAAATAGAACTTCTTACTAGTGTATTAGTGATCTTTTGACAATTCAGTCTTTTGATCACCTTCATGGGGGCTGGCCATTCGGCCATGCCTGAACCTTTCACTTATGTATTTTCAACGGTGGAGTTTCTACACACCATAGATTAAGGGTGTGGAGCTCTGCTGTACCTCAAGCTTCAATACAATTACTATTACTTTCTATTCAATTCTCTTTTATTCTTATTCCAAGATATACGTTGCACTTCAACTTGATGAATGTGATGATCCGTGACACTCATCATCATTCTCACCTATGAACGCGCGTGACTGACAACCACTTCTGTTCTACTCTAGGCCGGGCGCATATCTCTTAGATTTCCCAACAGAATCTTCGTGGTATAAGCTAGATAGATGGCGGCATTCATGGGAATCCGGAAAGTCTAACCTTGTCTGTGGTATTCCGAGTAGGATTCCGGGAATCCGGAAAGTCTAACCTTGTTTGTGGTATTCCGAGTAGGATTCCGGTATTGAATGACTGTGACGAGCTTCAAACTCCTGAAGGCTGGGCGTTAGTGACAGACGCAAAAGAATCAAGGGATTCTATTCCAACCTGATTGAGAACCGACAAATGATTAGCCGTCCTGTGACAGAGCATAGGACCATTTTCACTGAGAGGATGGGATGTAGCCATTGACAACAGTGATGCCCTAGATACATCTTGCCATGGAAAGGAGTAAGAAAGATTGGATGAATGTAATAAGAAAGTAGAGATTCAAGAGGAGCACAGCATCTCCATACGCCTATCTGAAATTCCCACTATTGATCTACATAAGTATTTCAATCCTATTTTATTTTCTGTTTATTATTTATTTTCGAACTTATCATAAACCATTTAATCTGCCTAACTGAGATTTACAAGGTGACCATAGCTTGCTTCATACCAACAATCTCTGTGGGATCGACCCTTACTCACGTAAGGTATTACTTGGATGACCCAGTACACTTGCTGGTTAAGTTGAACGGAGTTGTGACCACACATAGTTGTAAACCATGGTATTGACATCATGTTTTTGGCGCCATTGCCAGGGAAAGAAAAAGCAATGAATTTTACAAAATGCAATAACATATGAATCACAATTTCGTCCCACATTTCTCTAATGCAACAGAATTGCAAGTTCCATGGACTTCCATTGGAAGATCCTCATCAGTTTTTAGCTGAGTTCTTGCAAATCTGTGACACTGTCAAGACTAATGGGGTTGACCCTGAGATCTACAGACTTATGCTATTCCCTTTTGCTGTAAGAGACAGAGCTAGAATATGGTTGGACTCACAACCTAAAGAAAGCCTGAACTCTTGGGAAAAGCTAGTCAATGCCTTCTTGGCAAAGTTCTTTCCACCTCAAAAATTGGGTTAGCTTAGAGTGGAAGTCCAAATCTTCAGACAGAAGGAAGGTGAATCCCTCTATGAAGCTTGGGAAAGATACAAACAATTGATCAAAAAGTGTTCCTCTGACATGCTTTCTGAATGGAGCATCATAGGTATCTTCTATGATGGTCTGTCTGAACTGTCCAAGATGTCATTGGACTGCTCTGCTGGAGGATCTCTTCATGTGAAGAAGATGCCTGCAGAAGCTCAAGAACTCATTTAAATGGTTGCAAGTAACCAATTCATGTACACTTCTGAAAGGAATCCTGTGAACAATGGGACGAATCAGAAGAAAGGAGTTCTTGAGATTGATACTCTGAATGCCATACTGGCTCAGAACAAAATATTAACTCAGCAAGTCAATATGATTTCTCAAAGTCTGTCTGGAATGCAAGCTGCACCAGGCAGTACTAAGGATGCTTCATCTGAAGAAGAAGCTTATGATCCTGAGAACCCTTCAATGGAAGAGGTGAATTACATGGGAGAACCCTATGGAAACACCTATAATCCTTCATGGAGAAATCATCCAAATCTCTCATGGAAGGATCAACAGAGACCTCAACAAGGTTTCAACAACAATAATGGTGGAAGAAACAGGTTTAGCAATGGCAAGCCTTTTCCATCATCTTCTCAGTAACAGACAGAGAATTCTAAGCAGAGCCATTCTGACTTAGTAACCATGGTCTCTGATCTAATCAAAGCCACTCAAAGTTTCATGACTGAAACAAGGTCCTCCATTAGAAACTTGGAGGCACAAGTGGGTTAACTGAGTAAGAAAGTTACTGAACTCCCTCCTAGTACTCTTCCAAGCAATACAGAAGAGAATCCAAAAGGAGAGTGTAAGGCCATCAACATGGCCGAACTTGGAGAGGAGGAAGAGGCAGTGATCCCCAATGAGGAAGACCTCAATGGACGTCCACTGGCCTCCAATGAGTTCCCTAATGAGGAACCATGGGAATCTGAGGCTTACACTGAGACCATAGAGATTCCATTGGATTTACTTCTGCCATTCATGAGCTCTGATGAGTATTCTTCCTCTGAAGAGGGCGAATATGTCACTGAAGAGCAAGTTGCTAAGTACCTTGGAGCAATCATGAAGCTAAATGACAAGTTATTTGGTAATGAGACTTGGGAGGATGAACCCCCTTTGCTCACCAAAGAACTGGATGACTTGACTAGGCAGAGATTACCTCAAAAGAGACAGGACCCTGGGAAGTTCTCAATACCTTGTACAGTAGGCACCATGACCTTCAAGAAGGCTCTGTGTGACATAGGGTCAAGCATAAACCTCATGCCTCTCTCTATAATGGAGAAGCTAGGGATCTTTGAGGTACAAGCTGCAAGGATCTCACTAGAGATGGCAGACAATTCAAGAAAACAAGCTTATGGACTTGTAGAGGATGTTCTGATAAAGATTGGAACCATTACATCCCTGCTGATTTCATAGTCCTAGAGACTGGGAAGTGCATGGATGAATCCATTATCCTTGGCAGACCCTTCCTAGCCACAGCAAAGGCTGTGATTGATGTTGACAGAGGAGAATTGATCATTCAAGTGAATGAAGAATCCCTTGTGTTTAAGGCTCAAGGATATCCCTCTATAACCATGGAGAGGAAGCATGAAGAGCTTCTCTCAAAACAGAGTCAAACAGAGCCCCCACAGTCAAACTCTAAGTTTGGTGTTGGGAGGCCACAACCAACTTCTAAGTTTGGTGTTGAACCCCCACATTAAAACTCTAAGTTTGGTGTTGGGAGGTTCCAACATTGTTCTGAGTATCTGTGAGGCTCCATAAGAGCCCACTGTCAAGCTACTGACATTAAAGAAGCGCTTGTTGGGAGGCAACCCAATGTTATATTTATCTATTTTCCTTTGTTATTTTATGTTTTCTACAGGTTGATGATCATGGAAAGTCACAAAATCAATTGAAAAAGCAAAAACAGAATGAAAAACAGAAAGAAAAAAATAGCACACCCTGGAGGAAAATCTGCTGGCGTTTAAACGCCAGTGAAGATAGCAGAATGGGCGTTTAACGCCCAGTCTGGCACCATTCTGGGCGTTTAATGCTAGAAAGGGGAACCAGACTGGCGTTTAATGCCAGGAATGGGCAAGAAGCTGGCGTTAAATGCCAAAAATGGGCACCAGCCCGGCGTTTAACACCAGAATTGGCAGAAGGAGCATTTTTGCTCGCCACTTGGTGCAGGGATGAATTTTTCTTGACACCTCAGGATCTGTGGACCCCACAAGATCCCCACCTACCCCACCACTCTCTCTCTTCTTCACCCATTCACCAATCACCTCAACACCTCTTCCCCAAAAACCTCTCACCTATCAAATCCCACTATTCTCTTCACCACTCACATCCATCCTTCATAAAACCCCACCTACCTCACCATTCAAATTCAAACCACTTTCCCTCCCAACCCACCCATACATGACCGAATCCTACCCCTCTCTCTACCCCTATATAAACCCATCTTCACTCCTTCATTTTCACACAACCTAGACACTACTTCTCCCATTGGCCGAAACACAAAAGCCACCTCCATCTCCTCTATTTCTTCTTCTTCTACTCTCTTCTTTCTTCTTTTGCTCGAGGACGAGCAAACCTTCTAAGTTTGGTGTGGTAAAAGCATTGCTTTTTGTTTTTCCATAACCATTTATGGCATCTAAGGCCGGAGAAACCTCTAGAAAGAGGAAAGGAAAGGCAAAAGCTTCCACCTCCGAGTCATGGGAGATGGAGAGATTCATCTCAAGGGTGCATCAAGACCACTTCTATGAAGTTGTGGCCAAGAAGAAGGTGATCCCCGAGGTCCCTTTCAAACTCAAAAAGAGTGAATATCCGGAGATCCGACATGAGATCCGAAGAAGAGGTTGGGAAGTTCTTACCAACCCCATTCAACAAGTCAGAATCTTAATGGTTCAAGAGTTCTATGCCAATGCATGGATCACCAAGAACCATGATCAAAGTGTGAACCCGGACCCAAAGAATTGGCTTACAATGGTTCGGGGGAAATGCTTAGATTTTAGTTCGGAAAAAGTAAGGTTGGCATTCAACTTGCCCATGATGCAAGGAGATGAACACCCTTACACTAGAAGGGTCAACTTTGATCAAAGGTTGGACCAAGTCTTCATAGACATTTGTGAAGAGGGCGCTCAATGGAAGAGAGATTCAAGAGGGAAGCCGGTTCAACTGAGAAGGCATGACCTCAAGCCCATGGCTAGAGGATGGTTGGAGTTTATCCAATGCTCAATCATTCCCACTAGCAACCAGTCCGAAGTTACTATAGACCGGGCTATCATGATTCATAGCATTATGATTGGTGAGGAAGTAAAAGTTCATGAGGTTATATCCCAAGAACTTTATAAGGTGGCGGACAAGTCCTCTACCTTGGCAAGGTTAGCCTTCCCTCATCTCATTTGTCACCTCTGTCATTCAGTCGGAATTGACATAGAGGGAGACATCCTCATTGATGAAGACAAGCCCATCACTAAGAAGAGGATGGAGCAAACAAGAGATCACACTCATGGACATGAAGAAATTCCTCATCATGAAATCCCTGAGATGCCTCAAGGGATGTACTTTCCTCCACAAAACTATTGGGAGCAAATCAACACCTCCCTAGGAGAATTGAGTTCCAACATGGGACAACTAAGGGTGGAGCACCAAGAACATTCCATTCTCCTCCATGAAATTAGAGAAGATCAAAGAATCATGAGAGACGGGAAATAAAGGCAAGGAAGAGATATTGAGGAGCTCAAGCACTCCATAAGATCTTCAAGAGGAAGAACAAGCCGCCATCAATAAGGTGGACCCGTTCTTTAACTTCCTTGTTCTTTATTTCCTTGTTTTTTTTCGAATTTTTATGCTTATGTTTGTCTATGTTTGTGTCTTATGATCATTAGTGTCTTAGTGTCTATGCCTTAAAGTTATGAATGTCTTATGAATCCATCACCTTTCTTAAATGAAAAATGTTCTTAATTGAAAAAGAGAAGAATTGCATGAATTTCAAATTTTATAACAGATTAATTATTTTGATGTGGTGGTAATACTTTTGATTTCTGAATGTATGCTTGAACAGTGCATATGTCTTTTGAACTTGTTATTCATGAATGTTGGCTCTTGAAAGAATGATGAAAAAAGGAGACATGTTACTGAGGATCTGAAAAATCATAAAAATGATTCTTGAAGCAAGAAAAAGCAGTGAATACAAAAAAATATATAATAAAGTCATGATCCAAGGCAAAAAGAGTGTGCTTAAGAACCCTGGACACCTCTAATTGGGGACTCTAGCAAAGCTGAGTCACAATCTGAAAAGGTTCACCCAGTTATGTGTCTGTGGCATGTATGTATCCGGTGGTAATACTGGAAGACAGAGTGCTTTGGGCCACGGCCAAGACTCATAAAGTAGCTATGTTCAAGAATCATCATACTTAACTAGGAGAATCAATAACACTATCTGGATTCTAAATTCCTATAGAAGCCAATCATTCTGAATTTCAAAGGATAAAGTGAGATGCCAAAACTGTTCAGAGGCAAAAAGCTAAAGCCCCGCTCATCTAATTAATACTGATCTTCATAGATGTTTTTGGAATTCATTGCATATTCTCTTCTTTTTATCTTATTTGATTTTCAGTTGCTTGGGGACAAGCAACAATTTAAGTTTGGTGTTGTGATGAGCGGATAATTTATACGCTTTTTGGCAGTGTTTTTAGTATGTTTTTAGTATGTTTTAGTTAGTTTTTATTATATTTTTATTAGTTTTTAGTTAAAATTCACTTTTCTGGACTTTACTATGAGTTTTTGTGTTTTTCTGTGATTTCAGGTATTTTCTGGCTGAAATTGAGGGACCTGAGCAAAAATCTGATTCAGAGGCTGAAAAGGATTGCATATGCTGTTGGATTCTGACCACCCTGCATTCGAAGTGGATTTTCTGGAGTTACAGAAGCCCAATTGGTGTGCTCTCAATTGCGTTGGAAAGTAGACATCCTGGGCTTTTCAGAAATGTTTAATAGTCCATACTTTGCCTGAGATTTGATGGCCCAAACAGGCGTTCCAAGTCAGCTCAAGAATTCTGGCGTAAAACGCCGGAACTGGCACAAGAATGGGAGTTAAACGCCCAAACTGGCACAAAAGCTGGCGTTTAACTCCAAGAAAAGTCTCTACACATGAAAGCTTCAATACTCAGCCCAATAACACACCAAGTGGGCCCGGAAGTGGATTTTTATGTCATTTACTCATCTTTGTAAACCCTAACCTACTAGTTCTCTACAAATAGGACCTTTTACTATTGTATTTTAAATCTTTTGATCATGTTTTTATGATTGAACCCTCTTTGGGAGGCTGGCCATTCGGCCATGCCTAGACCTTGTTCTTATGTATTTTCAACGGTGGAGTTTCTACACACCATAGATTAAGGTGTGGAGCTCTACTGTACCTCGAGTGTTAATGCAATTACTATTGTTCTTCTATTCAATTCAGCTCATTCTTGTTCTAAGATATTCATTCACACCCAAGAACATGATGAATGTGTTGATTATGTGACGCTCATCATCATTCTCACTTATGAACGCGTGCCTGACAACCACTTCCGTTCTACAAGCAAACAAGGCTTGAATGTTTATCTCTTGGATTCCTTAATCAGAATCTTCGTGGTATAAGCTAGAATTGATGGCGGCATTCAAGAAAATTCGGAAGGTCTAAACCTTGTCTGTGGTATTCTGAGTAGGATTCAAGGATTGAATGACTGTGACGAGCTTCAAACTTCTGAAGGCTGGGCGTTAGTGACAGACGCAAAAGAATAATTGGATTCTATTCCAACCTGATTGAGAACCGACAGATGATTAGCCGTGCTGTGATAGAGCGCGTTGAACATTTTCACTGAGAGGACGGGATTGTAGCCACTGACAACGGTGATGCCCAACATACAGCTTGCCATGGAAAGGAGTAAGAAGGATTGGATGAAGACAGTTGGAAAGCAGAGAGACGGAAGGGACAAAGCATCTCCACACGCTTATCTGAAATTCTCACCAATGAATTACATAAGTATCTCTATCTTTATTTTATGCTTTATTTATAAATCATCCATAAGCATTTGAATCTGCCTAACTGAGATTTTCAAGATGACCATAATGATGAGCGGATAATTTATACGCTTTTTGGCATTGTTTTTAGTATGTTTTTAGTATAATCTAGTTAGTTTTTAGTATATTTTTAGTAGTTTTTAGTTAAAATTCACTTTTCTGGACTTTACTATGAGTTTGTGTGTTTTTCTGTGATTTCAGGTATTTTCTGGCTGAAATTGAGGGTCCTGAGCAAAAATCTGATTCAGAGACTGAAAAGGACTACAGATGCTGTTGGATTCTGACCTCCCTGCACTCGAAGTAGATTTTCTGGAGCTACAGAAGCCCAATTGGCGCGCTCTCAACGGCGTTGGAAAGTAGACATCCTGGGCTTTCCAGAAATATATGATAGTCCATACTTTGCCCAAGATTTGATGGCCCAAACCGGCGTGGAAAATCACCCTCAGAATTTCCAGCGTTAAACGCCGGAACTGGCATAAAACTTGGAGTTAAACGCCCAAACTGGCATAAAAGCTGGCGTTTAACTCCAGAAAAGGTCTCTACACGAAAATGCTTCATTGCTCAGCCCAAGCACACACTAAGTGGACCCAGAAGTGGATTTTTACGTCATTTACTCATTTCTGTATACCCTAGGCTACTAGTTCACTATTAATAGGATCTTTTGACATTGTATCTGTACCTCATGACACTTTACACGTTTCTTTGTGTACTTTCCACGGCATGAGTCTCTAAACCCCATGGTTGGGGGTGAGGAGCTCTGCTGTGTCTTGATGGATTAATGCAATTATTACTGTTTCTTATTCAATCATGCTTGCTTCCATTCTAAGATATTACTTGTTCTTAAACCGGATGAATGTGATGATCCGTGACAATCATCATCATTCTCAACTATGAACGTGTGCCTGACAACCACCTCCGTTCTACCTTAGATTAAGTAGATATCTCTTGGATTCTTTAACCGGAATCTTCGTGGTATAAGCTAGAACTGATGGCGGCATTCAAGAGAATCCGGAAGGTCTAAACCTTGTCTGTGGTATTCTGAGTAGGATTCAATGATTGAATGACTGTGACGAGCTTCAAACTCCTGAAGGCGGGGCGTTAGTGACAGACGCAAAAGAATCACTGGATTCTATTCCGGCCTGATTGAGAACCGACAGATGGATAGCCGTGCCGTGACAGGGTGCGTTGAACATTTCCATTGAGAGGATGGGAGGTAGCCACTGACAACGGTGAAACCCTTGCATACAGCTTGCCATGGAAGGAGCCTTGCGTGCTTGAAGAAGAAGACAGTAGAAAAGCAGAGATTCAGAAGATGGAGCATCTCCAAAACCCCAACCTATTCTCCATTATTGCAAAACAAGTACTTAATTCATGTTCTTTTGCTTTTCATAATCAATCCTGATAATTTCTGATATCCTGACTAAGATTTACAAGATAACCATAGCTTGCTTCAAGCCGACAATCTCCGTGGGATCGACCCTTACTCACGTAAGGTATTACTTGGACGACCCAGTGCACTTGCTGGTTAGTTGTGCGGGATTGCAAAAGTGTGATTGCAATTTCGTGCACCATGTTTTTGGCGCCGTTGCCGGGGATTGTTCGAGTTTGGACAACTGACGGCTTATCTTGTTGCTTAGATTAGGACTGTTTTATTTTTGTTGGTTTAGAGTCTTTTAGTTGAGTCTAGTTCATATTTTAAGTTTGGTGTCAATTGCATGCTTTTGTTCTCTTTTAGTTTTTCGAATTTGCATGTCCTTAGTTTCTTTTTGATCTTTAAAAATTCTAAGTTTGGTGTCTTCTTTGTGTTTTCCCCTTAAAAATTTTCGAAAATTAGTGTTTGATTTTCTAAAAATTTTAAGTTTGGTGTCATTTTGTTGTTTTTCTCTTTCCTCTTTTCCAAAAATCAAATCTTTTTCATAAAAGTTTTTCAATCACATCTTTCTAATTGCTAATTTCAAAATCTTTTTAATTGACTAATTGATTCAGTTCTCAATTTGCTTTGATCTTATTTTCTTTTTAATTTTCGAATTTTTATTTTATTTTTTTTATTTTATTTTATTTTTTCGTTTAATTCAAAAAAAAATATAATTTGCTTGTGAATCCATATCATTTCCCTTTATCCATTATGGACCTAAGTGGGATTGATCAGTCCAGAAGGACTCTGGGGTCATATGCTAACCCCATTACAGCTGCATATGGGAGTAGCATTTGTACACCTCCCATCAAAGCAAGCAGCTTTGAGCTAAATCCTCAACTCATTATCATAGTGCAGCAAAACTGCCAGTATTCTGGTCTTCCACAGGAAGAGCCTACTGAGTTTCTGGCACAGTTCTTACAAATTGCTGACACAGTACATGATAAAGAGGTGGATCAGGATGTCTACAGACTATTACTGTTTCCATTTGCTGTAAAAGATCAAGCCAAAAGGTGGTTGAATAACCAACCTACAGCAAGCATAAAGACATGGAAACAGTTATCAGACAAATTCCTGAATCACTTTTACCCTCCAAAGAGGATGACACAGCTAAGGCTGGACATCCAAGGCTTTAAACAAGAGGATAATGAATCCCTTTACAATGCCTGGGAGAGGTATAGAGGTATGCTAAGAAAATGCCCCTCTAAAATGTTTTCAGAGTGGGTACAGTTAGACATCTTCTACTATGGGCTTACAGAAAAAGCTCAGATGTCTTTAGACCACTCAGCTGGTGGATCTATACACATGAGGAAGACAATTGAAGAAGCTCAAGAGCTTATAGACACTGTTGCTAGAAACCAATATTTGTACTCTGGCAATGAGTTCTCTCCAAAAGAGGAAGTCATGACAATAGTCACTGATCCTAATCCTCAAGAACAGATGATTGAGCTTAATCAACAATTGCTCCTGATGACAGAACAGTTAGCAGAATTTAAAGAAATGCTCCATGAAACTAAAGTTGCTAATAAGAATATAGAACTGCAGTTGAATCAAGCAAAACAGCAAATATCTAAACAGATAACAGAGGAATGTCAAGCAGTTCAACTGAGGAGTGGGAAGACACTGAATAACACTGCTCAAAGTAGCAAAAAGCCAAACAAGGAACAATTGACAGGGGATAACCAAACCACTGTTCAAAATCCCTCTGAGGACAGTAAGAGCCCAGAGAGGAATGTTATTGGCGTTCAAACGCCAGAAAGGGAGGGAAAGCTGGCGTTAAACGCCCATTCCCTGCCCAGTTCTGGCGTTCAAACGCCAGAAAAGGGGGAAAAGTTGGCGTTAAACGCCCATTTTCCACCCAATCCTGGCGTTCAGACGCCAAGGGAGGATCAGACACCTGAGAGTGCTGACAGTAATCCCTCTAAAAAGGCTTCTTCAACCACTTCTGTAAGGAATAAACCTGCAGCATCTAAGGTTGAAGAATATAAAGCCAAGATGCCTTATCCTCAAAAACTCCGCCAAGCGGAACAGGATAAGCAATTTGCCCGCTTTGCAGACTATCTAAGGACTCTTGAAATAAAGATTCCGTTTGCAGAGGCACTTGAGCAAATACCTTCTTATGCTAAGTTCATGAAAGAAATCTTAAGTCATAAGAAGGATTGGAGAGAAATTGAAAAAGTGTTTCTCACTGAAGAATGCAGTGCAGTCATTCTAAAAAGCTTACCAGAAAAGCTTCAAGATCCAGGAAGCTTTATGATACCATGCACATTAGAAGGTGCTTGCACCAAGACAGCTCTATGTGATCTTGGAGCAAGCATCAATCTAATACCTGCATCCACTATCAGAAAGCTTGGGTTGACTGGAGAAGTCAAACCAACCCGGATATGCCTCCAACTTGCTGATGGCTCCATTAAATATCCATCAGGCATAATAGAGGATATGATTGTCAAGGTTGGGCCATTCGCCTTTCCAACTGACTTTGTGGTGCTGGAAATGGAGGAGCACAAGAGTGCAACTCTCATTCTAGGAAGACCTTTCCTAGCAACTGGACGAACTCTCATTGATATACAGAGAGGGGAAGTAACCCTGAGAGTCAATGAGGATGAGTTCAAGTTGAATGCTGTAAAAGCTATGCAGCATCCAGACACACCAAATGACTGCATGGGCGCTGACATTATTGACTTTCTGGTAGAAGAGATCAATATGACTGAAAGCCTAGAATCAGAGCTTGAGGACATCTTCAAAGATGCTTAACCTGATCAAAAAGAATCAGTGGAAACAAAGGAATTTTCGAAAATTCCTCAGGAGGAGGATAAGCCTCCCAAACCTGAACTCAAACCACTACCACTATCCCTGAAGTATGCATTTCTGGGAGAGGGTGACACTTTTCCAGTGATTATAAGCTCTGCTTTAAATCCACAGGAAGAGGAAGCACTGATTCAAGTGCTAAGGACACACAAGACAACTCTTGGGTGGTCCATAAGTGATCTTAAGGGCATTAGCCCAGCTAGATGCATGCACAAGATCCTGTTGGAGGATAATGCCAAACCAGTGGTTCAACCACAAAGGAGGCTAAATCCATCCATGAAGGAGGTGGTGCAGAAAGAGGTCACTAAATTACTAGAGGCTGGGATTATTTATCCTATTTCTGATAGCCCCTGGGTGAGCCCTGTCCAAGTTGTCCCCAAAAAGGGAGGCATGACAGTGGTTCATAATGAAAAAAATGAACTGGTTCCTACAAGAACAGTCACAGGATGGCGTATGTGTATTGACTACAGAAGGCTCAATACAGCCACCAGAAAGGATCATTTTCCTTTACCATTCATAGACCAAATGCTAGAAAGACTAGCTGGTCATGATTATTACTGCTTTTTGGATGGCTATTCAGGTTACAACCAAATTGCAGTAGATCCTCAGGACCAAGAGAAAACAGCATTTACTTGCCCTTCTGGCGTGTTTGCCTACAGAAGGATGCCTTTTGGTCTGTGTAATGCTCCTGCAACCTTTCAGAGATACATGCTATCCATCTTCTCTGATATGGTGGAGAAATTTCTTGAAGTCTTCATGGATGACTTCTCAGTATATGGAGACTCATTCAGCTCCTGTCTTAACCACCTATCACTTGTCCTGAAAAGGTGCCAAGAGACTAACCTGGTTTTAAACTGGGAAAAATGTCACTTTATGGTGACTGAAGGAATTGTCCTTGGGCACAAAATTTCAAGCAGGGGAATAGAGGTGGATAAGGCAAAGGTAGAGGTAATTGAAAAATTACCACCACCTGCCAATTAAGGCAATCAGAAGCTTTCTGGGGCATGCAGGATTCTACAGAAGGTTTATAAAGGATTTTTCAAAAATTGCAAAACCTCTGAGTAACCTGCTAGCTGCTGACACACCATTTGTGTTTGACACACAGTGTCTGCAGGCATTTAAGACCCTGAAAGCTAAGCTGGTCACAGCACCAGTCATCTCTGCACCAGATTGGACATTGCCATTTGAACTAATGTGTGATGCCAGTGACCATGCCATTGGTGCAGTGTTGGGACAGAGGTATAACAAGCTTCTGCACGTCATTTATTATGCCAGCCGTGTTCTAAATGATGCACAGAAGAATTACACAACCACAGAAAAAGAGTTACTTGCAGTGGTCTATGCCGTTGACAAGTTTAGATCCTATCTAGTGGGATCCAAAGTGGTTGTGTACACTGACCATGCTGCTCTTAAATACTTACTCACAAAGCAAGATTCAAAGCCCAGACTTATAAGATGGGTGTTGCTTCTGCAAGAGTTTGATATAGAAATAAGAGACAGAAAAGGGACAGAGAACCAAGTAGCTGATCATCTGTCCCGAATAGAACCAGTAGCTGGGGCGTCCCTCCCTTCTACTGAGATCTCTGAGACCTTCCCAGATGAGCAACTCTTTGCCATTCAGGAAGCTCCATGGTTTGCAGATATTGCAAACTATAAAGCTGTGAGGTTCATACCCCAGGAGTACAGCAGAGTGCAAAGAAAGAAATTAATTTCAGATGCCAAGTACTACCTCTGGGATGAACCATATCTCTTTAAGAGATGTGCAGACGGAATGATCTTCAGATGTGTACCTAGAGAAGAAGCACAAAGGATCCTATGGCACTGCCATGGATCACAGTATGGAGGACATTTTGGAAGTGAGCGAACAGCCACTAAAGTCCTCCAATGTGGCTTCTACTGGCCTACTCTCTATAAAGATTCCCGAGCGTTTGTGCGTAACTGTGACAGTTGCCAAAGAGCTGGTAACTTGCCTCACGGATATGCCATGCCTCAACAAGGGATATTAGAGATAGAATTATTTGATGTATGGGGCATTGACTTCATGGGGCCATTCCCACCATCATACTCAAACACTTACATTCTGGTGGCAGTGGACTATGTATCTAAGTGGGTAGAAGCAATTGCTACACCCACTAATGATACCAAGACCGTGCTGAAATTCCTCCAGAAACACATCTTCAGCAGGTTTGGTGTTTCCAGAGTACTAATCAGTGACGGGGGCACTCATTTCTGCAATAGACAGCTATACTCTGCTATGGTTAGATATGGAATTAGCCACAAAGTGACAACTCCGTATCATCCACAGACAAATGGGCAAGCTGAGGTCTCTAACAGAGAGCTAAAAAGAATCCTGGAACGGACTGTGATAGCCCGAAGAAAGGATTGGGCAAAGAGCTTGGATGATGCTCTGTGGGCATACAGAACAGCATTCAAGACTCCTATAGGAACCTCTCCATACCAACTGGTGTATGGGAAGGCCTGTCATCTGCCCGTGGAACTGGAACATAAAGCCTACTGGGCAACCAGATTCCTAAACATGGATGCTCAGTTAGCTGGTGAAAAAAGATTGCTCCAGCTAAATGAACTAGAGGAGTTCAGACTCAATGCCTTTGAAAATGCAAAAATTTATAAGGAAAAGGCAAAGAAATGGCATGACAAGAAGTTGTCAACCAGAGTCTTTGAGCCAGGACAAAAAGTTCTGCTCTTCAACTCTAGGCTCAGACTGTTTCCAGGAAAACTTAAATCCCGGTGGAGGGGTCCGTATGTGATTACAGGAGTGTCACCATATGGATATGTTGAGCTTCAGGATATTGATTCTGACAAAAAGTTCATTGTTAATGGACAGAGAATCAAGCATTATCTTGAAGGCAATTTTGAGCAGGAATGCTCAAAACTGAGACTTGAGTGATTCTCAGTAAAGGTCCAGCTAAAAGACAGTAAAGAAGCGCTTGCTGGGAGGCAACCCAATCATTAGGAGGTTATATGATTTGTTCTTACAGAGGCAAGTATCAAAAATGAAGGAATTCACAGAGTTACAGAAGGATGCAGCTCAAAAAGCAGAGAAAAAGAGCTTACTGGCGAAAAAACGCCAGTAAGGGGCATTCTGGGCCTTAAACGCCAGAATGGGTACCATTCTGGGCGTTTAACGCCAGAAATGGTGCCATTTTGGGCGTTAAACGCCAGAATGGGCACCATTCTGGGCGTTTAACGCCAGGTGTGCAGCATCCTGGGCGTTTTAGAAAAACGCCCAGTGATAAAGGAATTCTGGCGTTTAACACCAGCCAGGGCACCTGGCTGGGCGTTAAACGCCCAAAAGGGGCAACAAATGGGCGTTAAACGCCAGAATGGGTACCATTCTGGGCGTTTAATGCCAGAAAGGTGGGGGGACCAAGATTTTGTTTTCAAATCAAATTTTTTCAAACTTTCCTTTTCTTACCCATACTTTTCTACATAAATGCATCTCAACCTTTCATCATTCACTTTCAACTTTTCAAAAATCTAAAATCATTCTTCAAATCTCTCAAATCAATCCCAAATCTTGTTCAAAAACTCACCATTCTCTCAAATTCTTTCCATATCCTCTCAAATCTTCTTTCAAATTTTTCTTTTTTTCGAAATCTCTCCTCCCCACTTTATAAATACACGTTTGGCCCCCTAATTCCCCCACACCATTCGAATTTGCTCTTCCCTTCTCTCTCTTCTTTCCTTCCTTTTGCTTGAGGACAAGCAAACCTCTAAGTTTGGTGTGCTTTTCCGTGATCACTAAGCCAAGATTCATCAAGATCATGGCTCCTAAGGGAAAATAAACCAATTTAAGAGGAAAGAAAGAGAATAATCCAAAGAATCTTTGGAATCAAGAGAAGTTCTTAACCAAAGAACATGAAGACCATTATCACAAAATAATGGGTCTTAGGTCAGTGATCCCGGAAGTTAAATTTGATCTGAAAGAAGATGAATACCCGGGGATCCAAGAGCAAATTCGAAACAGAGGATGGGAAGTTCTAACCAATCCTGAGATAAAGGTTGGAAGGAATATGGTTCAGGAATTCTACTCAAATCTGTGGCTAACAGATAAGCAGAGAATGACTGGAACTGCTTACCATGCCTACAGAACCATGGTCAAAGGGAAAGTTATGTACTTCCATCTGGACAAAATAAGAGAAATCTTCAAATTGCCTCAACTGCAAGATGATCCTGAATCCTTTAATAGGAGAATGGTGAGAGCAGATAAAGGGTTGGATCAAGTTCTAGAGGACATATGCCTCCCTGGAACTAAGTGGATAACCAATTCTAAGGGTGTCCCAAACCAACTCAAGAGGGGAGACCTCAAACCAATTGCAAGAGGTTGGCTAGACTTTATTGGGCGTTCCATATTGCCCACTAGCAACCGTTCTGAGGTCACTATCAAGAGAGCAGTGATGATTCATTGCATTATGCTTGGAAAAGAAGTAGAGGTTCATCATGTGATTGCTTGTGAGATCTACACAATTGCAAATAAAAATTCCACTGAAGCCAAATTGGCTTACCCAAGCTTGATCTCCTTGCTCTGTAAAGAGGCTGGGGTAAAGATGGGGGTAGATGAATTCATACCCATTGAACATCCAATCACCAAGAAGTCAATGGAAGGACAAATGCAAGACAACTCTATCAAAAGGAGGGCGCAGGAGTTCCTCCCTAAATTTCCTAAAATTGACTACTGGACCAGCCTAGAAGCATCTATCATCAAGTTACAAGAAACTATGGAGCAACTGAAGGAAGAACAGCAGAATCAGAACTGCATGCTCTGCAAATTGCTGAAGGAACAAGAGAAGCAGGGGCGTGAACTCCAAGAGTTGAAACGCCAAAAGCTCTCATCTCAAGTTGAGGGAGCATCCACTTCTCAAAATCAAGGTTGTTGAGTCCTAACTCTGTGAAAACCTCTATCATTAGGAGCCTATTTAAATTTTTGTTGTCTATTTTTATTTTCTAGTCTAATCTTATATCTATTTTTGAGTCTTGTTTTTTTATTCATAATTAATAGAATGTAAAAGTCATGTCTTAAAGCTATGAATGTCCTATGAATCCATCACCTTTCTTAAATGAAAAATGCTTTAATCACAAAAGAACAAGAAGTACAGGATTTCGAAATTTATCCTTGAAACTAGTTGAATTAGTTTGATGTGGTGACAATAATTTCTGTTTTCCGAATGAATGCTTGAATAGTGCATATGTCTCTTGAAATTGTTGTTTTGAGAATGTTAAAAATTGTTGGCTCTTGAAAGAATGAGGAAAAAGAGAACTGTTATTGAAGATCTAAAAAAAAATCATCTAATTGATTCTTGAAGCAAAAAAAAAAAATTTCGGAAAAGAAAGAAAAAGAAAGAAATAAAGTTGTGATCCAAGGCAAAAAGAGTATGCTTAAGAACCCTGGACACCTCTAATTGGGGACTCTAGCAAAGCTGGGTCACAATCTGAAAAGGTTCACCCAATTATGTGTCTGTGGCATGTATGTATCTGGTGGTAATACTGGAAAACAGGGTGCTTTGGGCCACAGCCAAGACTCATACACTAGCTATGTTCAAGAATCATTATACTTAACTAGGAGAATCAATAACACTATCTGAGTTCTGAGTTCCTATAGATGCTAATCATTCTGAACTTCAAAGGATAGAGTGAGATGCCAAAACTGTTCGGAGGCAAAAAGCTATTAGTCCCGCTCATCTAATTGGAGCTAAGTTTCCTTGATATTTTGGAGTCTATAGTATATTCTCTTCTTTTTATCCTATTTTGATTTTCAGTTTCTTGGGGACAAGCAACAATTTAAGTTTGGTGTTGTGATGAGCGGATAATTTATACGCTTTTTGGCATTGTTTTTAGTATGTTTTTAGTATAATCTAGTTAGTTTTTAGTATATTTTTAGTAGTTTTTAGTTAAAATTCACTTTTCTGGACTTTACTATGGGTTTGTGTGTTTTTCTGTGATTTCAGGTATTTTCTGGCTGAAATTGAGGGTCCTGAGCAAAAATCTGATTCAGAGACTGAAAAGGACTACAGATGCTGTTGGATTCTGACCTCCCTGCACTCGAAGTAGATTTTCTGGAGCTACAGAAGCCCAATTGGCGCGCTCTCAACGGCGTTGGAAAGTAGACATCCTGGGCTT